>NC_143193.1:4181000-4489500 GCF_051530095.1 Phoenix dactylifera
TCTTCTTTTTTTCTTTTGGGTTCTCCTGAGATTGTGTAGATATTGGGGTGATGTTTGGGGGAGAGAACAATTTCAACAACAGCAACAACAAAAATCAGGTGCTTAGTTTCTGCAGATCAATAGGGAGAATCTATTCTAAGAGCTGCCTCTCTGGAATGGCATTTAAAACTGTGCGGGCAATTTCCAAAGCATCATTGACATTCACGCCCCGAGTGTCGCCATCCTTCAGGCCTTTGTCTCTTAAAATCCCTATAAGTGATGGATATCACGAATCCCTGTGTTTGAGTTACTGTCATTTATAATACACCCAACAATTTTTATTGGTAGTCGAAGAGAAACATTTGGTTGGGGCACAAGGGATTTGCTTGCACATTGCAGATTCTTTTAACAGGGAAGTTTGACAATGCTGGACTTTGGTGTCAGAAAACGGTTTGCTGAGTCAGAGAAGTGTCTCAGCATTGCAACAAAAAATAATTTTGCATCTTGTTTGAAAGTTTCCACGGGGCTTACCCTGCAAGCACCATGGGATATGTACTGCCCTTTATTATCTGGGTTGCCTGATGATGTGGCAAAGTATTGCCTTGCACTTGTTCCCCGGTGTTACTTTCCTGTCATGGGTGCCGTCTGCAAGAGATGGAGATCATTTATCCAAAGCAAGGAGTTCATAACTGTAAGGAAGGAGGCAGGCAAGCTTGAGGAATGGCTCTATATCTTAACTGGTGATGCAGATGGAAAGGGGAGTCATTGGGAGGTCTTAGGCTGCTTTGGAGAAACACACCAGGTGTTGCCACCAATGCCTGGTCCTGTAAAAGCTGGTTTTGGAGTTGTTGTTCTTGATGGCAAGCTTTTAGTAATAGCTGGATATTTGGTCGATGCTGGGACAGGGTGTGTTTTAGATGATGTCTATCAATATGATTCTCGGCTTAATGGGTATGTAACATATTGCTCTTTTCTTTTTCTTTCTTTTTTAAGGCATTATCGTCTCATTATTGCCTAGGAGTGATGCTGAATTTGAGAATTCTATGTAAAGGTATCTTCAGGTATCAGGAATATGTTCTTATTTATGGTTTGGCATTTGTGTTAGATGAGTAATATGCTTCTATATGTGCTCTTTGAAATAAGGGAGGTTTCAGCTAAATTATATTAAGTTTGTTAGTAGTTCTTGAAGGTTGGTATCTTCCAGCGAATCAACTACATAGCCTGTTATGGTTTCTAACTCTTACCAATCTTCATATTCATAATATTTGTTGTTGTAAGTAGTATTTATTGTTGTTATTAATTTCATGTCCAAGGCACTGATAATCTGTACCAACATTATTCTAATGTTGGCTGCAAGTTGTGTAACATGGTTAACTTTTTTTTCCTTTTTGAGCGTCTTGCCATGAATTATGATTTTTATTTGCTTGTATTGTCGAAAGGTGCATTGGTAGCTAAGTAGCTTCTTTGCTTTTCACTTTGGTGCAACTTTTGTAGAATTGAAAGAAATTTTATCCAAACTTAATTGCTGCCAAAACAGGAAGCTTATCCAAAAATGTACAGTCCATGAAAGATATCTATCCTTGCTTTTGTTTAAAAAGGAAAACAAGGAGGATTTTTGGAGGGTGAAAATTTAGGACGTCAACTTTGTGGGATTTCTTTTCTGAACTGAACATGAAACCAATTCACTTCCATGTGAGACCCAGACATGAGATGGAACTTGACAATATTCCTTCATTCAGATTGAGGGGGAAAAATGAACTGCTCTGTCTTCAAACAGCCAGCATCAATGCATCCATTGTTCTAAAAAGTGACTCATATCTTCTGGTTGTCAAGATTTCATGTCAAATTATATTTAAATTGGATGTTAGATGATACAGAATAGACTGTTAGCTTAAAAGTATGCTAATAAACTCACTCCTTTTATGGATAATATTTAAGCATTCATAAACTACATGAAAGCATCACATGTATTGCATATGTCCAATACTTGTGAGGTTTATTCAAAGCATTTAGTAGCGTAGCCGGTTAGTTATAGTTTAAGATTTTATGTGTTTTAACTGATTTAAGTACATAAAGGGACCCTCCTGGTATAATCATCAAAAGTAGTGAAAATGAAACTCCATTCTGCCTTGATTTTGTAAATTTTAAAATCATGATCTTCCTTCCATTGGCACCAAAACTGGGGCAGTAATAATCCCATGGCATTTTAGCCTGCAGATATATCCTCCATATCAACCTAGATTGGATTGTTAGTAACTTCTCCAGTCACAGCAGCTGATGCTGGGGGCTGGTTCCTTGCTTCAGTACCCATTTAGTGGCTCGGTTTCCTACCTGTAGATGTGAGAAATTTGTTTCTCCTTCCAATACTCAAGCAGTAGCTTGACATCCATGAGATCATCAATTGTTGCAACTTCTTGCTCCAGTATGTCAAGGAAAAAAAATAAAAAAATAAAAAATCAGTTTTTGCATAAACGTCACATGGTATGATTTTAGTATACTATGTAAATGTCTGTAATAATAGTCAGATGTGATTTGTTACAAATGACATAAGCTTCTATCTTTTACCGTACTGAATGAAAAGATTCTTTGAGGATTACCTCATGATCGGCAGGTCATCCTACCATTATGGTGTTGCCTCTACCGCTTACTATTCATCCCAAAAGCATAGTGTTATTTGGCCACCGTATGTGTGTGCTATTTGATGTGGGATTTCTAGGGTTTGAGGCTGATTGGGGGTTGGGTCGATAAAGTGGTAACACATGGTATGTATCTTCTTTTTTTCTTTATATATATGTACACAGAGGGTATTTATCTGGTTAGAGAAGAGGTGGTTCCATCTTTAAATCACCTTTCGCTCACCAATATTATGGGGCATCACCCTTCTTTTTAAATCTGTAACGGAGTGCTTATAACAAGCAATAAGTAATAATTGATGCACTGACATATGATCATATGCCCTCAGCAAATTGCTGTTACCTATTTTTAAGCTTGTGAATTACTATTTTGCGAGTCTCAGTTCGGTATATTGCATTGTGATTTCAGCTCATGTCTTGCACCTCAATCGCAAGGTTGTGGGATTATACTTCGCTTTCCATTTACTCTGGTAATTGTGAAATCTGGATGGATTATGCTTCGCTTTCAGCTTATTTCTTTCTACTGGAGATTTATGCAATATAAATATCATTACCTTTTGCTTGTAGTTGGAGCATGCTGGCCAAGATGAACGTTGCTCGCTATGACTTTGCCTGTGCCGAGGTCAATGGTTTAATATATGCTGTAGGTGGCTATGGATCTGATGGCGAGAGCTTATCAAGTGCTGAAGTTTATGACCCTGACAAAAATGAGTGGACTTTGATCGAAAGCCTGCGCCGCCCGAGGTGGGGCTGCTTTGCCTGCAGCTTTGAAGGCAAGCTCTATGTCATGGGTGGACGGTCAAGCTTCACAATAGGCAACTCGAGGTTTGTGGATGTGTACAACCCTGAATGCCAGTCTTGGTATGAGATGAAGAATGGGTGTGTGATGGTCACTGCACATGCTGTGCTTGGCAAGAAACTATTCTGTATGGAGTGGAAGAGCCAGCGGAAGCTGGCAATATTTAATCCGGTTGATAACTCATGGCAAAAGATCCCTGTGCCGGTCACTGGGAGTTCAACCATAGAGTTTCGCTTTGGGATACTTGATGGCAAACTGTTGCTTTTTGCACTGGAGGAAGAGCCTGGGTACCAGACACTGCTGTATGATCCGGTTGCTCCAGTGGGATCCGAGTGGCAAACATCTTCACTTAAGCCTTCTGGTCTGTGTTTGTGCAGTGTGACGATCAAAGCTTGAAGTCTTGAATGTTCCATGGATTACTTATCTGTTGCTATTTAGTGTGCTGCTGCTTAAGGCGAGGTTAGATGTTCTTTTTCTATTTAGATCGCAAATGAGACCAGACCGGTTTACCCTACTTTGTTTTGTGGGATGTATGAACTGGTAACTTGGTTTCAACTCCATTTAAGTAATGATTCTCTTGGTGTGACCATACAATGGCTGCAGCTACTTTAATATATCGGCTCTCTTAAGCTCTGTATTGCTTATTGTGATTATCCTTTGATATATGCTAGTATTCAATGTAATATAAGAAATGCTATTTGTGTTTGATGCAATATATTGGAACAGGTCACAAGGAAATCTGAACAGGCAGAGTTTGTGGCTGAATGGAAGCTTTACTTGTGATTGTCTTCTTGTGATCTGCAATTATTTTAGTATATTGGCTCCCTTAAGTTTTCTTTTGCTTATTGTCCTTGGATGAGTGCTAGTATTCAGTGTAACAAGTTTGAAACGATATTTGTGTCGGATACAATATATTGGAACAGGTGTTCTCTGGCTGGATGGAAGCTTTGCTTCTGGAGCAGCAGTCTGATGGCTCTTCACTATATCATTTTGAAATTAAAATGGACCAAAAAAAATTTTAGCCTAAATAATTGGGTGTCATTTGAATTAAAGTTTAAATCCAAATATTTTAATCTTAGTATCTAAACCATAACCATCAAGCCTTGTCTCAACTATCTGAAGATGGCAGGCTTTATAAATCCTCCGTGACTAGCGTACTACAAACTGAATTCATCGTATCCAACTTCTGATATGGCTCTTATGGAAAATCAGGCAACTTCGACGAATAAAATAAATATGGGCAAATCATAGTGGATTCACCTATTTGATCTATAGTTTATTTACTTACTATATTATGTAGATGCCAATCAAATTACAGCACATATTTCTGATTATATGCGATATTGACACAGACATGATATGATAATTTGCTAAAATGTTATCGAGTTTTCTGAATCTTTCAACAACTTTGATTCATTTTTTTCTAAACCATGTGTGTGAGTGGGTTAGCAGTAGTTTTGCAAGGTCATGCAATTTATTTGTTCAGTTAATCAGATCTCAGTAAGAAAGCTAGGGCTAGAACATACTCAATAAAGCAAACACATTTTCTTGCAGATTCTTGAAATGAAAATTCTTAGTTAAGTTTGAGGTCATATTCTAATCGGATCCAAGTACACTGGATAGGCTCAACTGAGCCCATTTAGCGTGTGAGAGTAGTTGTGCTTTCAAATATTTTATCAGAAAAGCAAGTTAGGCATTTAGTATTGAAGCGCTACAAACTCCTTATTTGCTTACTCCAATGTGAGGTCACCAACTTCAGCTAAAATAAGATATGATAAGTAAATTTACCTTTAAGTCCCTGGTCAATCTTTAAATAACTCCCATGTTTCAATAGAAAATCAGACTTCAGTTCATTTAAAATACTAAAATATGTTAAGAAAATTATTTTTCAGTTCTTCATCAGCACATGAATTACTTATAACTCTCTGTTCTATAAACAGTCTTCTCTAACTTGTGAGCTTCTTAAGAGTCAGTAGGATTTGATTTTTTTTTTCAGAATATGTTTAAGCAAAGTTAATGAGATGAATGTTATTTTGATAATCTTTTATCATCGATCAGGAGTTCTTGAACAGAATAGACAATAGTGGGAGTGTTTCAGAATGAGGTCAGGTTTTCCTCTGATCTTGCCAATCCTCGATTTATGGCACCATATTCGAAATCATGGAGCTCCACCCAGCAATTCAGAATGAGTAGTCCGATGCGAACAAGATGGTATGGCCCTATTTGATTGCCCAATGAACACTTTGTTTAGTTCCTTGGTGAACTATTGAGTCCATTAGACAAGTTCAAAACAGATTAATTGATTAAGCAAGTCTCATAAATTAAAAGTGTAAATGCTCTTTTTATCTTTTTCGGTTCAGAAGGTCCATTAGACTACAATTATCTAGCTAGATACAAGAACTGATTATTTTCCCACACAATCAATATTCAGTTCTGCTCTGAAAATTCTGATTACACCAGCAATATTTCCTGCTGTGTTGCATTAATTTCTTCCCTGTAACAACAAGAAGATGAATTTTGACAGCATAAATTACTGGCACCCATGTGTTCATTGACACACATCTTTTTTCAGATGTCAAGATATGGCTGAAATGAATAAATTCTTTACAAAGAACAAGCCTTATTTGCTTAGTGATTTGCTTGTTGTAAATAGTTTGTGGACAAGTATTGAAGCACTGCTCCAAAGAACAACCAAGTCCTGCCAAGGCTATACTAAAACGCTCAGATGACATCCTCTTATTCCGTAATTGCTCAGATGACATCCTCTTATTCCGCAGATGTCAAGGTAATTGCTTTTTTTTTTCTTTTAAAAAATAAATTATTAGTAAGCAAAGTGTTTCTCAAGATTAAAAACACCGGTGTATGAAAATTTATTGCAAGTACCCATTATCTTTTCTTGTACAAAGGAAGGCTTGAAAGGTATTATTTGGGTTTTTCGATCCTGTATAAGTATCCAAGATCTACCCAGCGAATAACCGATGTTGGACTAAACACACACCCATACAGATCCTCACATACTCTCTCCGTTTAAGCCCTAATGTCCTCGTCAGGCTAAGGGTTCAAATCTATTCAAATCTAAACACAAGCACTATGATCAACTCGTGGTCAGCCCCAATTAATCGTGCTGTAGTGTCTCCTAATCCGCAGATTATGGGTCTAGTCCGTTTTGATACTATTTGTAACAATTCAGGATCTCATCCAAAAAGCCTAGTCGGAAGATATTATTTGCGTTCCTTGATCCTGTGTAAGTATCCAAGATCTACCCAACGAATAACTGATGTGGGACTGATAAACATACGCCCGTACGAGTTTTTCAATACAAGTGTTACCCACATGACTTTCTCCACTCCCTTTTCTTGGAAGAGCTGTTATTGAATGCTGCCAACCTTGAGGATCTCAAAGGGCGATGTGTACTCCTCTGCATGATGGAATTCAGAATGATAGGTAGCCTAAGAACAAACACCCATATGGTTGATTGTTTTCCATGACTGGTTCCAGCCTATTGTTATCAGTCCATCGTACTTACACACGTCACACTAAGTTGATTAACAAAAGAACAACTGGATTAGATAAGGCGGCTCTTGGGACCTCGAATGGCCAGTTTTTCTTATCCGTCCATCTCATGCAGATCATTTGGAGGATGATGACATGCGTGTTTGTCTCCTTCTCATGCTTCAGCATTTTCCATGGAGATCTAAAGTTTTAAGGATTCATGCACGTAGGACCAGCTTCTTTTAGGGTGCAAGTAGGGCCAGCCTTGTGGCCAAGGTGGCTCAAGGAGCATGATGATAATTATCAAGTCTTGTCCTAACTATTTGAGATCATATTAATTTCAGTTAAGTGACTCGGTGAACCGAAAGAGTTTCCTCCAGCTATATTGGCACAGTAACATAAATCAATCATCTTGGTCTAAATCTGCTGTGGAAGCATCTTGGTCAAGCAAGGCATGGTACATCAATTATGTCAATGAAAAGATGCTGAACTCAGTGATCTAAGCTTATTAAGCAATAAATGCTCTTCATTGATGGAAATGGCGTATAAAGGTCTGGCCTTGGATTAGTTTATTCTTTTCTTGTCCCTCTATGATTGATATATTCACTTTCATGGATGTCATCGATATACAAGTTTAAAGGTTTTAATCTCGTGTTAGGTAAAAATGTTCGGAGGAGTAAGCAACAAGTCAGAAGCCAATTGCTATACTTTTCATGTCATTATGCCATGTCCAAATAATATGGTGAACATTATTTCTTTGGCTAGAAAAAAATCAAAACTCATCATAGTCAAGAAGAGGAAGATGTGATGATAGATCTAGTTATACCTAAAATATCAAGATGTTACAATCATATATTATTCTAATAAAGATAGCTCATATACAATAATTACTAATGAGATGCAAACACTTTGTTCCAACCATATACTGATATCGATGCATGGTGAGCCTTTAACTTTGTTTTTAAATGATGTAACCACCCAAGCATGATCCTCTTCCAGAACTCATGGTATAATCCTGAGACTAGATGCCCCTTAAAAGGTCTAAAAAAGACTAGAGGAGGACAAGACAACAGCTACAACTTGCCTTTCCAAACTTCTTATACTCTCTATCTAATACACAAGGTTTTTCCTTTTTTATTTTTTATTTTCCTCATCCTCATCTAAAAGATTTGATTAATCATGTTGTCTTCAACTTATCAGACCAGGCATGCTTCATTCATACACTTTGGATTTTCATCGACTCCACACTGCGTGAGCTACACCCTTTCTCACTAATCAAGGGCCCATTCAAAATATAAGTGAGATTAAAGCTAAAAATCTAGGGGATAAAACCTACACAATTATGTAGATAAGAAGAAAACAGAACTATCCTTTCATTCAAATACTGAAGAATTGAGGCCAGGAAATAATAAATTCGCGCAGGTGGGATGCATGGTCCTTAGTTATATCATTAGGTCCCAAAAAATGACACCATCACCCATCTAAAATCCTACCAAATACTCATTTCTAATCAATCTAGAGGAGCATTTCAGTCTGTTCAGCCATCCAAATTGGGAGAGTTGCTCATTAGTCCATTCCCACAAGTCACTGGAAGATCTTGTCCTTCCCTGTCTATGATTGATGTATTCTAAATTTGTAGTGATAGGGACAAATGTTCTTCTGTTTTCTATGCCTTATGTAACCATCTATAGCTCATTATCCCTTGGCAATGACTCATAGAAAGTGAAAACAAAGGGGCCCCAAGCCTCCTCACCTTCCACATGGGTGATCAATATCTAGTCCATGAGGACAGGTCCATTCAAATCTTCTGTAGTATGGCTCTAAACATCTTTTTGAATTGTAGAACTCTTTGAGTCAATTTTCCTACTCCAGATTGTCCAGTTTCAGCTTTGGATACCAGAGAAACCAGACAATAGTGATCCTGTTTCATTGGAAGCAAGCAAAAAGCTAATGGAAGAGAGCTCAAGACCACTCCCAGTGCCAGCAGCAGCAGCAGAAGCCAATTTGGAAGTGGATAGAGAAGAAGATGAACATGATCCAGAAAGGAACTCTCTGCATCAGCCACTTCTCAAGAGAACTGCAACGCTCACTACCAATCATTTGGCCATGGTTGGAGCAAAGGTCTCCCATATAGAAAGCTTAGACTATGAGTATGTCCTTAACCATCTATCCATGAATTCTTTCCTTTTAACAATTAAATATCCAATTGGGTACTGTGTCTTACTTTTTTATGGTTTGTTCTTGGCGCAGGATCAATGAGAATGATATATTTAAGCATGACTGGACGAGCAGATCCAGTGTTCAGGTGCTGCAGTATGTATTCTTGAAATGGATGTCGGCATTTCTCGTCGGACTACTAACTGGTGTCATTGCTTCCCTCATCAACCTTGCTATTGAAAACATTGCTGGCATCAAGATGCTTCTCATGGCACGCCTTGTGAATGAAAAAAGTTGAGTTTCTATTCCCTCTGATGCAGTAAGGTTTTAGTTTGCTGAAGAATGAACTGTAAGTAGCTGTTTAATTGAGAATTTGTAAACCTGAGATTGGAATAGTCTCTTTTGATGGCGGTGCAGGTATATAAATGGTTTTGTCTACTTCGCAGGGGCAAATTTTGCTCTAACCATGGTTGCAGCAACTCTCTGTGTCGTGTTTGCTCCAACTGCAGCAGGGCCAGGAATACCAGAGATCAAAGCTTACCTTAATGGAGTTGACACTCCCAATATGTTTGTTGCATCCACACTGATCGTCAAGGTAAGGTGAATTATGAATTATCTTCCTGTATTGCGATTTACCTGAAAACTTTAGTTTCTGAGTTTTAAAGCTATATAAGTTTGCTTTAGTGATTGCTCGATTGAATTTAATATGAAAAGCATTCAAGTTTGTAAAAGCAATAGATGAACTTACCCAGAGATTCTCTCCATAGATAAAATTTATTAAGTGAACCATCTTCTTAAGTCTTAAGTGAAAGGAACCATTCTCATCAATATTTGTATGTTAAAGTTAAACCTATTTCAGGCAAGAATATTTGTAATTTTTCCATTGATGTCACTCATCCAGGTAAAAGTGGACAACGTATCACCATGATGCTTTTTTTCTTTTTCTGAAAAGAGAATTTACCAAGTTTAAATGTAGCATAATGATATCTTCTTGATTTCTTGTGGAGAATTCGGATCATCAAATCCATCTATATAAATGCATTTAGTCACTTAAGAATGTCTATAGAAATCATAATTTTTGATATTAACTTATCAATAGATTTGCTTCAGAGAATATAACAACATAAGACCATCCAAAAAGACTAGCCGGAAAGTGCTATTTGAGCTTCTTTGCTTGTATAAGTACTTAGGATTTATCCAATGCATAGCCGATGTAGGATCAAATACAAACGCCTGCATAGGTCCTCACAAAGAATTTGTTCAAAGACTTATCTATCCAAGTAAATCATCCACAGCATAGGTATGCTGAACTTGCTTCCAGGAAAAAATTTCTGAATAAAAGTTTGGATGTGAGAGAACTAATGCTCCATGGACTAAACTAACTAATTTGATTCAGCTGATATAATGATACTAGGAATTCCATTGAGCGGTCTAGCTTATAGTTTACAAGCCTCCAAAACTTCTTATGCACCTTAAGCTCAAACAGCGAAAATATAGTTCAAACTTCAAACCATTCAGCAACCATTTCTGACGTTCATGACTCCTTTTCCAATTCATTCCTTCTACAGATTATTGGAAGCATTGTAGCTGTGTCTGCAGGCCTAGATCTTGGAAAAGAAGGGCCACTGGTACACATCGGAGCCTGCCTCGCATCCTTGTTAGGCCAAGGTGGATCAGACGACTACCACCTCAAGTGGAGATGGCTTCCATGCCTCCAGAATGATAGGGACCGCAGGGACCTCATCACCTGCGGTGCATCTTCTGGTGTCTGCGCCGCCTTCAGAGCACCAGTCGGGGGTGTTCTATTCGCTCTCGAAGAGGTTGCATCATGGTGGAGGAGTGCTCTTCTCTGGAGGACCTTCTTCAGCACCGTAATCGTCGTCGTGGTGCTGAGGGGATTCATGGAGTACTGCAACTCTGGAAAATGTGGCTTGTTTGGAAAAGGAGGACTTATTCTCTTTGATGTCAGCTCTGTTTCTGTGACTTATCATGCAAATGATCTTCTTCCTGTCGCATTGATCGGCATAATAGGAGGAGTACTCGGAAGTCTATACAACCATCTTTTGCACAAGGTTCTTAGGCTTTACAACCTAATTAATGAGTAAGTCAGTTCCATTGTTTTGCCTTGTAATCATTTGAATTCTATAAATCTTCCATCTAACTATGTTTTCATGATGAACAGTTCCATGTGTCACTGATACTTCCATACTTGCACTTGAATTGCAGGAAAGGCCGAATGGCCAAGCTGCTGCTCAGCCTAGGAGTCTCTCTCTTCACTTCCATCTGCCTCTACCTCCTTCCATTCCTTGCACCATGCACACCATGCGACCCCTCCATGGATGCCGCCTGTCCGACGGTCGGGCGGAGCGGCAACTTCAAGCAATTCAACTGTCCAAATGGATACTACAACGACTTGGCCAGCCTTCTTCATGCAACCAATGATGATGCAGTGCGCAACATATTCTCCACGGGCACCTCGACTGAATTCCGCGCCATCTCTCTCCTCATCTTCTTTGCACTCTACTGTATTCTAGGCCTCTTCACCTTCGGCATTGCAGTCCCCTCGGGTCTCTTCCTGCCCATCATCCTCATGGGCTCGGCCTACGGCCGCCTGCTTGCCCTGGCGATGGGATCATATATCTACATCGATCATGGTCTTTATGCCGTGCTCGGCGCAGCTGCACTGATGGCTGGCTCCATGAGAATGACGGTTTCTCTCTGTGTCATCTTCCTGGAGCTCACAAACAACCTCCTCCTCCTGCCCATAATGATGTTTGTATTGCTCATTGCCAAGACTGTTGGTGATGCTTTTAACCCAAGCATATATGAGATCATACTTGACCTCAAAGGATTGCCATTCTTGGAAGCAAATCCAGAGCCGTGGATGAGGAATCTCACTGTAGGAGAGCTTGCAGCAGCTAAGCCCAGTGTTGCGAGTCTTCGAGGCATAGAGAAGGTAGCTCGAGTTGTTGAGGTATTGAAATCCACCAAATACAATGGCTTCCCTGTTGTTGATCAAGGAGTGCCGTCGCCCATAGGGATGCCAACCGGAGCAACAGAATTTCATGGACTGGTCCTTCGGTCGCACCTCATTGCAGTGCTGAGGAAAAAGTGGCTTCTAAAAGAGAGGAGAAGAACTGAAGAGTGGGAAGTGAGAGAAAGTTTTACATCAGTTGATCTAACACAAAAGGGGCCAAAAATACAAGAGCTGGTGCTCACAGAAGATGAGATGGATATGTACATTGATCTACATCCTTTCACAAATACAACACCATATACTGTGGTGGAAACCATGTCAGTAGCAAAGGCTGTGGTGCTTTTTAGACAAGTTGCTCTTCGGCATTTGCTGATTGTTCCCAAGTACCAAGGAGCAGGGGTGAGTTCAATTCTTCTCCAATTCCTCTTCTTCCTACATACCTTAGTATGCTCGGTGCTCTCATGCTTAGTCCGCATTAGCCATAATAGCACAAAACAGCTAGAAAAATGCAAAAATCCATGGGACAGTTTAATATAGACCATCTATAATCTTTAACAAGAACTAAGGCAGGCAGTTCATACAATACAATTATCCACCCAATGCTTCAACATTATTCTCTTCATGCATGGACATCTACTTATTTTTTATATATATACAAATTTATGATTGGATATATGTACTGCAAAAATCTGGTTCATAGAGCTCAGTTTATGTGTTTGCATCAATCACCAAGTCTGAAAACAAAGACTAGCAGCATGCCACCTAAGAAGTTTTAAATAGCATATTGTTCTCTGAAAACAAAGATGCAGTACTCTACTAATCTTTACAAACTGTGTTAGATTTAGAGATTTATAAAAGTACTAGTAAACACAAAATGTTATGGAATATCTTTTCACTGAACTGGATGTTTGGTTTTGATTTTGTAGATACCACCTATTGTAGGCATCCTAACCAGGCAGGATCTCAAGGCCCACAACATCTTGGGTGCCTTCCCTCATCTGGCAAAAAAGGGAGAAAAGTGAAAGTACCAATTCCTAGTCAAAAGGCAGTAATGCTACTCAGTTCACAGGGAATTCACGATCGCTCGTTATACTCTGTAAAATTTTCGCGACCACTATAATTATTCTTTTCATTCCAAAAGAGTGTTCAAATAAAACCAATGGCTTGTAAAACCTCATTCCTTTTACTTATTCTTAGATATGATTTTATCAAAAAGATACCAAACAACAGTTTAAATATAGAATCCAAAACTTATTTTTTTTTTTTATTGCTTTGTTATCTCCATTTTCCTATTTTCCTGTTTTTTCAGTGCATGTTCATGTTAAAGACCCATTTTAATGGTGCCACAAGTTCAGCATCATGTCCATGTTATGGTATACAAACAAATGAAGCATCAAGAAATTGAAATAGGCAGGGAAAGGATATGATCAAAGTAACATCCAACCTGAATTGAAATGATAGAATAACTCAGAAATCTGACTTATATACCACTTGATCAAGACTAGAATAATATTACAATCTGGAGCAAATGGTGGTGATCATGACTCTCATCTTCAATGTTGTAGGCTTAAAAGTTCGGTCAACAATAATAGGTCCAATTGTCATGAATGACCATGAGGTCAGACAATTCATTCATAGGAAAACTAACAAATAGATTGAAAGAATGTAAACATGAGGTGTGCATGGAATGAAATTGAAAACAAAACGCTCTCAGTTCCCAGAGAACACATTCTAATCCAGGCATTTCTCTATATGATGATATTATAATTTTCTCTCCATTTCTTTTTGATGAATAAGGAGGCGGATAAAGACGCCATCCGTTATGATATTATAATTTTCACTGGATGAGATGTCAAAGGAAACAAAATCAGCACCTGTATTTGAGATCCATGCTATCCTACTTACAGCCCCACAACCCCACCCTACCAACTTACAGAAGGATAAAAACTATTGCCTTCCAAGGGACTTTAAAAGGTGTACACTTCTTGAAGTAGTTTCAATCATTAAGTGCCTTAGGACAAAGCATAACTTTCTAATAGAAGCTATACAAGATCTGAGGAATCCCACATGTCCTGTGTCTCATCATGGACTAATTCCCTTTTTTTTTTTTGGTGAAAATAAGGGGTGAAACAGCACATTACAAACGTAACATGAAGAAGAAAGATCAGCATTTGCAAAATAAGAAACTCCAGGTGGAAAGTTTTGATCCTAGAATAAAGGTTGAGAAGATTGACAGACAATGTTTGCTAGTAAATCTGCCACTTGGTTGCCTTGTCTATAGATATGAAAACTGTTAAGCGAGTAGCCAAGTCCTCTAAATGCAGTAGATCATGGAGAAAATGGTGAGATGAACCTCCTTTACCTTGTAGCCAAGTAATAATCATGGAAGGGTCTCCCTCGAGCCAATGTCAGTGGCATTAAAAAGCTCCATTGCAGAGATTGCACTATTCCAGGCTGCTGATAATGTTGTTAGCCAAATGTCAGCAGCACTAAAAACCTCAATCACAAAACCTGCAGCAGCTAAGGTCTGTTTGAAGGCTCCATCAAATGTAATCTTTAACCGACCCGGTTAATTTGGGGGCCATCCAATGAACTAGTGGTTATATTAAAGAGACATTAGATGGTGCAAAGATCTGTTTCTGTCCAAAAACACCTTTTTTCCCTTCTAAATTTTAATTGAGTTTTCATCTAAATTACTCTAGAATATTTAGTTAAAGCAAACATATTGTGGAGAGCAAGCAGTTATGATTTTTCTTGCGAAGCAGGAAGCTTTAGAATCAAATGTTTGATTCTGATAATTAGTAGCCTTGTACTTTCTTTTCACTGCATCTTAGACATTCAATTAATGAAAATAGAACTATGATCATAGTAAAATCCTAGCTACAATGTGCAATTTAAATTTCTCGGTTCTATATGAGTATTCAAGATCTTTCTAATACACAACAGATATGAAACTAAACGCAAGTATGCATAGGTCTTCTTCTATTTTATTTTACAATATATTGTAATTTAATATGGAAGACGTACAAAGATTTTTGATTTTCTTATCAATTCTTTTACTTAGAGATGTTATATAGTTATTTTAAATTCTTCCATATCCTCAGGGATATAGGAAATAAATTTCATTCTTTCTACTTTATTTGGATACATGAACTCAAGTGTTGCTCTAACTTTACAACTTCTCCAAAGTTCAATTAGATTTTCAGCCAAACTACTCTAGAATCGCTCCAATTTCATCAATAGTCGGAATTTCCTCTCTATTCTTCTATTTGTAGGTAATTCTTAAATTTTAAAGTAAGGTGGATTTTTGGACAACTTTGTTTGACCAAAGTTGCTTTAGATTTTGGAAGTTGCTTATATTAATAATAAAACATATTTAGGAGATGTTCCTAAAGGGTTTGACATCTTTCTGCTCAATAAAATAGTTTTCTGTTAGGATTCATTTGTTTCCATGCAAACATTAGAAATGCGAGTTTTGAAAGTTTAAATTGATAAAGGTGCCAACTAATCAAGTTGGTGAAGCCTCTTGTAGTTGTTCTAGGATATTTTGGAAAGAGCTGCCTCTATTACATACTTCATTGCTTATAAACTGCTACTAAAAATAAATAAAAAAGCAGTATCTATAATCGAAAGTGAGTAAGAGGACATTAAAGGTACATTAATACACTACTCGCCTATGCTTGAACTTGATTCGGTTCTATCTGAACCAAACTTCAATGCTTTCTTATTGAAGTGTAAAGTCAAGTTGCTCACTTCAGGTTGAGTTACATGGTAAACAAATGCCTGAAAGACTGTTGAAGTGCAGTTTGGGCTCTTCACTTCCATAGAAACAGGCGTAACCTTGACATATCCCTATGTAAATGGTCGTATTCAAGTACCCTTGTTTAATTGTAATGCTATTATATGTGGTTAATGGTGGCTTCAACATTCATGGCATATTTATATGTTGTTATTGACTATCCCTCAATTACTACTAAATATTTTAGTGCATACAAGTATTGCCATTTTTCCAGTAGAGTCCAAATTTTTGTTTATTTTACTAGATCTCTAGAGCTGCTAGATTGGTCAGCTGAAGGATTGTTATCTAGGAGAACAAAGAGAATAAATCAAAATATATATATATAGAGAAAGAATGGGAGATCCACCTGCTTCATGATTACTTAGATCCGAAAACTTGGAATTGCATCATCCCTAAAAGCTTTAATTGCTAAACAAAAGTTTGGTAGATCAAGTTGAGAGTTGGCTTCTTGTCTGACCCAATAGTTACAAGATCTCATAGGATGCTTTTGGGTACCGAATAGCTAATCACTCCTTGAATATATTTAACATGGGTATTCACCTCCTGCCTAACTATGGAATAACCTTTTTTTTTTTTTGCTGTTTCCTTGGTTCTCCCATTAGTGGGATAAAATTGTTGAAAAAAATAAAGAAGTAGAGTGAGAAGAGAGAGCTTTGTACGATTAAAGTTATTTCACTTTCTCTCGAAATAACTCATCTATATTAAACAACTTTTTAGACCTTCGATCAAATAAGTTTATCCGCCTTTTTTCAGATGGTGTTGGCTAGTTAGCAGGATAAATTTATGTTATCCATCCTTTAGCTAGCATCTAAACATGGCCTTAGATGTACTATTCTTCTGTAATTCAATTTGATTTTTCTTTGCGTGTAGCTCTAAATAGAATTTAATCTTCGAGTTAAACCCAATTTTAAAAAACTTGCTAGTTGCACATTTTTATTTTTTAAAAGGCATAAATATCGAGATAAGATAGGTTTTTCGTAACTTAGTTTTTATTTTTGGTTTTCTAAGCCTAGTGGTCAATTTTTGAGTGTTTAAAATCGTGAAAACTACAAAACATGGTTTTGATTTTTTGAAACCAAACAATAGCCTACCACTACCAAACCATTGCCACCACACATCATCTGTGAGCCATTACCAACCACCACTTGTTGTTAGCCATTGCCCATTGTCAATCATAACTTGTTTGGTTGTTGTTGCCGGCCATCGGCCATCGCTCATTACCATCCATCATTATCATCGTTGCTGATAGCTTCAAAATATTAGCTTTCTATAAAAATTAAGTTTAAATTTTAAAAAATTGCAAACAAAAAAAGCGTATGCCGGACGCTACATAAAATTGGTTGACGTAATTTTTGCCCTCTCTGTTTCCCTCCCTTCGTGGCTTGAGCGAACACCTTAGCCACTATACGTGCCGGTCCAATTCTTCTTCTCACCAGCGGTGACCGTATCCAGTCCCAAAACCGAGCAAAGGAACCAAACCCCGTTCAAAACCCCTAAAACCGAGCAAGCCCTCCCACTGAGAGTCCAGCGAAGGAGGCTGCAAAGAAGAAGGATGTTCGGGACCCCTCCGTCCACTCCGGCGTTCGGGACTCCCGCCTCGACGCCGGCGTTCGGCACCCCCTCCTCGACGCCGGCCTTCGGCACCCCCTCCTCCACGCCGGCCTTCGGCACCCCTTCCTCCACGCCGGCCTTCGGCACCCCTTCATCGACGCCGGCCTTCGGCACCCCTTCATCGACGCCGGCCTTCGGCACCCCGTCGGCTCCATCCTTCGCCACGCCGTCGGCATTTGGGTCCTCACCCTCGCCCTTCTTCTCCCATCCGCTGCAGCAGCAGCAACCCCAACCGTCGCCCTTCTCCCTCTTCCCTCAATCGCAGCAGCAGCAGCAGCAACAGCAGCAACAGCAGCAGCAATCGATGCCGTCATTTGGATTCCAGCCATCGGCTTCGCCCTTCGGCAATGCTCAGATCACCACCCAGATGGCCCCTGTCGCCCCCCTCACCCTCTCCCTGGCCGATCGCGACCTCCAGGTTCGAATTCCGTGCATCTCTGAGACCCAAACCATAGATTGTTGAAGGAATGAAGAAACCCTCGATGAAATGCTTCTAAAGTTTGTGTCTTGATGTTGTTAGGCGATCGTGGATGCTTACAGGGAGGACCCTGGGAACCCTAAGTACTCCTTCAGAGTCTGATTCTTTTGCTCACCTTCCTCTCATTCTTGTTTGAAAATTTTGAATTTGAGGGTTTCCCGCTCTTCTTTGGCGTTTCTCGATTTATGGAAAATTTTTCCTTTTCTGCAGCATTTGCTGTTCAGTGTTACTGATTCAGCGGCTCGGGTGAAGCCAGTTGGTGTGTCAGATGTGAGTTCTTGATTATTTCGTTCAGCTTGTTCTGCTAATTTGTTGATGGATTTGTTTTGGGATTGGTTAGGGTTTGTGGATTTGATACGGGAGTATGGCTTGTGGTTGCAGATTATGTGGGCAGAGGCAATGAGGAAGCTGGAGGGGATGGATAGTTTGGATCGGGAGAGGCTGTGGCCTCAGCTTATTCAGAGTTTTAAAGATCTCTCTCATCGGCTCAAGGTAAGGAACAAGGGGTACAATTCAACTGAAATGTGAGCCCCTTGTTTGCTTAATTGACCTTTGCCCCTCATCATACCATTTCGTTTGGACCTTCACCACTATATTAGCATTGGTGTTTCTTCTGTCATTCTTTACTGCACATTTATGCACATATTTCCACTGGTTTTTTTCTTTTCCTGACTTGTTATTAATTAACATGACATGCTTTTAATTTGCTGTTAATTTGAGCTTGGAAGGTGGTTAATTTGTATTGCTGTTAACGTCATTTATGGGATGCAAGCCTTTTTTTTTTTAAGAAAAAAAATTGTTGTTGCTTGAAATCTTGCATACCCCTCTTGACATGGCTACTTGGAGGTTGAATATGGATATAGATATAATTTCAATTCTAAATATAGGAAATCTGACTAGTTGTTTCGTTAGAGAACATCTGAATCTGGAAAAGAAAAGAATTGGGCAGATGCCTGAACAGAGATTCACATAAATATTGATGAGATTACAGGAAAAGTGAAATCTAGCCTACGAAGAAGAAAAAGAGAAGACTCCTTGAATCTCATGGTTAAGGGGGAAAGGGAAATGGATATTTGGATGTTCAACCACTATAAGGTCTCTATATTAGTTGGCCTCCACCAAAAAGTTAGCCATCCAATGGTTCTTCTGAATTTTGCCTCTATTGGGCCCAAAACTTCCCTCTTTTCTCAAGCTAGCATAACACTTACTTAAGTGGCTGACCACATCTTTGCTTGCCTCATCAAGCATGTAGTTCGCACATCATAAATATGGAGCAACTTCAAACACATGCATCCATTATCGCTTGAGCTGATTTTAACTTATTTTTAACATAGCTACCTTACATTATTCAAACTCCTTATTCATAAACAAAAAAGAATGTCTGTTACTCCTAAATCATGAAACAAAATAAGTACCTGATCTATGTTATCCCCTTTTTATCTTTGTTTACCAGCATCACATTGAATTTCCCCTGGAATTCAACTTCAATTGGACTGAACCGAGTTACATGACACCTTACTTATCATAAATTCACAATGGACCCCACAAAATATATGATGCTACCATAGAAGAGGACGTCATATCGTAATTGCTTTTGATAAATCTTTGACAATGACAGTTAGAAGACATTTCTATGAGTTTTCTACCTTCTCTTAATTTCCTAACTGAGAGAGATATTGCCAATCTTGGTTTTTGAATACCTATTTTTCAAGGAAGTTCTAAGCCAGATATGGAGCACCTACCATCCATTATCAAAGCATAATCAAAGTATATAATGTTTGTTTGGCAAATAGCCTTGTCCTTCTAGATATTTGATCTTCAACTATTACTGTAATCATGATTTATTATAGTAAGAAGGCCTTTCCATGTTCTTCCTTCTTCCTTTTCACCGATCTGCAGCTATGCATTATGTGGTACTATGTGTAACACTTATCCAGAGTGAAGGTGTCAAATATAGAGCTAGTTCCTTTCATTCTACATATGGGTTTGCTGCCAACTTGTTTATCCTGGAAGCATGGGTATGAATTGGGGGCATTGGGTTGCTTGACTGTTATGTAAGCTTGGGTTGCGAACTAGAGGCATCTGCTTTTGCTTGCTTTTCCAATCTGCATTCAGTTGTAAATTTCTTCTACCCTACATATGCAAACTCATGGAATTTTCACTACATAATTTCATAAATAGTCTTTGCATCATGGAGTTTTGCTATTGATTTAATGTGACTTGCATGCTTTGAATCCGTGGTAGACTTTACTGAAGAATTAGAAGAAATTTGTAAAGTAAGCAAATAAATTCTTTATGCATATAGACATACAGAGAACTGAAAAAAGGCAGTGTATCTTAGTATTGAAGGTCTACCATTGTGCTCCTTCAAAACATCAGTAAAATATGTACTCCATGAGAGTATTGTCAATACATGCAATGGAAAGCTTGCATTACTAGTGCAGTCAATACTTATTAACTCCATAGTATTATTATGTCTCATTGCGTTGAATGTAAGAGTGCATTTTACTTTTTCCATGTCAATATTAACAGTTAGATAATGCTACTAAAATCTAACTTAATAGACCAACAAGAAATCACTCATTTTACTTTTTCCGTGTCAATGTTAACACTTAGATTATTCTACTAAAACCTAACTTAATAGATACATCAAGACAAAATAGTGATATCTTATTATCATTTTTAGAGTTTGTCAGGAATTTGATTGAGTTCATGAATAGACCAAGAGAGAAGGGACCAAATAACAATTATCTTTTGGATGTTGAATTGAGTAGATGAAAAATTTTCTCAACCCGAGCGTAAGAAGATTCATTCTTTCAGAACATGCATCCATAAGATGATCATGAACATGGGGAAATGATCAGATGACATGGGTGCCCAGTAGAATCTTGCACAAGTAAAAGTAATGTTAAAGGTTAGAACAATTCATTATCTGTAATTACATTATCATTTATATCAAAAGCTAAACAGATGACTAGACTTATAAAATGAAAGAAAAATGTAAAGAGATGGATCCTAGGCCTGATATTAGTTCCCCTAAGGAGTCAGTGGCCTGTAATTCTATTTCTTTTGGGCTTAAGCTAGCAGCTAATCAAGACCCTATAGGCCAGTTAAGTGCCCAATCCTAATCCAAACTATCCTTATTGAAATACAGTTCCTCTTACTTATTCATGACTCAGTTCCATACCTTTTAACCCACACTAAATTAATTGGTTAAGTGGAGAAGTGTTAGGATTGGTCGGGGGCTTACAGGTCATGTTTTGTGTGTTGGGGGCTCTGCGATTGCAATGTACGAACTTTGTAAGAACCCTTTTTCATTCTTGCATGAATGTTGCAAACAATTCTTTTACAAAGCTGCACGAACTTCACTATTGAAATGTACAAATCTTGTGAGAGCTCTCTTACGGTCTTTCAAGAATGTTGCAAACTATTCTATTATAAACCTACATGGACGACATCATTGTAATGCATGAATTTTGTGAGAACTCTTATACGGATTTACCATAGTGTTACAAATAACTCTGTCACAAACCTCTATGAACTCCACTATTACAATACATGAACTTTGTTAGAAACCTTTTCCAACCTTTCAAGAATGTTGCAAACAACTGTCACATGCTTGTACGAAGTCCACTACTACAATGCATGAACTTTATGATAACTTTTTAACAACCTTGCAAAAATGTTGCAAACAACTCTGTTACATATGTGCATAAACTCTTCTATTGTAATGCACGAACTTTGTGAGAACTCTCTTACAGCCTTGCAAGAATAGTGCACAAAACTCTATTACATACCTGTACGAACTCTACTATTGCAATGGTAAGACCTTGTGACAACTCTCTTACCCTTGCGAGAATGTTGCAAATAACTCTATTACAAACCTGTACAAACATCCTATATTTTGTGTAATACATGTAGGTTCAAATTAGGTTCAAATATATATTTTGTGTAATATATGTAGATTCAAATTAGGTTGGGTTGGATTAGAAAGTTCCATAACATATTTGATTTGTAGCTTTGTTTGATTTGAGTTGGTCAAGCTGCTTAAGCCCTACATCTTAAACCATATTCAAGCAGAATTGGATTGTTGTTAGATGGCCTATGTTTCACTGCCTTATTATTTTGAGGAGCCAACATTTTATTTGTTGTCCATCTGAGCTTTCTTAGGCCAAGTTCTTAGTACAGATATTTTGAAACCATTCAAGATGATCAGGAGCATTCTTCCTTTGAGTGACATCCCAACGTTGTGATCCAATCAAGGAGAAGAAAGACATCCCTCAATTTGTTCAATTCCAATCTCTCAAAAGAAATTAGAAGAAGATGAAAATAGGGCTTAAGTCCCCTTTTCTTTTATTGATAATCCATACCTCTTAAACTTATGTACATAGCCTCTATTTATAATACTAGTAAGGTCCTCCCTTTCACAATTTGAGTTCGATTCCTCTTTTAGTTCGAATAGGACTAGATCTCCAAAAATAAATATGACTAATAGAAATATTTTAGAAAAAGTAAAAATTTTACAGTAGGTAGATCTCGACTTCTACATCAACTTTGCTTTCTATCGTTCTACTTAATTTTTCACGGATGGAAAAATAACGTCCAGTCAAAATCTTACCTGAAAAGGAAAGTTTTGATTTGACCGGCCCGTTTTGTGGCCCAAATGAAATATTGTCCTAATTTAACACTCTAGAGGGTTACCCCAAAGTTGTAGATATTAAAAAAGCTACCCAATTTTTTTAAAAAAAGATCGTCTTAATCAGGTATCATATGACTAAGTTATGGCCTCCTGAAGTTTGACACAAAATTCAGCTTTCTAATGTAGTGGATCTTGCTCATGGTTTTTGTCTAGACTTGCTCGTAGTGGCTAAAATGTTCCACATCGAGTTTGGTGATCTCCTTAGATATCCGTTGTAGCCAAAGTGATTCACATCGAGTCTTATAATTCTTCTAGATATCATTAGTAGTCAATATGGTCCCCATCGAGTCTGGTGATCCTTCTGAGTACTCGTATTGGCCAAAATGATCCATATCGAGTTTGATCATCCTTCTGGATTGGAGCCTCTCTTGTTTAGGGGATTTAGCTCCTGCTAAATCAGAACTGAAGATGGAGAAGCGCCTGCTTTCTTGCCTCACGGCCAAACCACTTGGCTTTGCTCAGAGAGAATTGCCGGTGCTTGTGTTGAAGGCGTCGCCAATCGAGACACGATCTTGGTGCGTTGGGCTATCTTTTTCTTTAGTTGTGTGAGACGTTTCATCATCCATCAAGGTAGAACTAGCATCCATAATCGTCTTTATCCTTCAATATACTTCAAGCATGGATAGCCCTTCTCTTGGCTGTTTGTACTGCTCACGCATCTAGACCATACACTAAGGTTTCCGTAAATGTAGAGGATTGAAGCTCTAATTCCAACTTGATTCGATCGAGAAGAAGAAAGGTTTTTTTCAATCCGCTCAACTCAAATCTCTTAAAAAAAAAAAACTAGAAGATGGAAGAATTGCAAAAGTACGGCTTAAGTCTTCTTTTCTTTTGTTGATGATCTACACCTCTTAAACTAATGCACATAGATTCTATTTATAATACTAGTAAGGTTCTCTCTTTCACAATTTGGATTGGATTTCTCTTCTAGTTCGAATAGAACCAGATCTCCAAAAATAAAATTCTACAGGGGGTAAATCTCGGCTTCTACATCAACATTGTCTTTTGTTGCTCTACTTAATTCTGATTCAGAGATGCCGTTCGGTCAAAATCTTTCTCGAAAATGACAGTTTCGATTTGACCAGTCCATTTTAGAGCCCAAACAATGGAATTTCGTCTCGATTTAATACTCTAGGGGTTAGCCCAAAGTTCTAGATCTTAAAAAGCTACCTAATTCAAAAAAAAATCATCTCAATCGGGTATTGTATGACTAAGTTATGACCTCCCGAAGTTTCGGCATGTGATTCGGCTTCCCGATGTAGCGGATCCTGTTTTGCTCTACTTATAGTGGCCAAAGTATTCCGCATCGAGTTTGGTGATCTTCTTGGATACTCATAGTGGCAAAAGTGATCCACATCGATCTGATGATCCTCCTAGATATTTGTAGTGGTCAATGTAGTCCACATCGAGTCTAGTAATCCTCCTGAATACTTGTAGTTGCCAAAGTGGTTCATATCGAGTCTGGTGATCCTCGTGGATCATATTGAGAGTTTAACAACGAATTGAGGGGGCTTTCAGCTCTCCGACATATGGGTTCTTGTCACATTGTTCCTTTTCCAACATTGAATATTCCTAACAAATGCAGATAGGATCTATAATATCATGACCTATGACAATGGCTTTGTTGATTGGTCCATTTTTTACCCATTTTGTGCCTCATGAGTAAATCATTGATTTTGACAACCAGTTTCTCCATTCTAGTTAGGTGAGCACTATTTGTGCTTTTATTGCATGGTGATAGTTCATAGTGACCTTTTGTTAGGTAGACAAGAATTTTCTCTTTCTTTAATGCAAGTGCACTTTGGAGATGTTCATGGATTCCCTCCCGGTCTTATAACTTTGTATGCAATATTTATTATCTTAAAGTTCTTCATTGGTTTAGATGAGATCCTCATATTAATTTGATCTTTTTTTTTGCACCATTCTTAACATGAGCATCATCATCAAGAGTCTTCATAAGTATATTTATTAGATAACACTCCTAGAATAACATCAAAATCCTACTTCTCTTTGTTTGTCGCGTCATATTTGCTAGTATTGATGTTTTTACCATTGCCCAATCTAGCATCAATAGACTTTGACCCTACTAGGTACCTTTCTAGTTTATAGGTTGCTTTTCTTTGAGAAGGCCAGTCTGTCGTAATCATTGTTGTTAAAGCATTTAGACCATTCACTGAATGCTTTAAAATTTCTCTAGTTTTTCAAAAAGAAAAATGTCTTTTGATGTATGCGTAACCAATTAAGAGTAGGAAGTATTGTATAAACTTATAATAAGCTAAACTATTAAAAATAATAACTTCATCAGCTGGAAGCTTTTTGGCATGATTTTGTTGTCACCATTCAGAGTGAAAGAAGCGAAAATAGGTATATACAGGCATGCATGTACAAAAGCAGAGGAAGACAAATGTGATGCTGGTAATGCTGATGGTGACAAGGAAGAGAAGAGTAAAAAAAGAGAAAGGAAAAGGAGAGTTTTGATTAACTAGTTCACATCAGTGCTTGCTCGTTTGGGGATAATTTAGCTAAGAAATATGGAACTGAGAGATACGATAAGATGAAACTATTTGCAAAGGTGAAGGCAGAAATCAAGATCCGAAAGTAAAGATGGCAACAATTTTTTTTATTAATAAAATTTCCAAATGTTCTGACAAAAGTGATGCTTTCATTAATTAAAATTGGTGTATGTATGTGTGTTTATGTGTGTGTGTGTGTGTGTATTTTATATAAACTATATCTAGCTGTTGAACTTGATTGATTATTCGAGTGCCTTCCTTTTGGCTGGTAGGGAAATTTTGAACAGCTAAGATTCAAAATGTTGCTACTTGTAGCCTTAATGGTTAGCTGAAATACTGTCTTTATGGCCCTCCTATAATTGTTATTAGAAGCTTGGCCAATGTTGTGACAAAAAAACTCTATCAGTTCAAACACAATGTTTATATAGAAGAGAGTGGTAAAAAAATTGATAGATAATAAGTTGGTCTAGATTCCTGAATGAGAGAATGTTTTTACATTTATTTGAGACCTATTTCAATGTAACATGTCACTTTAATTAATAAATGACAATCTTTTCCTACTTATATAATAATGTTAATTGATCTTCCATAAAGCCTGCTTAAGAATTCAAAATTAATGTCACAAGCAACTATACCACATAGCAGAGAATCAGTACGGTGTTGGAAATAAACAACCAACAAAGATATGGTGAAAAATGTTATTGTAGATTGTAATTAAGGTTATGCCTCAAGACACGAACAAGAGCAACAGAAGGAGACATTGTAACTTTGCTTTCCCAGCATTCCTGATACCTTAAACCACTTTGCATAATTCCTAACCTGCTCCTGAAGATAGAAAATTTAACACGGTTGCGTAGGTCTACATGATAGAACTTGCTAGGAAGGAGGAAATTTAACTAAGACAAGGTGCCTGGTGTGGCTGCTGGAACTACTGCCTTCCTACATGCTAGTAGTAATCTCCATCAATGGCCGATGTTTCTGCCAATTCTATAATATATTAGATAAATATATGACAATTCAATTAAATTCAAAATATGCAAGTTTACATGGACACGGGACTTATCCAAGCATATGACTTGACTTGGTTTAGACATTTACTATTAGTGCATAGTGATTTTATCTAAAATTAAGTTATTTCTAAGCGATATTCCTCTATTCAACCTCCTTGAGTGCTTCGTTAGGAAGGAGGAAATTTAACTAAGACAAGGTGCCTGGTGTGGCTGCTGGAACTACTGCCTTCCTACATGCTAGTAGTAATCTCCATCAATGGCCGATGTTTCTGCCAATTCTATAATATATTAGATAAATATATGACAATTCAATTAAATTCAAAACATGCAAGTTTACATGGACACGGGACTTATCCAAGCATATGATTTGACTTGGTTTAGACATTTACTATTAGTGCATAGTGATTTTATCTAAAATTAAGTTATTTCTAAGCGATATTCCTCTATTCAACCTCCTTGAGTGCTTCGTATCAGTTCATCAGTTGAGCATTCAGGGCAAGTTCTATCACAGTGTCAGTATGCAGTACAGTACGAGATAGCAAGACGTACCGAGTGTTGGTACGGTACGAGACTGCTTATCGGTTTGGTGCTGGTACAGTACGGTACCGATCGGTATAGCAAACCTTAGTTACAACTCAACCACAGCATTCATCAAGTGCGTATTTGCAATTTGATGATAAGATATTCAACATGCAAGTTTCCAGTTAACTTAGCATGCTTGTTGTTCACAACTCTGAGCGGTTAGTTTGGTTCTGGCCCTTATTGGAACATCTGAGCATTCTTGTGGGCATCTAACATTCTAAACAATGGGAGAACTTGCCTCCAAGTGATAAATCTGATGCACTCTTATAAAATTAGGGTTTTCAACTTGTTTTTTGTTTTTTTTGACTTTTGGATATTTTGTTCATATCACATATCCATTTTATTGTCATTCTCATCATCACCATTGTGCTCATTCTTTGTATTTCCGGTCCTTTTCATTTGCAAATATTGGACTTGTATTACATAATGGTTTATATTTTGCCTTGCAGAACCTTGGCATTCTTAGACTTTTGTTCATTCACTGTGTCTACGCACTTGTTTTTTGGTCCCAAATTATTAATATGAGTTTTGTAAGGACATATCACGATATCTGATTGGAAAAAAATGTAAATCCATGACCTATTAAAATTGCTTTGAAAAATGGTAAGATAGTAAAGTCCAAACATTCTATAAATTATACAAAAGGTTCTGCTAAATTGTTTAATCAATTGGTCTTCTACTTATGATGCATATGATCATTTATGTACTTCTAATCGTTTTACCTGCCAGAAATTTACTTGCAAAAAGTTTTCGGTCTAATGATGCTTTACAAACATGTCTTCTCCCATTTCCAGTGCCTCCAAACTGCTTCTTCTATCCTTTTAGCTCCAAGTGCATGGCCTGATTTTCTAAAAAACAATGATTTATTACAATATGTAGGAGAGCGGATGTGAATAACTTGTAAGTTGACTGGTGTATTTGTCTCTGAAGGTAGTAAAAGATTAGTAACACATGAACCTTGCCCAAGTTGTTTCATATTCTATTCTGTTCAATGTTTTAACAAAATTACAAACTTCTTTTTCGTGGCAGCCAAAAATTACTAAATTTAGTAGCTTAACAGCTGCAACCTTCATGTATAAATAACTTCCAAGAACCATATATCAACTCTTTTCTTTTTCTTTTTCTTTTTTCTTTTTGATCTATGATCTATGTCAACAAGGGTTTAATTAAAAATATGTTATTTTTTGTTCTTGTTGAGCCAAAATTGTACTATTCCAGCCCACCTGATGTAAGTCATACAATATTATAGCAACTCTGAAGCATCTTCCTTCTCTTGGTTCCTCCCCTTTCCCCCATCTTTTGCATCACAAATACCAGTATAAGAATTAAATTCATTATGAAGAACCCCTCTGCTACCGCACTGACCAAAGTTTGCCTACCTCAGCATTAAAATTGCATTCAGATCTGTCATTCATCAACTAATTGTCGGCTATTTTGTGCAAGAAATTGATCATTATCGTCATCCCTGTTATTGCAGGTTCAAGATGAAGTCCTCTCTTCGGATGCTGAGAGGCTGCGTATGGCACAAGCCAATGTCAAAATGGTCTGTTTTTGCTTACTAATGTTACTGCACATCACAATTGTCTTTCTGAGCCGAAATTGTTACCCGTGCCACAGCTTCTAAGACATTTCCAAGCAGACACACTTCCATGGATTCAAAAGATGAAACAGAAAGAACAAGTGCTTCAAAGGCGTCTTTTGAGGGTAGGAAGGCTCCTATAGGATTTGCTTTTATTTGTGTATCTTTGGCATCAGAAAAGAAGAATTTTTTATCTACTCATACTTCTGGTTGAATTATTTTCTGCTCTGTTTTGGATAAAGGTAATGAGAATAGTGGAGGCCTTGGAGGGTAAGGGTTTGCGTGTGCCGCTGATGAAAGGTGAAGTTGAGTTGGCTGAGAAGTTGAATGCGATAGCAAGACAGGTCTGTCCATTTCGTTCTTCTCTGTTTTTTTAGTTCGGTTGCACTTAACTAAATTTGTGGATGCAATACGTCGATCCAGCTGAAAGGACCTGGAGCGGAATTATCCAGGAGGGTTCATAATATGCTTACCATATCACGTGTGCGTGCAAATACTGGTGCTCTTGGCAGTTGTATCTATCTTCCTGGTTCTACGAAGATTCATGAACAGAGCCTAGCTGAGCTGCAAGAGGTGAAGATAGTGCAGCCTATTTCCTAAAATTTCTACAATTAAGCCGTTTATGGTGGCCCCATCTTTAATCATTTGATATTTGTAAAATTAGGTCTTGCAGCAGCAAACTGAAGCAATTGCCAGGTTAGGGATTGTAATGAAGAGAGATACCAGAGATATGGAGATCATTATGTCTGAGAGCACTGACATGGTTGAAGATGGTGGTGGGAGGTGGGCTTTGAGAAGCTGACAAGAAGTTAACCTGCCATATAAGGCTATGAAAGAATGTTCTTTTTCAGTTCCCGGGGGAGATATTGGCAGCCGGCTCAACCTTGAGGCACATTAGGGCATAAATAGAAAAGGTGTATAGCAGTGACCGGAGAAAGCTTGCACGAACTCAGATGGCATTGTTCCCAAAACTTTCTGCTCTAATTTTTGAGTTCTCAGAGTTCAATTTTTGTGCATTCAAGTGTCTCACCTTTTTCTTGGTTTGCTTGCACTTTGTGACCCCCAAATCTATCAATGGGCTGTGAATTTCATTCACCTTTTTTACCTGTAAGTTTTCTTACAGTCAGCTCTTTTTCCTTCTCGTGTGTTTTTCAAACCAGTTATGGATACCCCGCATCTCCAATATATTATTGTGTTTCTGAAACCAGTTAGCCCATCTGTTTTGTTTTTTTGGATTTTAATTTCTGTGATAGTTAAAAGAGAGTGCTAACAGTCAGCCAAATTGTTCTAGCTGCTCTGAGATTGTGCACATTAACCTTAATGAGATATTAGAAGAAATTGAGTCCCTGTATCTATATGGTTTGCTTAGGATTAGAAATCACAATGTGTACTTTCTAATCCATTTTCAGTCTTCTTTTTTTGAGTTCTATTTTTCCTTTCAGTGATCTATTAGATAGATGGTATTAATACTACCGAACTTTCGCAGCATATCAAGTTTTGATTTTGAGTGTGTCGATTGTAACATAGATCAAAAAAAAAAAAAAAACAGCATTTATAAATTTGGATGATCAAACCTTGTGGAAGCACGAACACAGCGTATCTAGAATCTCGGGTTAGATTACTTGCTCAATCCTGCAAATGAGAATAAAATCATGTAGCAGAAAGCATCCACTTGCTGCAGAGCGACTTTTAACTTCCTAGAGCACTGGCCACTCACTTGGCTGGGCTCCTTGGATCTCTGATCTTCTCAATGCTTGTGATCTGTGCATGATTCACATACCATTGAGGTATACCCTCTGTTTATAGAGTTGAGAACCCTAATCACCTCAAGCAACTGAGGTAGAGTGAAGTCTATCATCTGCAGTGATGGGAGTAATGCTGGATTCTATCCTCTCTCAAGATGGTAACTATCCTTTTATGAAATAGTATTTGAATTGGAAGGATCAGCATACCATTGGCATCTTAGATTGGGTCCAATGCCAAAGACCAACAAGCTGAATTTTCAAATAAGTTTTATATAAATCCTTTTAGCACCCGTTCCACCATTAATTATGATTTTCATCTGGTATATATTGTTAGTTATGATTTTTTTGGCCATTAATTAATGTACTTATCTTCATGTGACCAAATATATATATTTCAATAATTTATTTTTTGAATTGGTTTATATTTTGTATTCTTTGATTATCTCAATTCTTTCCCAAACTTTTATTCTGGATTTTTACCCAATATCAAATCTTTACTTCTGTCTGCATTTTTGCAAATGCTGAACTTGCTGCTATGAATACATCTGCATTCAAAAGACTTAATGGAGCAGTTTCATGCATCTTTGGCCTATGATTTTGGTTTTGTCGATATAGCCTCAATAATATGCCCAAACTTTCATAACAAGGGATTAGACGAAGTCCAAAACCAGTCTATTAAAGAAATGGATTTGTCCTATCCGTTCATATGTAATCTCTCTACTCAATTCTCCAAGTCCAGCAGCATTAGAATCCCTTGTGCTGTCTTTTATGGGAGAATCTAATTAGGATTATTTTAGAAATATTTAAATCTTTAACTAAGTAATCCAATTAGGACTATTTCTAGAATTGAAAAATTGAAGTCGTGTAGGACCGGCATTAGGGTGGGGGAGCTCTCCCGAGTGCTCCGGCCGGAGCATGAGCCAGGTCCGGAGTGTGCCTGAGTCTGGCGCCTGGGCCTCCATCCGAGGGCCACACTGTTCTTATGGAAGGTCGTCTGGGATCAGTTTCCGACGAGAGCAGTACTTAGCAGATGGAGATTGAGGCTGCCTCCTGAGTACGGGGCATGCGGAGCCGATGAATCGGTGGACCATGCGCTGTTTTAGTGCACATGGGCGAGTGCGGCGGGGCTGCTGTGGGAGGGTTAGTCTCAGGGGGACCAGCTCTTATGGACCATCCGTTGGTGGTCGGACAACCCATTGACATGCCAAGAGATAGTTAGAGTGACCTGCATAGCATACCAGATATGGCTGGCAAGGAATGCTCGAATCTTCGGCCAGCATAGCATGTCAACAAGGCTCGTGGCGGAGAGCGCCCGGGCGCAGGCGACAGAGTTTAGTCATGTTTCCTCCTTTGAAGGATTTTTGACAGCTTGGGATATCTGGAGTTCTCATTTTACCTCGACAGCTTCTCGTACGGTGTTTTTCACCTGAGAGCCCCCACCCCCAAGCTTTCTCAAGGTCAATTTTGATGGGTCGGTGCTGGATAGAGGCACAAAGGGTGGAGCGGGTTTCATCATTGGGGACCTGAACTCCAGGATCGTGGCAGCGGGAGGCTGCAGTTATTTGACTGCACGGTTGCTGGTGCGGAGCTGAGAGCTACCTAGGCGGGTCTTCGACACGCTCAGTGCGTGTTCTCAGCTAGTTCAGTCATCTTGGAAGGTGACTCGGCTACGGTCATCAGCTAGAACCGGAAGGTCCGAGGGTCGTTGCTGCTGACCATCCCTTGATTCGTGATATCTGAATGATGATGAGGGATGGAGGGGTTGTCCTGGCAAAGCATGTGTTTAGAGAAACCAACGAGGCTGCGGATTGGGTGGCCACCTACGTGGCTAACCATGCCAGCAGCACCCTGTGGGCAGGGGATAGAGAGCTACCTCGGGAGCTTTGTGATATTTTGTTTTCCGATTTTATTGGGTGTATCCGTACACGAGTTGTATGAATCACCTGGTCTAGCAAAAAAGAAAGAAAAAAATGAAAATTAAGCTACTTTTGCATAATTTGAGGAACAGAGGAGAAGTTTGATGATGTTTTTTAAAAAACAAGGATAGGAGGAAGTCCAGCCAAAATCAGGTTGGTGAGTTTGAGATCTGAATCCAAGTTTCCAAATTGCCTTTACTAACAGAGTTAATTGGAATCTTTGATTTAGTAATAATGCTAACCTTTTGTACGTGGCATGGAGAAGTGATGGTCAACTATCCAATATACACGTCCGAATTGGATTTTTTTTACTCAAGGTAATTCAGATAGAATATCCCATCACATCCATATCCTAGATATAAAGTCCATTTACAAACATGCACATCATATACGCATGCATTCAGATTATTCATACCCAATGGTCTTACCTAGATCATTGGATGGTTGATGTGGCTTGAATTGCTAGTGTCAGTATGAAATACTTGAATTATATCTACTAATTTATTAGGGCCCGTTTGGTTTTGTTTTTATCTCTTTACAAATTAGCGAAATACTACACAGATTGATGCAGAAGATAGCATTTGCATGGAGCTTGTGTTAGTCCTTCCTTCTATTTTCCCACTTTATCAGAACAATAAAACTTTGCTACCAAATGCTCTGGCATTGCAAGCAATTTAAAAGAACAAATAGATAAATAGATTTTTCATTATATCAGTCTAGTTCATTATTATTCTTTGGTTTTTGAAAAATATATAAAGAAAACAAAAGCAATACCAAATGGTTGCACCTCCCTCGAAGAATCAATTTGACTGCTTGGAAGTCATCTCTCCTTTACTCCTGCCATATATAGGATTCCAATATAAATAGCTGAATTAAAGAACAACAAACGGACTGTAGAGATTCCTGCAGAGTAAGGTGCCAAGGTTGAGGCCTTCAAGGTTGTTTACTACTGAGACGGCAAAACTATTTATTGCTTCTATGTCTACATGTTTCAAGAATTAACATATTTCCATCCAAACACAATTTAGCTTTGGAAGTAGATATGCAGCAATAAACATATCTCAGAATTCTTTGTTCTGACTGATACTTGACAATTGTTCAACACTTGGGAGCAAATATCCACCCTGTGCACCATAATTTAATTTCACTACATATAGTTCCAATTTTTATCTTATATTCAGTCTCTGTGGCTTATAGAATTTTTTTAGAAAAAAATATTACATGCACTTCAAATGAATCAACTCTTCATCCTTCTACCAATAAATATCCTAAATGTCAGGTAAATATTGTTGCTTGCCTGCCTCATTAGCTACGAAGCTATTCAAATATAATAATTCAAGAATGTAACCATACAAAATTGTTAAATGAAGAACGAAACTCATAAATCCTGCATACATAAAGATGGAACGTGGTCGTCAGAAGATGCAGATAGGAATCACTAAGCAATTGGTTTGGAGACCACCAGTATACTAGTCAATCCTTCGACAATCAACCAGATGATCCCTTCTCTTGTAGACTACCAAGAACTCAGCGATGTAAGCTCGGAAAAGCCTCCGCCATGATCAAAAGAACGAGCGAAGTCCAACCAGTAAATGGTCGTGCACCTTTACCTTTTCCCTTATTCTTTTGGTCATACTGCTCCCACAAAAATCCACTCTCATAGTAGTTCCGCACAATATTTCTGTCATGAAAAAACAAACAGCAAAGGAAAGGCATCATATCAGCCATTCCCAACTGGGAAGGTACTGGTTTGGGGTTAGCAAACAAGGTAGTAAATACCGCATCAAGTTTGATCTTAGCTCCTGATATAATGTTTCTGCCCTGGTTTTGTATGGCCCATCCACTGCAGAATGATGGCACTAGAACAGCTACACATCTGTACATTGATTAAAGAAAACTTTGAATACGCAGCTTGACTCTCAAGTTCTTACCTTGCGAGTAATGGTGGAGTGCTGAAAGAATCATATAGTTGATGTTTATCCAAATGGGGCCTCTCCAATAAGGTGGGTCATGCTCTGTATTCCGTTTCATATACAATGAGCTACATCAAAAAACACAAAGCTCAGCAACTAGTATATTCAAAAGAAAGCTCACTTCAATCAGATCGCTCACTTCAATCAGATCAAATGAAATGCCAAATGCTTGATAGAGTGATTATAGCATCACAAATTAATGGAAGTAGATTCACAGTTTTTGGCTTGTACAAGGACGACAGAATAAAGGCAGAGGGGATTGAAACTAACATAAACCAAGCAATGGAAATCATTGCTCATGTCAGAGAACGTAAAAGACTTCAGAATGGAGCAACTGTTAATGCTCTAGTATTATGCTTCAGCAACACTGGGTTATCACTCACCTTACAAACCAGTTGCTTTACATTTTTAAGAAAAGAAGCAGGGGAACCCATGAAACTTGATAAGGGTACCCCCCAACTCCACTACAAGAAAAAAAATGTTTATTATTTTATCATTCCTATATTTTCCGTTTACAAGCTTATGTACTCAAATGTATGAATTTATTTGGAGCCGACAAATCCATTCCTTTTGTTACTAGTTTAACACACTCCTGTTACATAGCACTTATTTTTCCATTTGGCTGTCATTAGCTAGGTATCAAAAAAAAATATTGCAAGTTAGATCATATTTGGTTCATGTTTTTGGCTAAAAGCTATTGGCATGTTATCTGATTTCAAAAAAGCAATCAGACAACAAGTGACTGGCATGAAAGATATATGCATACTTCCTGGCAGATAAGATTCTGAATACAACTATTTAAAACATAGTCAATAACATTGATTTCAGGAATATAGCAATGCACATTTTAGGAGTTCAACCAGTCCGCAATTCCGTTACTTCGGTTTAAGCATTTAAATAAACAATACAACAGGCCCCAATAAAATCAAACATATCCCACTTCAAGGAAAATGCAAGAAGCAACTTTTATTCTATTGGACAGAAATTAGGAGAAAAAGGTATATGAGGTTGAGGTTGGTAAAATATAATCTCCTAGCCAATAAGGAATAAACATCAAAAGTAGTGATGAGGCTTCTTCTTTTTGGCTAACTTGGAAACATATAAGATCATAACTATCTTGACTGACGTGAAACTACCACAGCTTTTCATTTTCACTGTTCTGAAAAAATTGCAGACAGTGTGAACAAGAAGAATGTCGGCATCAGATTAAAAAGTAAAGGTATATATGTTGAATGAACCAGAGGGCTTCATCTCTACAAATAACTTTTTGGATCTTAAGCATTACAAGTTGCATCTGCTGATTATCACATAAAGCAAATGCTAGAATAACAAAACAAATCCTAAATGAGCTTGCTTGAGAAACTGAACAAGAATAATATGAAATTAAACGAGCAATTATAGTTTAATTACACTAGAAGTTCTAAGTCACCTTGTTTTAGAAAGTGAACGCAGACCATAGTCTGTCCACAAAGTTGAGCGGTTAGAAATAAGCTCCAATTGTTTTTCTAGGATCCATGATGTCTGAACAATGTAATGTAGTTGTAAATACTCCTCTATAAAAGTCGAGAAATCACTCAAAGGTAAAAAAGATGTTTAAGTTAAAAATGGAGCCCTATGGAATAAACCAGTAACTTACAGGTGGAATAATCCCCATCATGAAAGGGAAAAGGCTGACATAACCAACATGGGGAACTAACGCCAGCTGGGGTCTTTCTAATGTCTCACGAACAAGCTCGCGTTTCACAGTATCTGCACTTGTCACTTCATGCCATCTCAAACGAACCTAAAATTAGGCATAAAAACATACAGGCATATAAAAACAACCTTAATAATAAAAAAAAATAAGCATTTCTTTGGAAAAATTGATATCTTACATTGATACATTAGAAACTGGTATACAACTCATACTTCCATAATTAAGAAAAGTAACATTTAAAGAATCAATTAGACAAAGCAGATGAGAACAAATTGGGATGATAAAGTAAGGTCAAAAATAGCGCAAATCAAAGGCAAAATAACAGAGTTGAATGAGATGGACTCAACAAGAACAACAAAGACCAGATATGGCTTCAATGAAGGACCTAGGATTTAGGTTGAAGAACCTTGAAAAAGGGTCATATCGAAGAACTGTCTGGAGGTTGTGTTGAAGCATTTAACGAGCCATGCTAGGCAGAGTACAGACCACATTTTAAAAAAATGATCATTTATATCAGAATTAAGCCAGGGAGAACCATCTGATACATGTAACATGGTACATATAAATAATATCTACTGAGAATTGAATATTAAGATCCAGATAATTTGCATAACTTCTAAAGTTTTACCATAAATTTTCTTGGGTATGAGGAACCCTAGTAGAGCTGTGTGAACCTTCTTAAATTAATTATTTTGGCAAGCCAACACAGGGCCAACTTCGAGAGGTTCACCCTTGAGACTTGCTTGTTAAAGTTAAATTGATGGCCTATCTGTGCCTATTGAATGCTGATCTCCATCCATGCATGCATGTTTGCATGTGGGGTGCCCATGCATCATGAAATTCCCGTTCTCTGTTAAGCCTGGGGACACTTTTTCTGATTCACATCAAAGTACAATTATAGAAGTTTGCACCAAGGAGTATGACAACTCTAGCAGGGGGTCCAATTAAGCAAAGTGCAGTTCTGACTTGTTGTATCGCAGACAAAAAAAATTATGCTTATCTGTCTTGCTGTCCTAGCTCTCAAAAATTTTTCCTCCTAAACTTCCCAGGCACTTCTTTTCTTTTCCTGCCATAGAGTTCTAAACTTTATTTTTGGGGATAATATTTTCTAAATTTGCTATGATGGACATACTAGATTATTTTACAGGCTTTAGTTATACAGACCTGGCTAGCTTTTGTTGCACAGAATAAAAAGAAAATTTACTTTTTTAAGCTCCTAGCTATTTTATCATGTAATGAGGGTAGGTACTTTATTTCATCAAATAATGAAGAAAGTTAGTTGTTTGACTTTCCTCATTTATCATGTAATTAGCTGTAGATCATGATGTCCACAAAGTTTTGCAGTCGTTTAGAGACCTGTGAAGTCACAATGGGTCATGGGGTTTGCATCAGTTTTTAATGGATAAAATTTCTCAAGGAATTGAATTCTGGATGAACCCTGAGCGTCCTGCATTATTTGGTGGAAGAAATTAATTTAAGATAATTTTCAAGTGGAAGATAACATTAGTGGATACAGATAAAATTCTTTGCCTTAAATGCACTTTCTTGAGATTAGGAGCATCATGGGATTCAATATACTCTGGAGTCTGTCAACATTTGCCATCATAATTTCTCTAAATCAAAATTCATCTAGAGTGGTGTATGTCATCGTAGACCACCACAGAATCCACAATTAGACACTCCCATTGCAATAAACTGAAATATCATCATGAAGTTTCTAGTTGCAGCTTTTAGAGATTGGTGGAGAGTTGGAATCTTCCAACAATGACTGGTTTGACCATAAATTTTGATGCGAGGGAGAATTTCTTTTTAGAGATTGATCAAGGATGTAAGAATTAAAATTAAGGGCAGCCAAAAGCACGACGCTCCTGGAGTTTAGGGACAGCCGGATGCACGCAGCTTACCCCTACACGTAAGAATTGAAATTATTTTGCAAAATGTTATTATTCTTATATATTTATGTTAATTGGGAATTTTGGAAAAGAAACATGTATATCATAAGACCCTAACAAACATATCTTTTTATGTTTTCTTTTTGATATTTTAAAATTTTCAAATTAAATGTGTAAATAATGTCATGACTTGGTTTCTCATGTACAGGCTGTTTGGCTAGCATATGACCAAGAACGAAATTCTTGAAAAATTTTGCCAACTTGGGGCAGATAGCCTTTATCTCTTGGCTGCTTAGTTCGCCTTCATTCCTTTTGACAAACCTTGTCTCCCTCTCATTTCAGCACATGTACTCTCTTTTTTTTCTTTTTCCCTCTCCTTCCATTATCCAACAAGATGAATCCATGGTCTTTCACCTTCATTCCTTTTGAAAAACCTTCTCTCCCTCTCATTTCAACACATTTACTCTTTTTTTTCTCTTTCCCTCTCCTTCCATTATCCAAACAAGATGAATCCATCGCCTTTCCTTCTCTTTCTCTCACCATTTATATGTCTCCATTCCCTTCTCCATCCACATCTTCCCCCTCTTTTATGGCAGCAGCAGCAACCTATATTATATTCTACACCCCCCCCCCCCCCCCCCCACCTCTTCCTCTTTTCTGGCAGCAGCAGAAGCCAGCTAAAAAATATCACATACCAAAATAACAAATACACCTAAAGCAACCACAACAAGCGTTACCTAAACTCTGGGGTGCCTATCTGTTCCAAAGTGTTGAACAGAACAGGAACACCTAAATATAATATGAATATTAAAGTAATAGAAATATAACATAACATGTTGACTATTGGATCAAATTGACTAATCAATTATACAAGGAAAAAGAAAAAACTTGGAAAATGTTACAATAACAAAAAAAGAAGAAAAGTCACTCCAAAAGAATATAAAACTTCAAGCTAATTCTAACACAAAAAATGTTAATGGTGCCATATTTAGCATGAAAACATCTTTTTGCAAAGATACTTTGAAAATCCTTTGGGTGCTATAGGGCACTCCTTTTTTTGATGCTAAGAAAGCTACTGTACCATATTATGTTCAAATATTCAAAAGTATTGCTACTCAGAATTCTTGTAAACTAAATTTTCCAATTAATGCTATTAGAAGCTGAACTTTATTTTTCTTGAGGGACCTTTAGAATTGTTGAGAAACAAAAATCAAAATGTTCAGTCTGATATACATTGTTGACCCTTTCCCTATTAGATTACGCTGTTGGGGTCTAGTGGTTGGTTAACATGGTACCAAAGTTCATTTGTTGGAGGTCACAAGTTTGAATCCCTTCAATGCTAATTATGTATTTAATAAACCTGGTTATTGTCTGTCCTCATTTGAATCATCGTTTTTGTTATCTTGACTCATTTAAGTCATTGCAATTCCTCCACATGCATGATCCAGGCTCTACATTGCTGACCCCTTCCCTATTAGCTTTTGATCTCTAGTGGCAGCTAATACAGACAAAATTTTCTTATTGATTCTAATTCAACAACATAAACACATTACATGCACATGAACACACAATAAAAAAAGAAAAGGAAAAAAGACAATCTTGATCAAGTTTAAGACATTCATGACTACCATATTCCTGTTTGATAGTATACAGCATAGATATTTTACCACAATAGTCCACTAAATAGTAACTAAGGAATTTTGAATTCCCATTTTAGGTGAAATGTAAGACAATGGTTTGCCGTACTGATATGTACCATCCTGTATCGAACATATCGGACCGTACAGAGACTGAAACAAGACTTGATATGGGGAGTGTACCGAGTCTCAATGTGGGGAGTGTACCCGAGTCTCAATATGGGGAGTGTACTAGCATGGTACCGGTAGGGGATCCGCTACCAAGCCGGGGAACCTTGTGTAGGACACATTTTTTTTTTTTTTTTTTTTTGTGGTGGTGGGGGGGGGGGGGGGGGGGGTAGATTTTGATAAGATGAGTGAACCTTGTACCAACAATTCTTATTACATGCAGGAAATAATTGAAAAGTGGTTGTTATTGCTCATGCTATGTTTCAGTTTGTTGTGTACTATATGTTTTAAACCATTTTTTGGTGTGTCAACATATATTTTTTATTCTTCTAAAAATGAATATATTTCAATTTGGAACTTGAACTTGTGCTTCACTAATAGAAAAATAAGTATAGAAAGTCGATGATAAGAATAACTAATATGCATGTCAGATCTGGCACAAGACTGTATGAAGAATAATGTTCATGAACATTTATCATTTTCTGTTGAATATTAGAAAATTGCAGACTAGTCATTTGAAGTTAATGTTCAGTTTTTTAAAAGGAACCTTCAATTGAATACACAAAATGTAATCGGTTATCTGATTAGTTTGAGAATGTAAAATTTGACAATTTGTTACTAGTCATAAGATAGAGGATTACCATGTCATGGTAATTCCAACAATAATATGTCATCCATTTAGCAGCAGCTACTTTGATTTGCGGGTTTGGCATCTTATATTGCAAGTCGATTAAAGTATATCATCAATGAGTGTTTTACATATTTCTCAGTATGATTTTTCTTAATCTTTTGATATATATTAAACCCACATACAAAATATCATATATTTGATGTGTATGCTAGCTTATTCTGCAAACTTCTTCACCACTTAAGCCCAAACTTCAGAACCAGACTAATCAGCAAATATTTCTTAAAGCGAAGTAATAATTACCAGAAGTTGTTGCAAATAGATTTTAGGGGGCCTGTTTGTCAAAGTATTCTGAAATGAAATCAGCGTACCTTCTCAGTGTGGTTCCCAAAATCAAAATAAGCTCCAGAAACCTCATCTAAATGCATCTGTAAAATATATAAAACATTCAATACAGCAGAAAAGTAAGAACAAAGTTAAGACCAGAGCATATAGAACTAAGAATTGCATGGGCCTTTAGTAGGCCCATCACCGTCAGAACCTTGAAAATTATCTTCCATGATGAGTAGATAACAGAACAGCACATATAATTACATAATATTGCCAAATCTTGCTAGAATTGAGGCAGAAAGGAGACGAAGCACAATGAAAATCTTGTTAGATTTGAGCAGAAAGGAAATAAAGCCCAATGAAACAAGTAAAAATTCTTCAAAAAGTGGGTATTGTAGTGACTATTCAAATGCATAAACTATGAAGTCCCTAAGCACAAAACTGTATGGCCTAGTAAAAGTCAAATGAGAGATGCTCATATGATCAAATTAATAAGAGATATCCTATTAAAGAAGTTTATATATTTACATCAAAGCCCATATTCTTCTATGATTGCAGTATTTATAGTAAGATAATATTTAATTCCTGAAGTCTAATTGATCAAATGTGAAGAAACTTGCATTGATAAAATAAGATTTAACACCGAGCTCTGGGCTGATCTCTAGGTTCTTTTTTAAAAAAAGAAAAGAAAAGAAAATATAAAGCCTAATTTTATGGGTTTTTGTCAATTGGTAGTATGTTAATCAGGTTTTAGGGTAAACAAGGGTTTTATATGACTCAAAAATTGGGTTTTGTTAATTGCCTAGGAACCTATGACTTTCTTAAAATGTTGTTTAAGACCTCAAATCCCATATTTTTATAAACCAATTCTTGATCCCTGGGTCACATCTCCTATCTTAGAACTCACCTTGTTCCTCTCCTCTTCCTTCATCCACCCCCTTATGTCTAACCATACCTCTCATCTTCCATATCCTCAAACTGCCCCATCTTACTTCCCCTCCTCTACTCATATTCTTTTCTCCTGTTTACTTATTATCTTTTTTTTTTCCAAACCTGCCAAGATTTTCTCCCATCCAAAACAAAATAAATTAAACAAGTCTTAGTCACACATCTCTGAAATCCTTTATACATAAAAATCATGTTTTAAGAAACATTGTTAATAAAACAACCAAAAAACCCCTAAGCTCCAAACAATAGTATAAAGCAATTCTTCCATGTTGGATGTCATTTATCATATCAGGTGGAACTCAATTTGCCTTATAGCAACATCCATAACCAAACAATACTCAAAATACCAGTGTAACACATTTAGTCATGGTTCTCCAAATTTAGCTATTTTTCTCATTTCAAATGCATTTTATTTCCTTCGTAGCATCACCAAGATGTGATTGGTATGGTGATAGGAGTTAACAAATTGTTATAGAACATACCACCGAGAAGACTGACAAAAAGTGGGAGACAAATTATTGATACTTGACAAAAAAAGAATCAAAAAACTTACCTGATTAAGGATCTCAATGTTTGAAAGCCGCTCAGACAACATGTAATAATCCTGCAGAGTGCCCATTCCAAGAGGCAATTTAGTATAAGAGAACAGTCCTGAATTTATCAAGTGAACATAGACACCATGATACCTTTCCTAAATCATTTTTCATTCCAGTAAACTTTGCAATTGAATGCATGCAATCTGCAGCAAGAAGCATCCAACATCTTAGGTCGAGGTGACGCTCTTCATCACCTGGGTGGGATGCACGCGGATAATCATCCAACCCAGATTGCAATGTCTGGAAGCAATCATTTATATTAACAATACTACAAGGTTATTAGTGATGAAATACAGTTGACATCTGCACATAAAGGATAATGTAACATGAAACATATAACTTTACAAGACAAAGAAACAAGTCATTTGGATTAAAAGCCTGTGAGGCCCCATGCGGGTGTTTGTTTAGTCCCACATTGATTATTCGTCGGAGAGATCTTGGATACTTATTCAGGACTAAGGAACCCAAATAATACCTTCTGGCTAACCTTTTTGGGTAAGGTTCTGGATTGTTGCAAATAGTATCAAAGCGAATCCAGCCCATGACCTATGTGGACTAAGGGATATTGCAGCACAGGCTCATTTGGGTTGAGCACAAACTAATCGTGGTATTTCTGTTTGGATTTGAATGGATTTAGACCTACAGCCTGGCAAGGGCGCCATAACTTAAACGGGGGGAGTATGTGAGGACCCGTGCAAGCGTGTGTTTAGTCTCACATTGGTTATTTGTCGGAGAGATCTTAGGTATTTATCCAGGACTAAGAAATCCAAATAATACCTTCCGGCTAGCCTATGCGGGTGAGGTCTTGGGTTGTTACAAACCCCTTTCCACAAAAGGCGAAATTAAAGTTCTTAATTTGGCTGAAAGCTTTACTGTTTGAATTAGACTCCAAAAAAGGTACGGATATTGCTTTCTAGTGTCAATTCAATGACAACAATGTTTCTCACTTTGCAAGATCTCTTTAAATGCTCAAGAAATTCACACATTTATACAAACCTGTGTTCAACAAATATTTGCTTATCTTTTAACCTATTCACAGTTTCAAAGTTATCACAAAAATATCAAGCCTGCGAGCAAGGTGAACATATGATTTATGATCTTCAAAATCTTAATGCCAGGATAGCAGATAGCATCCACAAAAATGATGGCACAAGATGGGTCCACTGGATATTTAATAGGGGAAAAGACAGAATGTAGAATAATAGTGATAAAAAGATATTAATGCAAGAAGAGAGTGGAATTTAACATATCCATGGATGGAAAATTGGCGAAGGTAAGAAAGAGTAAACCAGAATGATGATGCATTTACATGATTAGTTACTTAATTCTAAGGAAGATTATACAGACAATCTAGACAAGAAAAAAATTTTGAATACTTTTTTGACTCCTTTAAAGTTAATATTGAAGCTGTAAATTCTGCATAATTTATTAACTATAATCATACAAGTATAAAATCCAGGAGCAGGAATTAAAATTGTGCTCTAGAGCATATCCTTGTATGCAACAAGACCTTTGAGAGCTATTACACAGAATATAGAAAAGGCATACAACCCTTCTACTAGGATTAGAGTTGGGTAGATGAATTGAAGAGGCTTCTAGGTGTTATTCTATTGGCACATGCCATTGCCTGTTGAAACTTATAGGAAAATATTATTTAATAATAATGGTTTGCAGTGTTACGTGATTAAAATGTCAATCCATAAAGAGGAACCAAGAACATAACATAAGGTGATAGAAATACCAATTTTGAGGTGGAGTATTATAAAAATCGCAAGGCTAGGGAAAGGAGCAAGAATGCTAGAGGAAGGAAAATAGCTGCACTACCAAAAAGATGCAAGGAGACCCTTGTAAGAAACAGAGAGCTTATGCTAGAACTATTGATCACTATCACAATGAAGAGGAAGAAAACAGAGAGTATACTAGAAGACCAAACATTTAGTCCATCTTCATCCATGATGTTATATCCGGACCGTCTAAACACCCAGGGATACCTCCATCACAAGGACACAACACAAGTATGGGTGTGGAATCTGTGCTCGACACGCACTAACATCACTTAGACACGGCTTCATGAGAAGATCGTGGCGGGACAGGGGAAGATGAAGGGGTGGGAGGGGGGAGAGAGAGAGAGAGACAAGGTAGCCGTACCTAAGATGAGGCAAGTCATGGGACTCGGCCAAGCAAATGATGGTGCCTCGGCATGGGCTGAACAAACTGAGAGAGGAAGAGGTAGAGGCAACAAAGGCAGTTGGGAGTGTGACTTCTAAAGGTCTTGTCAGGCTCCTAGCATGTGCATCACATATTTATTACAATGATAGACAGACATTAGTGATTGTGTTGATTAGGCGGCTGTTGATGAAAAATTGATATTTAGTCCATGTTTTATATGTTATTTTAGAAAAGTACTTATTGATAAAAAAATATTATTGAGCCATTGTTTTGATGAGCATCTATTTTTTAGTCCTTGACCTGTGGAAGAAATAAGAATATGCATGCATAGAAAAAGAACAATTGTGTATGTGATAGCCATAAATATATGAAAAAAATGCATAAGTGTGGATTAAAAGTTAAAGTGTTAAACAAAGCATAAAAGTTTCCTAGAAAATCAGGTTATGTACGGCATGTCCAAGTATCAGCACCCATTTACGAATCCTTTTTAGTTATCCCTATCCCAAATTTTGGGGATAAGATAGGTCCCGACTCCTAGACAAAACCATAGTGACAAACCATAACCAAACCCATCTAACATAGGATTCATGTTCTGCCAAATCCTATAGAAGTGAACCTTGGCCACTGTGAATTTAGTGAATCATGATTTATTCAGCAAGACAAGATCAAATTCACACTTGTTTTCAAGATGCAAAAAAGAAAAGAGATCTCTAGCCATATGTTCATTATTTGGTGTCATGAAGTGCAAAATAAGGCATAAACACCATGATTAAATATCTGGTGAGACACATATTTTGGGGGCAATGGAAGAAGGAATCATCCAAATAGCCATGAAAAGGCATGTATATCTTTTGCTGGTGTCTAAAAAAATTGAAGACTAAGTCTTTACAAGTGCAGTTATGTCGACAAAAAAAGACTAAGCCTTTTTTGACATTAAAGTTTTATGGCGTTGACAGTCAATCTACAAAATTCCTATTGTCCTGTATTTTAGTCTTTTTGGTTTAAAAAGTGACCACAAGCACAAAAATGAATTGCATAAAGCGCAAAATTATGTCTATATTTGATTTTCTTTATTATTCATTCATTCATTCATATCACATGATGCTTTATCATTTATTCACAATATAGATTTTTCACCTTAGGAAATGCATGTTAGTGCAAAGTAATTGTGGAGCACGCACAGTTCTTTGGCACAATAATCAATATAAACATGTGTGGGTCCATGCAAACATTATGATACTTCTGAAAGAATACAGAACTTGTTATCTCAAAGTTTAATTCCTTAAAGATTTTGAATTAGCTTTTCAAAACAAGAAGTTCCAGCCAAAACTTAAAGAACATTCGAGAATATACACGACAATGATGAGCAACAAATTTTGGAGCATTTAATGAATATATAGAAGTCACTGCAGTTTTTAGAAGACAAACCAATAACTGTAACCACCATATCTTGTAGCAACTATTTGATGCAAGGTCAGCCGAACCGGACCGAACTGCTCGGTTCAGCTCGTGCCGAGCCAAACCGGTGGGGGACCAGATCGGTTCGATTGTTAAAATCGGGACTGGTCATGAACCAGCTGGAACCGTTTGGAACCGGCCGGTTCCGTTCAACCTCAGTGTAAACCGGGTAGTTCGGAACCAGCCCCCCTCCCCCTTTCCTTCTTTTGTTATTAGAGAATGTTGGAAAGGCCTGAGAAACGTTTATTCCCTTCTCCAAACATCTCCCACTCCCCCCCACGGCGAAAATTACACCAATTCAGCATGATTGAATGACGAGCCAAGCCTAAATAAAAATGTGCTTCCTCTTTCCTATCACATTTTTTTCTATTTTTTAGTTCTAAAAAATAGCTCAAAATTTACAAAATAAAGAAGATCATGCCAAAATTTTCGATTTTGGCTTAATCTTAGGATAAGTTGTAGATCTATAGATGATCTATAGATGGCTCAAAATATATATAATTTTTAAAAAATAAAAATTCATTTTTGGATAAAAATAAAATTCAAAAAAAAATATGAAATTAGAAGCATATTTACGGGCATGCAAGCTACTCTCTAACAAAATTTGGTGTCCATTTATTCAAGTTATAATGCGATCATGCACACAGTGGCCTGAGCCTAAATTTAAAAAAAAATGAAAAATAAGTAGTCTTTGATGGATGCCTACGAGCCTTAAAAAATATATATAGCATCCATTATTAGGTTCTATATGAATCTGAGCTAAAATTAATTTTTTTAAATATTAATATGTAAAAATTATATTTTAATTTGAAAATAATTAAAAATATATAATTAATACCAAAAATTATGAAAAATTAGTTGTACGTAATACATATTTGAGAAGTATTTTTTGAAATCAAAAACATATTTTCTGAATTTATGGCATTTAAACATATTTTTTAATTTAAAAATTATTAAAAATATATAAATAAATAAAAATATATGAAAAATTAGTATTATGTATTAGATAAATTAGATGTATTTTTTGAAGTAAAAAAATATTTTCATCATAACGAAATTTTTTTATTTTTAAATAATTGCTAATCTGACGTATTTGATAAACCTAGAGAAATGAAACTATTAAAGAAAAACAAGCCCAAGCATGATATTGGTTGGAATCATGGGCAAATGCTCTCGGATCGGCACCATTGGAAGTACAACTAGTGTAACACAGAGTTCAAAGAATTTGGGGTAACCTGGTTGAAGCAGCACTTAACTGGTAATTATCCTGACATATCTATGTGCTAGAAATGCCCACAGGAGATTCGACCGCTGATGAAGAACCACTTCATTGATTTCAAAGCAGCGAAGGAGAGGTTGCCAAGAAGAAGGCGGAGGTGGACCATCGAGCGGCAGAGCTACCTTCCTATCACTCCAAGGAGTGAGAGGCATCCGCTCCAGATGGTGAGGCACAGATCTAGGCTGCCATTCAGGCGATCCTGGATGATTAGTGGCAGCAGGATGATATGGTTAGGCATAGCGCTCGATTTGGGCCCTCATACTACAAGTCAGGCTCTAGTTCTACGAGCAGCAGGGCAAATACAGAGTTCAGGAGAACCTCCTCAATCAAGGAGACCATCAGCAGAGGCAATGATCGTATTGCATCTATGCTGGAAGCTTTTGGTAGCGAAAAGAAGTCATCGAGGAAGATTCCACCACGAGCCACCATCCATAATTTAGATCTACATGCCTTCTCCAGCAAAGATTCGAAGCAGCAGAAGGTTGACACAATGTTGAAGAAGGATAAGAAGGATATGTAGCGAGCTATTGGATCCTGATTCCACTTCAGCCACATCCCAGCGAACATGGCAAACAATACATACTATAGATCTTTCATCCATATAGGCTGCCGATCTCGGTGCAGATCCTCCAAGATCGAAGGACATCTATGATGAGCTTCTTGACAATAATGAGGAGCTAGAGAAGTAGATTGCCTCATACAAAAGCAAATAGCCCACATATGGACTGACGGTGATGTGTGATAGTTGGACTGGTCCTACCATGCGGAGCATTATCAACTTTTTGACATATTGTGATACAAAAACTTTCTTCCATAAGTCAGTTGATACTTCTGATCAGATGCATGGCACCATGTACATCCTCAGATTAATTAGATAGGAGAGGAGAATGTCGTACAGGTTATCACTGATAATGGCCACAATATAAGGTTGTTGGAGAAATCTTGATGGAGCGGTGGCCACATATTTTTTGGACCCCATGTGCTACACATGATAGATAGTGGAGACAGCCCAAACCATCACCAGATATATTTATAACTATACATGGGTCCTTTCACTGATGAGATATGCTGGAGAAGAGATCTTGAGATTAGGAGTCACACGGTTTGCTATCAACTACATTGCACTTGATAGTCTTCTTGAAAAGAAAGCAACCCTACGTCAGATGTTTATCAGCTTCAAGTGATAGAAAAGTAAATTTGCAAGGGCCAACACTGAAGAGAGCATTGTCAAGGACTTGGTGACGATGCAGACATTCTGGCAGCGGGCCAAAAAAATAGTGAAGGCTATCAGACCATTGTACGAAGTGCTTCGGACCGTGGATAGCAGGAGGTACCCCCAGATGGGCTTCTTGTATCATATGATAAAGGGCAAAAATTCAGATCAACGAGGCAGATCCGACGTATGCCCAGAAGTACATCGACATTATTGAGCGACGGTGGGACTACCAGATAGATAAGGACTTACATCTAGCAGGTAAGCAAGAACATTGAAAATTTGACTGCTCCTATTAGGGTCAGCAGAACCATCCCAAACCGTCCGGTTCAAAGCGTCTCAAGTTGTACCAACGGTGGACCGGAAGGGTTTTGGCGACGAAATCGAGACGCCGTCGCTGGGAGGGAGGGAGGCGGCAGAGGGCCAGCGCCCGAGCAGGAGGCGAAGGCTGCGACCGGTCCCCTATGTTGTTCAAAACAAGGGTCCGACCGCTAAAAAATTTCGTGATTTTTAAATGAAGTCGGAAAACTTAAAAATCGCAAAAAAATTTAGCAGTAAGACCCCTATTTTGAATGAAACAGGGATCCCGCCACAGCCTTTGCCTCCTGCCCTGGTGTCGGCCTCCACCAGCCTCCACCCTCCGTCAGCCTCCTCTCTCCCTCTCCCCTTCTCTCTCTCTTTTCCTCTCCCACGGTCTGTGTTCGCCCTCTCTTGTGTCAATACAGGCCCGGCAAGGCACGGCGCAGGCCCGAACCAACTTATGTCGTCGAGCAACCAATACAGTGCCAGGTACCAGCATAACAGATCGTGGCTTCTATACTTGTACAATTTACTAAGATAATAACGAACTCTATCTACAGCATACTATCTGAATCCGAAGTTTCAGTACACCGTAGCTGGAATCGATATGGATGACGAATTTCTGGTCGCTTTGCATAATATGATTTACAAGATGGAGCCTAATCTAGAAGTCACGACCCTATCTAGAAAAGGTAAGTTAACTTAAGTGACATATATAAGTTAATTGGTATCTTCAATTATTAACATATTATATTATGGTTCTTTTTCATAAACCAAAATATTTAGAGAAGGCACTGACAGCTTTTAAGTCTCAGCAGATGTCGTAAGAAAAGTATGAATTCAAGTATATTACACATCAGAAGGACATTTACCTGGCGTTAGATGATTACTAATATGATACTATCTTCTATATAATTTTCTTCAATATTTTTGTAGCTGAATGGTGGATTCATTTTGGTTTGTCCGCAAAAAATCTTAAGCGACTAGCTATCCGGATCCTTTTCCAAATGGTCTCCTCGAGTGGCTGTAAGCGCAACCAATTCACCTTCGCTCTCATCCACAGTAAGCAGAGAAACTGTTTGACACAGAAGTACCTCAACGACCTTGTATAAGTTCACTACAATCTAAAGTTGAAGCTAAGTGCATTCAAGAGGAAGTAGAGCTAAAGTACACAGATTCGATCCATAATGCTTTCGTTGATGATGAAGATAAATTCTATAATCGGATGGCTTGTGGACCAGCAGCAAGAGCCGGCGCTTGATGAGTGAGGATCGCCTCTATGATCTGCTAGTTTCGTAACCAACGAGGCTAGAGTCGATAAAGGACAATGGGCAGAAAGCAATATTCCACGCATCCTTCCAGCTGATCAACCACAACTACAGAGGTCACTAGAAAAACCGGTCACCATATGACTCCTTGTCCAAGACATCCTCTTAGAGATATAATTGAGAGATGCTTAGAGGCCACTACACTACCCGGTCAACTCGGTCAGGAGGGCAACATCCATCCTCCCAACATAACCAGTCAGAGAGGGGACACAAAGAAGAGTAAGCAGGTAGAGAGTGGCACGAAGGGTAAGTAGACAGTGCGTGGCATGAAAAATAAGCAAGCAGCGAATTGCATGAAGAGTAAGCAGGCAAAGAGTGGCACGAAGAATAAGCAAGCAGCTGCTCAGCATACCAAAAAAGAAAAACAAAAGACACCTGCAGCCCAATGGAGAGTATGGAGGAGAAGCCAATTCACTCTGATTTAGAGACCAAGAGCAGCAGTTCTGGTAGTCATGGATCTGCTGGCTAGAGAGGGAGTGGACATAAGACTGTCATTTATGAGACAGGTGTAGAGTACTCTTCGATTCACCAGTGAGACCCAATTTATGCATGCTACACAGCATAAGGACTATGGTGCATGATCTAGTAAAGCCCGCAAGAATACGATTGCATATAAGAGACGAGCACCTTGAGGTTATTTAGGAGAGCATGATGCAGCGGTAGATGACGCCGCACGTAGAGTAGGATCCATAGACGTATCAGGTTCCAAGTTCTATACTGAATTCTATACCCCCCGATCACAGACAACCTATGATCCATATGGATATAGATATGGTGCATCTGAGGCATCTTCCAGTGGCTACCATCCTACGCAACCCAGAGCATCTTACGGATCGGATTTTGCTACCGGCTTATTCGGATGAGCTCCTTCACAACCGTTTTATCAGCCAAAGGACACCTCAGAGCCAAAACTTCAGCGAAAGATCCGAGAGTATTTATAACCCAGAGCGCATTCCTTATAGGAAGAACATATAAGACTACAACGCTGCTTGGTTAGAGATGTGGGCTGATGTACCTCCTGATTATGCCAATGATCCGGATATCTATGAGAGACATCGCCACTCGACGAGATTTAAGATATTGGTATATATGTTGTACTTTAAATATATGTAATTGATTATATTATTTTATATTTTTCATCTCATTAGTTGATTTTAGAATATTTCATATTGCTTCTTATAGCATGCAACATCTACTAATCATTTTATGTTTTATATCACTTTAAAACAACAAGATACATCATTTAAATTAAACCAGAATCATAGAAACATCAAAAAATATCAAAAAAAATATCAAATTAGACTTAAAATCAATGAACAAATTGAAAAAGATTAATTACAAATTAATTAAACTTGAAAAACTCAAAAAAAAATTAGGTGTGCCGGTTCGAAACCCGCACGCCCAAGTGTACCATGTCGATACGCTACTGAACCGATATCGTACCGACCCGCCCACCGACCAATATGGATCCTAGTACCAGTTCAGCGGACCTTGATTTGAAGTTAGATTTATCTCCAAAATCATTCTTAACAAGCACAACTTCTGCTGCTACTTCAAGATTCTCTTCTAACCGTAACAAGTTAAAACTTTCCGCCTCTTTCTAAACCCTCTGACATAGTTTCAGGGACCTCTCCTACCATTAGATCTTTGTTAATCAGTTCTATATTTAGAAACCAGTTTCCAGTTTTGTAAGGTACCTGCCCTAACAATTAGAATAATTCTGTTTGAGTTTCAATTAGATTGGACAGTTTAGAAATACAAATAGTTGGGACAAGGCCTGACGGTTATGGGTATGGTAGTGGTAGATAGTTTTATTTCAGAAATACAACTTTATGAAATATGTGACTTAAATTGCATTATGAAGAAATTTATTTGCCACCCACGTGTGACTATTAATTATGTGATCAGTAACTTCTGTATTACATTTTTTGGTAATACATTTTAAGACTTCTTGAGATACATTTATGGCCTCTTTTCATATAGCTTTTCTACCAACATAACACAAGATATTGGATTTATTCAGGCACAATCATGACAGGTTGATAGATGTAGCAGTTTATCTACAACAATAAGTTGAAGTGGTTGAATAAGAGAGATGTTTAAGAAGAAATAGAATCTCAGAACCTTTGGATTTAATTCCTTGGTTGTTGTATTGTCCCTCCCATGCCAATAAAAGGTGTCCATATCTTTCCCTAAGAATCAAAAATGGAGAAAGCAAGAGAGTAAGTATTGGAACATCTAAATTTTGTGTAATGTGATGTTTAAAACATTTCTGATATGGTAAAGCATGAAATGAAAAGACTGACATTTACTATCAATTTTTCAAATATAAATATAATACCTAATGATTTTTTTCATGTAAGCAACAGATCAGTAACAAGTATTTTCAGCAAAAACAATATATAAATATTTATGCAGTGTCCTGCTTTATCTGAACCAAACAATGTTCTTGACCAAGATGAGCTAGACAATGTTCTTGACCAAGAAAAACACTTGAGTAACACTATTTGAATTTAACCTACAATCCAAAGTTAGTGAACTTCAGCAAAACACTTGAACCCCGATGACTTCCATGATGGTCCTTAATCAACATTTGGAAGATCTTTTCCTGCACTACAACTTATACCATGAAACCTTGACTTCCCGACTAGGGAACCTTTTTAAACCACAAACAAAATCCACAAAATAGAAAGAAATTTTATCAATATATTAGAACCAATTTTTAATTTCTGTCGCTTTAAACATTTAAAAATTAATAAAAGTTAAACGACATTCTTGATTGAGGACCATTCGAGAATATTCCAAATTAGGGCTTTCTTTCAACTTACTGTCAACTTATTATACCTATATAAATTTGAAGTAGGACAAACTACAAATATTCTTTGGGACATATTAAACTCAAAGTCTAAAGCATGTTTCTCCACTACATTTCTGAAGTCACACAAAGCAAACTGTAGAATGTAGATATAAATGTCTAGGCTATAAAAATACATATTCATTTGCAGAAAGACATATAGAACAAATAACCTTACTACATATATGTCTAACAAACTAATTCTAGGTTTTGCAAGTAGAATATATATAGAGGGCAAGCCTTGGTGCAATGGTAAGGTTATTCTATGGTGACCTCGGTGTCACATGTTCGAAACACGGTAATAGCCTCTCTATATGCGGGCATAAGGCCACCCGGTTCGGCCCGTACAGAGCCGACTCTGTAGGAAACCGGATCGGTTCGTCTATTGGAGTCGGTTCTGGCCCCGAACGGGCCAAAACCGGTTCCAAACCAACCGAAACGGCCGAAAAAGGCCCGAACTAGACTAAACCGGCCAGTTCCGTTCGAACCAAGATTCATGGTACTAGTACCGAACTCCGTACCGGTGCCACACTAGTATAGTGTCGGTACAGTACGGTACGAAATTTATTTAGCATATTTATGGTCAGTATGCTACCCGTACAGATACCAAACCGATACAGTAGGTACGTCCGGTACCGTCCAGTAAGGTACGGTATGGCATACCATGGTTCGAACTTGGTGCGAACCGTTTGGTTTGCACCGAGTCGACTCGGTTCGGAACTAGACCCCCTCCTTTTTTCATTGTTTGGTGATAAAAGGATGTTGGGAAGGCCCAAGAAGGCCTTACCAACATCCTTATTGTGTTTCGAAGCTCTCCGGCTTTCCCGCTTCCCCTAACAGTCAAAATCACACTGATTCAACATGACTGCAGAAAGATCCAAACCTAAATAAGGTGCGCTTCCTCTTTCCTATCTCATTCCCTCAAAAGTTTTTTGAAAAGTTTGAAAAAATAGCTCAAAATATGCAAAATAAGGAGAGATCATGCCAAAATTTTCAATTTGGGCTTGATTTTATTATATGTTGTAGATCTATGGATGATCTACACGATGAAATAAAAAATTTTAATTTTTGAATTATATATAATTTTTAAAAATTAAAAATATATTTTTGGATTAAAAAATAGAAAATATGTCTATAATAAAATTTAAAAAAAACTGTAAAACCAAATGCATATAGGGGCATGTAAGCTACTCTCCAGCAAAATTTGGTTTCCATTTATTCAAATTTTAATTCGATCATGCACACAATGACTTGTGAGCCAGGAGCAGGAGGAGCCGGAGCTTGATAAGCGAGGATCGCCTCCACGACCGGCCAGTTTCGTAGCCAGCGAGACTAAGGTCGATGTAGGACAATAGGCAAAGAGCAATATTCCACGCATCCTTTCAGTTGATCAGCCACAAGAAAGCCGGTTACTACATAGCTCTTTATCTGAGATATTCTCTCAAAGATATGATCGAAAGATGCTTAGACGAGGCCACCATGCTATCCGGTCGACTCGGACAAGAGGGCGACAGACATCCTCCCAACATAGTCAGACAGAGGAGCATAAAGGGTAAGCAGTCAGCAAGTGGCACGAGGGGTAAAAAGGCATCTGCCCAGCACACCAAAAAAAATAAAAAACACCTGCAGACCCTATGGAGAGTGTCGGAAGTCAATTCTCTTATTCAGAGACCAGGAGCAGCAGTTCTGATAGTCATGAAACGCTGGCCAGAAAGAGAGTTGACATGAGACACTATTTCTAAGACAGCCGCAGGATAGTCTTCGAGTCACCGGTGAGTCCCAATTTACGCATGCTATACAGGATAGAAACCACGGGGCACGATTTGATGGAGTCTGTGAGAATCCAATTGCATATAGGAGATGGGCTCCTCGAGGTCATTCAGACGGACATGATATAGCTGCAGATGATCTTGCACGTAGAGTAGAATCCATAGACATATCAGATTCAGGGTCTACTTATTGGGAACCCGCCCATGCCGCTGATATTTCAAAACAAAAATCAGATGGCAGCGGAAAGGGGGCATGTGCGGGATCGACGTTCATCGCATGAACGTTGTTTCGAGACCTTTCGTAATTAGGTAAGAATTAAAACTTTTAAAAACCTTTAGGGAGATCAGATCTTCACCTTGTGCGGGTAGATGATCACCGCAAACTGAAGTTCGTGGTCTAGGATGAAGGTTCGCTTGAAGCCGTTCAAGTGCCCGGCCTCTACGGGTATCCACACGAAGCAGTGATCCGATCAAAGCTCTCTTGTCTTCCCGGGGTGCTAGCTCCCTTGCAAAGACTTCTTTTGATGGCTGATTTCCTCTCTTTCAATCAACCCTTGATTGTGCTTGAGAGGAGGAAGAAGAAGGATGAAGAAGAGGAAGAAGAACGAAGCCCCTTGCAGCCTTTCTTTTTCTCCCTGCGTTGGAGCCAAAGAAGAAGACCAAAAGGAGGGAGATGCCTCCTCTTCTTTTTCCCTTTGCTGATGGCGGCTGAACCAAGGAAGGGAGAGGGGTGGCCACGGCTTGGAAGAGGAGAGGGAGAGCTCATCTAGGGCGCCGGCCCCCTTTGCCCCTTTTTATAACCATCTAGGGCTCCTACAATCTAGGAGCCCTAGAGTAATTACCTTTCTCTTCTCCCTTCTCCACATGGAAAAGGGAGGGGCATATTCCCCTCCTCATGGTTAACCCTAATCCACATTAAGTAGGGTTTGAAATGCCCTAATGTGGTCAAGCCCTAATCCAATTAGGCTTAGCCCAAGGGTGAACCAATTAGGATCCAATCTAGGTAAGTCCTAATCCAATTAGAACTTAAATAAATTTTGACTCAATTGAACTCTTCAATCCTAATCCAATTAGGAGTCTTATTGATTCATTAGATTAATAATTAATTGTGACTTAAGAAACCCTAATCCAAATTAGGACATATTTAATTTTAGTCCTAATCCAATTAGGACTCTATTTGAATCCGAAGTCCTAATCCGATTAGGACTCTAGGAATCCTACTCCAAGTAGGAATCCAATTTTGATTCAAAACTCCTAATCTCATTAGGATTGCAGGAATTCTATTCCAAGTAGGAATCCCAGTCCTACTCCAACTAGGATTCCCAGTCCTAATCCAATTAGGACTCTAGGAATCCTACCCGAAGTAGGACTCTTGTTTTAAGTCCAATTAATTAATTCCCTTTGTTCCTTCTTCAACTTCTTATCAATCAAATTGATTACTTGTGATTCATAATCACTTTTCAACCATCGGATCGGTCAATACTTCTAGTGTGTGTGACCCCATAGGTTCTACTCTGACTGGTAGTGAGATATATTATGATCTCTATCACAATATCATTGAAAACTCCTTTCAATGGGTTGGAACGATTCCAACTCAACTCATTAGGGTTTATCGATCATCAAGATAATCCCTATGAGTCCCACCATCCACCAGTGACACCTAGCAGCATGTAGTGGCTACCCAGTAGAATAGAAAGATGAACCTCTAGGTGCAGTTAACGTGTGATACAGTCCTACTATCGTGGATCCCTACAGGACGGAAGTCATGGACAACTCGTCAAACCCCATCGTCTGTCATATGTCAAGATTTATTTGACTTGAGTTCGATAGTGGAAAACTCTTTTTCCACTTTATATTACTGCCCTGGCCAAGGTCTTAGAACTCAGTCTAACAAATCACATAGGATCACTCCTCTTCTATCAAGGTCGATAGATTCCTTATAGGTGCATACCCTACTCCTACAGTGAACTTACTGCAGCCAATCTACACTGCATGGACCCATATGGCTAGAGACCATGTATGTGTGCAGTCAAACTACAATAACCTCACTGTGAGTAGCCGAAGCACCGCAGGTCAAAGGACCAGTCACACTACTGCAACATCAAGCAAGTCACTGACGAGTGGATAGACATCCAAGTGACTTCTTGTCTTGGTCACGCTCAGTACCCTTGTTCTCTAACAAGCACCTGCACTATCACTTCAGTGTTCCTACACTGTGGACTCAAGTCTCGTCCATCCATAAGGAAAGTGATCTGTGCACTGATCGGATCGATCACCGTCCTCGTGATGATCCATTGATCAGGAGCATTTAGAAATTAATCACCAATGATACATGGCTCAAATTCTCAACTCTTGAGAATATGTATCATCATCTTATTAATTTCTTGGACGATTCATAGACACATAAATAATATGAATGAAAAAGATGCCTTTTATTTATTCAATAATAAACAGTCAAGTACAAAATTATGTCCCTAGAATCAACAATGTGTCAGCCAAATTGGCTTCTAGGGCATACATCTAACACTACTAAATCCCATTACCCGCAGCCACAAGCAACCTATAATCCATACAGATATGGAGATGGATATAGTGTGTCTGAGGCATCTTTCGATGGTTACTACCCTACGCAGCCCGAAGCATCTTATAGGTTGGATTTTGCTGTCGGCTTATTCGGATGGGCCCTTCACAACCATTTTATCAGCCAGTTTATCAGCTAGAGAACCTCTCAGAGCTAGAGCTTCAGCAAGAGATCCAAGAGTGCTTATAACCCGGAGCGTATTCCTTATAGAATGAATATACAAGACGACGCTTGGTTAGAGAGATGGACTAATGTGCCTCCTGACTATGCTAATGATCTAGATATCTATGAGGCATCGCTACTCGATGAAATTTTATATATCGATATGTATATTGTACTTTAAATATATATAATTTATTGTATTGTTTTATATTTTTCATCCCACTACTTGATTTGAGGATATTTCATATTGCTTCTTGTATTATGCAACATCTCACTAATAATTTTATAATTTGTATCATTTTAAAACAATAAGATGCATCATTTAGGTTAAACTGAGATCATAAAAATATTAAAAATTATCAAAAAGCATCAAATTAGACTTAAAATCAATAAAAAAAAGTATAAAAAGATTGATCACCAATTAAAACAACTTGAAAAACTCCATAAAAAAATTGAGCATGCCGGTACCAGTACCGTATCGACCCGTCCACCGACGGTATGGGCCTCGGTACCGATTCGGCGGACCTTGCATCTGACCCTCCCTATACCCCATAATGGTGGGAGTCTCGTGCGTTGGGGCGCCTAGATATGATATATACATCCTTACTTCTGACTTCTATAGCAAGGTACCTAAGAAACATAAAATGAAACTTTCATATTTATTTCTCTTGTACACAGTCATATCCCAAGCCATCAATTTACATTTGTTTGGTCCACTAGCCAAAGTATCATTTCCCAACCTATATACATGATATAAAAAATAAAGGTACAAGAAATGGAACATGAAAAAACCATGTGATGATTAGTTTTTGGATTCATATCTCATACTAGTTTCAACCTAATTAGGATTATTTTAGGCTTTAAGCCAAGATCTGCTAAACCACGCCGAATCAGCTGATTCAGGGCATACCAAACGAATTGGTGGGCTACCGTCATGATTTATTCATTCGATTCGAAATGGAAGCGTTACAGCGCCTATAGAGGGAGAGGGAGGAGAGAGAGGAAAAGAGAGAGGGGTGAGGGAGAAGGGAGAGGGAGGAGAGAGAGGGACACAAGGAGAGGAAGAGGCTGAGAGAGAGGGATCGAAAGCCCTCATCGGATGTTTGGAACAGGGGATCCTTGTTTCATTTCAAAATGGGAGAACCCTAATTTTTTTTGTCGATTTCGATTCAAAATCAGAAAAATATGAAAATCAGCAAAAAAAAAATATTTAGTATGTCTCGAAACGGCACGGTACAAATCCATACCATATCGAGCCAATCGCCAACCGATACGAGCCCTGGAATCGGTTCGGTGAACCTTTCTTTTAGCAATTACCACTATTTTTTGCCAATATATGTTTATATTTATATTGCGGGTTTAGAATATTTCAAATCAAGTTATCAGATTAAAAGCTGACTTTTGGATTCTCCTAATTTTCAAGGAGTTCACAGGATCAGTGCCTCTTTAAACTTAAATATGACTTTGCTAGGTCCCTAAACAAGACCAGGTTTTGGGAGCTTTAAACACGCAAAAGAAGCTTGAATAATCCAACACAAAATGAGAAGATCTGTATCTTTTTACTACTGTAATTTGTTTGTGTGGTGAGGGATTTATGCTATTTCAAACCAATATCAGCAATTTCACCCAAACAAGTAGATGGTGCGCCTACAACTCAACTATATAGACTTATCTTTATAACTATATCTGCAGTGTATTGTACATGCATACATAAGAATAATGTATGAACAATAGAACCAATTGCTTGAACTCAATCAAACCAGGAAGGCCTCATATTTTGTTAGAAGTGCCAATTGCCAAGCACTACCATTGGAAGAAAATTTTGTCATGATTTTAAAATGTAAAGGTATGCCAAGGAATATCTTTAATATGTCACTGCGTATACAAGTGGTTTGAGTGGCCAAAATGCCTTTAAGAAATAATATGTGCCGATGACTTTAAGAAATAATATGTGTCCAAGTAGCACTGACTTCATGAATCATGGTTATAAATCTAAAAGGCAAGATTTAGAACTTCCATAGTTTATTTGATAAAATATGAATAAAGGTTTCTCTTAAGAAATCTATTTGTAACTCTATTTTCTTAATAATATGACACCTATGAGGACTTGCTTGAGATCAAGGTTCGCCGGACCGACCGTACCGGCATACCGGTGAGCATCGGCACCGGTACGGTTCCGGTTCGGTACCGGCTTGGAACCGGTACCGAACCGGAGCCGCGCGCGCGGAAACAACACATCCGCAAGCGCGCGCGGACGTGTCAAATGCTACAGAGTAGCATTAAATGGCCCAAGCGGGCTGCCAGCCCGCGTGGGCACGGTGCCCCGCACGCGGGCGTGGTTCCTGTGCAGGGAATCGCGCGCGGGCGCGCGTTCTCCGCACGCGCGTCTGCGCGCAATTCCCAAAAAAATTACCGCATCCGCGCGCATCCGTCCGGAAGCGTCAAATGCCACAGAGTGGCATTTAAATAGCCCACGCGGGCTGGCCGCCCGCGTGGGCACGGTGCCCCGCGCGGGGAACCGCGCACGTGCTCGATTCCCTGCTGGGGAATTGCAAGCGGGCGCGGTTCCTGCGCATTAAGAGGCCTACGTGGGCTCTAGCCGCGTGGGCGTGGGCGCTCTTCCCCACGTGCGGGGCGCGCTGCCCCGCGCACGGGCGCTCTTCCCCGCGCGTGGGCGCGCGGGAAAAATGTGCTTGGGTCGGAACCGTTTTTATACGCTGTACCGTACCGGTGCTTGTCGGCATCGGTTCGATACAGGCTGAACCGACCGGTTCCGGTCGGTTCAGCATACCTTGCTTGAGATCCTAATAGTCCATTCTTGTTTAAAAGCTGATGCATCTATGGTGATTCTATTAATTACCTTCTATAGATTATTATAAAACTTAGCATGCATATATCATATCCTTCTATAGCATCACACGGTTCCTATGTCATTGCATGCCAATAGACAATGTGGTACACCATGGAACTCCAAACCTATCCAGCCCCAATCAGAAGCAACAAATCACGTTAAAGGATTTAAGCTGCACTTTTTATTAAAATGGGTGTACTTTGTGCAATGTTATGGTCTAGTATGAGGTGCATACAAAGGTGCCAGCTTAACAAGTTAGTAAAGTTTTTGGCAGTTCTACCAATTACCAATTGACCTGGGATCGAATGCCACCATCACTAAGGTTTGAGGGGTTAGAGGTATTTAGGAGAAGCCTACCCTCTATTGTGTAGCCTACTGCCTTTGGGCCTTTTCTTATCCTCTAAAAGGGTGCATATGATGTACAAATCCACATAACTAGGTACTTTCTTGATGAAAATTCACTAAAAATACTGAGTGCACCATAAATGGATTTAAGAACTGAAAGTTATGGCCCATGGCAGCTGCTATGTGCGCTTGCACCAGCACAAATCACCTGTACCAGAATAAGGTACTGGCTATGGCAGGCTGCACCACTTAGGGTTGTAAACAAGTTGAAAACGAGCTAGCCAAGCCTGGCTCTAGTTAAACTTCTTTTATGATCAAGTCGAGCTCAAGCCAAAACATATAAATACCACCTGAACTCAAGCTGCTCATATATAGGTCATTTAAAAGATATGGTGAGAGCTTGAGATTTTTTGAGGCTTCCATTTATATTGTTTGGACTTATTGTTTATTATATTTTAATCTTATAATTAAATTACATTCAACTCTTCATAAGTATATTAATTTATAATAAATAATATTTTTATTGTATATTATATATATTATTTATATATTCCTGCTTCAAGCTACATCGAGCCAAGCTTGAGCAAGCTAAGCATGGTGCTAGTTAGCTCGCTTGCTAATCAACCAAGCCGAACTCAAGCCAAACACAAGCTAGCTCACAAACAACTTGCTCATTTCCCAAACCCAGTACTGCTATACATGTTGTACTGGTCCATGACTTGTACCAGCCATAAGCTAACATCAAATGGACAATAGTCAGTGGGTTACACATAGTCATGCTTGTAGCACATCCAGTTTTATATCACTTAATTATGCAAATAAGCAATTTACTAATCGATACATGTCAAGCTTAATAGAAGATATTCATATGTCTCTTTAACAATTAGAAACAGTGATGCTGTTTTTTGTGATAATCTTGACACTTAGCAAAAAATAACAGCATCAGTACAATTCTCTTGCCATTAGAGTATCACTCTTGAGTAAATATAGAAAAGCATGCACAACATGGTGAAAGAAAAACAATCCTAAATTACAGACACATAACGGATTACTATTGCATGATTGACATTTTAAAATTTAATGAGGTTTATTCTTCATCAATATCAGTTTCAGAAATCTTGAGTTATTAGGATATGTAGCATTTTTCACCATTTAAACTAATTATTGACAAGATTGCTTTAGGTAAGTTTCTATGTATTGGTGTCATGAATTTATCTCCCTCAAATGTGTATCCTTAAATGGATGATAAGCTACAATATATGTTGAAATGCCCTATAATGAATTTGATAGATAACATAAAATGGTTTAAAGTTTAAACATCTTAACATATAACAGATTGTGTCGAAAGTATCTTGCACATTCTAGTTCCAAAAGCATATAGAAAGAAAATATTATGAAATCAACTTACCACATTGTGTAGTATTAAACCATTGAAACCAAGCATCTAGGCGATTATAAGCTCTACCAAGGAATGTAGAAATTTCATTCGTTTCTTTCATTGAAAACTTGCTCATCTTTATGCCTTTCACCAAGTCTGGAGGAAGCAAACTTTCAATATCAAATTAGTTTCCTGCTTAGATAGGTTTAGTCTCCAAGATATTTCAGTTATTGAAACATAAGCATATTTAGCAATTATAAGTTCCAAGATGTTTTGAGGTACATGCACATAAACAAAATAGCCTACAAGTTAAAAATAAAAATAAATAATAGCAAAACAAGGATAAAACTAAATTTCACTTCAAAAAAAGTATATGGGACTAGGAAGCACAGATACTTCAAATCATATGTCATGTCTGTATCGTATCCATATCTAATACCGACACTCGTTAACTACTTGGATATATGTCCGATGCTTATGTATTCTATTTCTCAAATTAAAAAACACTCCAGAGTCCAGACTCTAGATACTTCTTGGACACACTTCAGATACTTTCCCGATGCCTCCAAAAATAGGAAGAGGGTCAATTATTTAGTCTATAATATTAATTTTAAAATATGAAGTATGGTATTAATTTTAAAATATGAAGTATGGAAAGGACTATGTTATTTGGATAGCCTAATGTACTTTATATGGACGCTTATTTATATGCATACATATGTATTTTGAGTAGGGGTGTGTGTGTGTGTGTGTGTGTGTGTGTGTGTGTGTGTGCGTGCGTGTGTATGCATGCATGCATGTATGTATGTATGTATGTACGTACGTATGTATGCAATTTACATATACGTTTATACATACACAAATACATATATATATATACACACACACACTACATATACGTGCATATATGCACATATATACATATATATTCCTTGACATATTCTAGCTATATCATATCCTACTTTTTCAAGATTTTCCGTATCAGCTATCCATATCCTGGTATATGCATACTTACTTCATAGATATGGAATGACTCCTAGATTACAAATATAGATTTGTTAATATCAAATGTATATTTACTTCTTTTAAATCATAAAAGAATTGGAGCACCCTCTAGATAAATAGTGCGCTAGTTCTAATTACATGATGAATCACTGGCCAGTCCATCATGCACAAGCATGAGAATGTACAACACCAATCATGTCACATCTCTATTATGGAAGCAGAGAAGGTACTTTATCGTTTTGCCCCACATTGATTCTTTTAATAATCCTTGTACTCTATATTTACTAGGTTCAAAACTCCCAATCTGAACCGCTGAAGTTCAACCTCTTTCTTTGTAAAGAAGATTGCCTCACTTTGACACTCCATTTTCCTACCTCAGGAACTGAAGACACTTTGGCCAGCTTAGTTTAACTTGGTATACAGGCAAGGAAGGGGTATAGTCCACCCAAATATAATAGAGGCAAACTGGGAAAGAGACAATATATTTATCCTTGCAAAATAAAAATATTATTGGGACAAAATGCCATCAGGAGGATGAAAGAATGTTGAATTGGTTTATCACCTCTTCCTTAGGCAGCCCCCTCCCCAGTCCCCAACAGAGATAAACTGCACGACATTTTCCCAGCTACCCAACCCTTCAGTTTGCAGAAGATACCCTTGACTAAGGTCCGCCGTACCGGTACCGGTCGGCGTACCGGTGGCCGGTCGGACCGGTACAGTACCGGTCTGGTACATACCGGCCGGTACGCGGTGGTTTCAAAAACTGGTTCTAAAAAAAAAAAAAAAATCATACCGGTGCGAACACCGGCCCGAGGCCGGTACCGACCGGTACCGGCCGGTAGGGCTGTTAACGAGCCGAGACGAGCCCGAGCCTGGGAGAGCTCGGCTCGGCTCGTTTCACAAAAGCTCGAGCTCGGGCTCGGTAACGAGCTCTATATTGGGCTCGAGCTCGGGCTTGCTTGGCAAAGCAAAGGCTCGGGCTTGAGCTCGTAAAGCTCGTTTCAATTACGAGCTCCAGAACGAGCCCGAGCTCGGGCTCGTAATCGGGCTCGAGCTCGGGCTCGGGCTCGATAACGGGCTATTTTTCTCTATGTGGTCAGATTTTTATGAATTATAATGCTGAGATAAGATTTTTCAGTGGAAGACTAGAGCTCGTTTGGGCTCGTGAGCTGCTCAGGCTCGGGCTCGGATGTAAACGAGCCTCATATTGGGCTCGGGCTCGTTTGACTAACGAGCCGAGCCCGAGCCGGGCTTTTACCGAGCCGAGCCCGAGCCAAGCCCGAGCAGCTCGGCTCATTAACAGCCGTACCGGCCGGTACCGGCTCCGTACCGGCCGGTTCGGCTAGAAAACCGGAAAATACCGGTTTTCTTATGGTTCCGGTACCGGTCTAGGACCTTTTTTCCTATTTCCATTTCCTTCTCCAACAGAGCTCATCCTTCCCTTTCTCCTTGAATCTAGTTGGCCAGTCTCCAACTATATCAAAATAATAAAATAAAATAAAATCTTCACATCATAACAAGGTTTTGAAGACCTTGATGATGAAACCCTTCAAAGAATCAATTGTTCCCTTATAGGAACATATGGGGTCATAGTAAAAAAAACTTGTAGGTCCCAAGTAAATTATTTTCAACTAACACTGGTAAAATGATGAAGTTAAGCAAGAGGAAGAAAACAGAAAAACAGAAAAAAATACACATACCTACATAGACAGACCAGTATCTTGTTGCAATTAGGCCATCTACTAATGAGGGCAAGGTACGCCATAACGGTCCGAACCGAGCGGTACGGAACGTACCGTACCATACCAGTTCGGTACCGATATCCGATACGGATGGTATACCGATACTCGGTATGCTAAAAAAATTCCGTACCAAGGTCGAAAAAATCGGTACCAGGCACCGTACCACTTTTCCAGCGGGACGAGTCAGTACGGGCCGTGCCGTGCCCGTATCGAGAGGAACCGTGGGAGAGAAAAAGAGAAAGAGAGAGCGAACGGGGGGGGGGGGGGGGAGGGCTAGAGGAGGGTGGCAGACGCCGACGGAGGGCCGGTGGAGGCTGCGGGAGGCGACCCCACGACCGTTTCCTGTGTCGAACGAAACAAGGGTCCAGCCGCAGCTATTTGCCGACTTCACTTAAAACTCGCGAAATTTTTTAGCCGCGGTCGGACCCCTATTTCGTTCGAAACAGGAGAACCGGTCACGGCCTTACCCCCCACGGCCTTCCGCCGGTGTCCGCCACCACTCCTCCCCCTCGCTCTCTCTTTCCTTCTCCTTCTCTAGCTCCGGCACCCATCTCATTTTTACAGCCAAAACTGTACCAGTGAGCCACCGATACAGCTCGAAACGGTGGAACCATCCGATTCAGGACAGTTTCGCTAACCTTTCCTTGTACCGTACCATACCGATACTGTGCTAGTATGACACCGGTACAGGATCCGGTACCAAGACGGCGGATCTTGAATCAGGGCACCAATGACTAACTTGCCCATCACTATCGACTAGTAAAGTCTAAAGATAATGAACTCAAACATATGGCCTAATTAAGTCCAATTACACCAAAGTTATGTAATGAACAAAACCCCTCAAGCAGGTTAATGCATACCATGAGAAGCTAACTGAGCTTCCTTAGAAATCTAGCAAAATGTTAACTTGATTTTTTTCCTTCTTTTGATGCACTGTGCAATGACTTCTTTATTTTGAACCTTTAAATAAATCAAAAAAATTCCTACTAAGTGGGTTGAGCCTTGGTGGAATCATTATTATCCAAGACCTATAAAGGTTGGTGCCAACTAAAGTTTTCAGAACAGAAGTTTTAATTTCAACAATCAAACATCTCAATCAAGGTACGCCGAACCAGTACCGGTCGGCATACCGGTGGCGATCCGTACCGAACGGGTTCGGGCCGTATCGAACCGAACTGGTTCGACTAGTTCGGCCGGGTTTTGGCTACGGCGCCGGTTTTTTAGGGGCTACGAGAAGCACAAGCACGCGCAAATATGCCACAACACAGCTACAATGGCATTAAATGCCACTATAATGATATTGTATCTGCACTATAGTTGCACCGTAGCTGCACTATAGCTGTTACAGTGGCATTTAATGCCACTGTAATGATACTGTAGCTGCAATACAGCTGCACTGTAGTTGCACTGTAACGATACTGTAGCTACACTGTAATGATACTGTAGCTACATTGTAAATGTTACAATAGCATTTAATGCCACTGTAGCACTGCTACAGTACATTTAATGCCACTGTAGCTGTGCTATAGTGGCATTAAATGCCGCATTGGATCGAATTCGGTGCTAGTTCGTACCGAGTCCTGGCCGAACAGGATGGAACTGGTCCGGCTCGCACCGGTACGCCCTTTGTACACCGTTTTCCACTGTTGTACCGGACCGGTCTGGTACAGGCTGAACTGACCGGTACTAGCCGGTTCAACATACCATGATCTCAATACAAAATTCTAAATGAGACTTAATTTACAACCATGTTAATCTGGAGTAATGCATCGCCAAAGCCCCCTAAATTAGGTACTTTCTATCTTGTAAGCACCAAATATTAGTTGTTGATACTCCTCGGAAATGCTCCGGGATGTTATCTTGTACAAGCAGAATGGACTTCTAATGATAGAAGACTTTTATTTTCTCTTGATAGACGATCCACAACAATTTATCATACATTATCAGGAGAAACTTGGTAGCATGGTATGCCGTACCAGACCGGACCGGCCTAAATCGGACGGTATGAAGCGTATTGTACCATCCCGGTTTGGTACCAGTACCCAGTACAGATGGCATACCGACATTCAGTATGTAACAAAAATTTCATACTGTACCATATCGACGCTATGCTAGTGTGGCACCAATATGAGGTCTGGTACCGAGATGGCGAATCTTGCCTGGTAGCATGGGAAAAGCAAGAAACAGACATTGCATTATTGAGTGATGGGACAATATCAAGTAATGGCTTGTACAATCTAAAAGTTCATTTGGCCAAAGACTCCATTGAAAAAAAAACTCCGAGTTGAGGGTCTATTAAAGTCTATAGTCTGATGAGCCAGCTGAGAAAAATGTTGAACTTGAATATCATTCTAATGTGCAAAAGTGTAAAAGAAAATATTCTTATTCCTCATGCTTGGTCAAGTCAGGCAGCAGGTAAGTCAACTGAAGCCTTGGGAAAGAAAGAGCATGCTGCATGTTGTTCTAAGCAAGGATATACATATGTATGTGTGTTTGGGGAAGGGGGGTAAGAGTAGCTTTAACTTTTAAGTTTCTGATAGGTTGCTAAGTCAATGTTTAAGTTATTAGCCTCCACTCTAATCATTTTGAACCTACATTTACAACATAATGAGATGCTTCTATCTGACCCTTATAAGTTAGTGAACTAATTCTACTCAAGGAACTGATATCCTAATAAAATAATGAAATCACACAATGATTATGATCAGCTTGATACATGTGGTTTCTCTCCCTGTTTCTCTTTTATACTTCTTTCCCCTTCTTTTTTCACTACTTTAAATCTTGATCATCATCACCATCATCATCATCTACAAGGAGTGTTGTTCTGAGAATGCAAATATCCAAAAGTACATAGATCAATGTTCCCTTAAGGGAATGGTTGCTGCTTTGTTTGTTGGATTTTCTAGGTCTTTAAGACCACATGGAAATCAAGAAAGATCACAAATACAATCTAACAACAACTAAAAAAACCCATGTCCATTATTAACAGTCATCAGTTGTAATCTGCATCACCAAAACATGGAAGTCATGAGGAAACATAAATATATCACATGATTAGTAGCTTGCATCATGAAACGAAGAACACAAGCAGGAAACCACATGGGAGAAAGCAAAATATATAAAAAAAAGAAGCTACAATACAATTGCTGGATCGCTATTTTAAAATTAAAGAACGCTCCAAACAAGCACAACCATCATTTGAGAAATATTGTTCACATCTTTTCTCACAAATTCTATCCATTTAAAAAGAAAACAACAATGCAGTAAATAAAGAGATTATACCTCGCAGAATAAGAAATAAAGTTGGTGGATTCCCATTTGATGGATGTTGAAGAACAAATTCTTCAGGAACCTTACTGCCAAATATTAAATATAGGTTATTGTCGTTATCTAGTTTGCATTACTCCCACTATAAGTATATGTCACTTTAAAGAACTAATCACCTTAAAGCTTCAGCTCCTAGGATCTGTTCACGAGGAATCCATCCATCTAAATTGATCAGATCCAACCAATGACCAATAATGTCCATGGATATATAGATATCCCAGCGCCTGCATATTGCATCATATGCAATTTATACAAGAGATTAATTGCATTAGCAACAAAGCAGAATGGCACAAGCAGAAGTTTATTCATAAGGAAATTTAAAGAAGTAGACTAATATAATTGATCTGTAACAAGACTTTGTATAAGAAATAAGAATAGTAGCAAACAGCTAACCAAATAATCAACTGATGAAAACCCTCATCCCATAGAAAACCTCGTGGAAAGAATGACCGGCTAGGAACAGCGGTAAAAAGTGCAGCTGGCCAATAAGAAATGAATTTATCGCCATTTTTTTGCTGCGAGAGAGAGTACACAGGCATGGTTTAATAAAATGCAATTGCACATAAAAGCTCATCATAAAGTAAGGAACAGCAGTATCCTTATAAATTTATTAAAAGACAATTGATCATATATAATGACTGCACAATAAGTAACATCATAATTAGAAATGCCTAGCACTAACACAACTGATCAGACTGGTAGTGCGAACAATGTCCAAAAATGTCAGTCTAGAAGTTGTGGGTTTAGTTACACCCTTATAATGTGATACAGGTGGTAATGTAAATAAGATATTTTAAGAACTTCATAGATCATGCAACGTTTGACTTCAGGTGTTTATTTTTTTAATTAGATTGGCTGCTATTATATGCACTGTATGACAAGCTTAGGGCAAAGAAAATAATGGCTGGTTTTGAATTTTCAAAATACTTTTTTTTTACGCATTGAAGTAAATATTAAACTACTACGAGCTATCAAAATTAATGTGTCAATCGCAAGGCTACATATCATATCAAAAACATCTGTATTATACATAAACCACTTCCGTCATCTCTCTTGCAATGCAAAATACCAAAAACAATCAAGGCCTGAAAGAAGGCATTCTAAGATTTCCTTTTCTACCTCTTCACTACATATTTCTCCACATATAGCATCTTTTGTTGTTCTAATAATGCAATGTGTGACAAGTTTCTTTAGGTTGAATGGGATATAACAGATATCTTTAGATAGAATAAGTTAGTGTTCTAAAGCAAAGAAAAATATTGCAAACTCTGATCAAAGATGAGATTCAGGACATTTCCTGTCCAAATGCCATTATTTTCATCATATATGTTAATGACTTTGAGAAATATAAGAAACAAAATGCCACCTCAGCATTATGTTGTTTTTGATTTGAATACGCAAAAAATAACTTTTGACCATAAATCATGCACAAGGATGGGACAGCATTGTTCTGAAATTTGATAATTATATTCAAGATCAATTTATAGACAGAAATTAAGCCCATATAACTGGGATGAGACTTTTTTGCCATCATATCAGATTGATAAGTGCATGCATGCTTGTCTGTTCATGTACATGTGTAACCGAACATGTTATGTATGTAAATGTGTATGCAAGTAACTGTGTATCTATGAATGTACATATGTATGCACATGTGTCTATGTAGAAAGAGGTAGAGAGAACCATGACTAGTCATGAGTATATATTGTTTGTCATGTAAAAGGAGCACAGCAACTGCCACCTTTCCTAATGCACCTTCTTCCTAAACTCTAAATGCAAGTATGTGACAACAAATTATACAGATGAGAACAAGGTTTGAACTCTGTAGTCTTGGTATTGATAACTTACCAGTACCATACAGATTACAGACTGTTATTGTACTGTAACATACAATACATGGTACGCCTGTTGGTGCCAAACAACAAAAGTGAGATGTAGTACCATGTACACGATATGGTACCAACTACCAAGAGATGTGCCAATATATGTAACTTACCAATATGATGCAATATGACCAAATATGATATAGTACTTCAATCTATTACATCCCAAACAAAACTATTACACAGACTAATCCATTAGTTCGCACCCAAATTAGAATTTAGATCCCTTGGCTTCGATAAAGTTTTTACTAAATAAAAGGGTAGATATGAGCCTATTATTCAAGATAGTACAATTACCTCTTAAAACGATGGATATCCTTTGACCGGGACTCACGTTGGACTGACTGAATTTTGTTGACTCTTGGTGGTGGTGGTGGTTGAGTGAAAAGGCCAAAAGGGTTCAACCCACAGTTAACCACGAAAAAATAATAAATATGATTTACATATTATTTGAGTACAATGAAGCAAAAAGAAAATTGAATCAGAAAATGACAAAAAAAAAATCCAAAAGTATAACTATAGGTTGGAAAGAAAAAATGTTTTAAGAACGTGTATGGATTTATTTATTCATTAGACCGTTTAGTTAATATTTCATGACAACAGCATGTTTTCAATAAAAAGTTAACAGTAAACCGATGCTCCGACACAAAACAAAGGGAGCATAAGCTTGCTAACAACCAAGACTGGCAACCCCTTAGCTAACCCACTAACTCAACATGAACCTAACACAAAGTTAGCACATTTGTGTGGGTATCGTTAGATTCAAGTCACAAACGGATCAACAACCAACTTGTCTAATAAATGGGTTAAGTTTGACTTTAGAGATATGACCAACCTAAGCCAGATTGACCAGTTTAATATTCAATTCAGCTTGACACGATTAACATAAACCCACATGTGACCAATACTAAATTGTAACTTTGTAAGTAATGAAAAATGTGCAGGACTTTTCCATAGATAAAAACAATTATCAAATCTCATTGTTCAAATAGCAAAGTCCCAAATCCATCATATCTTGTTCTCTCCCGAAAGACCCCTTCCCGACAACCACCACCAACCTCCCCACTCGCGGTCAATCTCTCTGCCCTTCCCTTCCTACACCAAGGGTCGATGATTCTACTAGTTACCCCTTTTAGATGGCACCTTTCTTCTCCATTTGAAACTCTTCCAAACCATCACACCATGTCGTCCATTGTCACAATCTCTAATTACCTTGCCACCATGGAGCAAGTGATTACCATTGCTAATTTCTCATCCTCAATGACAAGGATGTGCCACTATCACCACGACATGTCTCCTTCCTCATCAAACCTGAAATATTAAAACGGATTAGATCTAGTGTTGTGGTTTGGAGGGATGTGGTGATCATTATCATCTCCAACTCCCCTTTCCAACATAGAGGAGGGCAGCATAGAATTGATTGTAAGAGTAAGAATGCCTACCTGCATAATGTTAGATTAGCTTTCTTTGTGGTGGGGAAATTAAGGTCAGAAAACTCTTTCTTGCTCCAGTGTTGAGACAATCCATTTAGTTGTGAATATCACAAATCATGATGGATTTCCTAGCAAGCGTTATGCTACATGACACATTCTAGATATGCCGAGTCTATTCTTGCAAATGCTTAGCAATCCACAGATCCATTATCCGCATTCAAGCAACAAATTATCGAAAGAAAAGAAAGTTTGTCAAAAACATAAGTGCATAATAAATTGTATCCCACAAGACGATAGCTAAATTATATCTATGTGAAAAAAAAAGGTAGCATCTTATTGGCTAGTTTGGGTTGATGACCATGAAGAACATGTAACTAACAGAACACCAGAGTACGCCAAACTAGTACCAGTCGGCATACCGATGGCGACCCGGACCGAGTCGATACCGGTTCGGGCCGTATCGAACCGGTACTAACCCGGTCCACCGCGGGAGCGTGCCCGCGCGGTTCCCAATGCGAGCAGGCGCGCTGCTCCACGCGCGCGGGATGCTTTTCCCCGTGCTTCCACAGGCGAAGCCGCGTTCCTCTTTTTCTTTTCCTTCTCTTCTTCCTTCTTCCCGAATCTTCTCCTTCCTTCTCCTTTCTTCTCCTCTCTTTCCCCCTTTCTCCCATGAGCATGGAAGGGCATTTCCCCGCGCGAGGCCCGGTACCAGTACGTCTTCTTCTTCTCCTCTTTCTCTTCTTCCTCTTCTTTCTTCTTCTTTCTTCCTCTTCTTTCTTCTTCTTTTTCCCCGCGCGTACCGGTGCAGACCGGTCCACAGCGGAAACCATTTTCCACGGCTGAACCGTACTGATTGGTTTCGATACCGGTACAGTACATGCAGAACCAGCCGGTACAGGCCGGTTCAGCATACCATGCAGAACACGCATAATAATTTCATTATACAAACTTCCTACTCAGAAAATATCTTATTTGATTTGGTTTCCGGAACATAGTTTGCTTAGGAGGCCTAAATCATACGACATGAAGTGCACACAAAATCACAGAGAGGGTACCACATTATCCATAGCAAGTAAATTGCTTAACAAATAAAGCTAGACTAGAGTTGTTAGAGGCCGGTTATGTTAAAGAAATTTTATTGGAAAACTAAGAGTGAAAAGAGTCAACCACTGCCAACAACTTCTAGAAGGTCCCATTCAAAAGGCTCTGTAGTGCTTAAAAATTTAAATGGAGCTGAATAATAATGATGGACAAATGTTCACTCAACTTAGCTGTTCAAAAATCTATGGTAATGGTTAAGTGGTCGTTTAGATTGTTCAACTACTTGGAAAACAATCTAATGGCTACATTGTAAACTTAATGCTGACCTGGTTTGGTAAACCTGACCATACATGGATTTTATCTGAACAAAGTAAGGTGGCTGGTACTTACCACAAAGTGTCCATTGACATGTAAAAATAGTTGTAGAGTCAAAACATGGTGGAAAAAATCCAAAAATTTTCATAGACCAGATGTGAAGATAAAATATTTTCCTATATGACAGTAATCCGCATCAAAAACTACATAATTCCCCCATTGAATGATGTCTAAAATTATTTTGTCAGACTGAATAGAAAAGTATAGGTAAGAAACTTTAGTTGAATCTAGCAGAAGTCTATGAACTTACACTGAACCCTTTTGGCAGCGCAATTTTGGATTGGCCATAGAAGTAGCCAATGCCCCCTAGTAGATTCGCAATAGCTGCCTTACCAACATCCATTGTTTCAGAATCAACCTGAATCAATGAAAAAATCTCAGAAGTATACTTGTCCAAATCAAATGAGAAATTAATAACCAATTAAAAATTCATAATTCATCCTTAATTAATAGTAAGTTATTTGGTCTTCAATAATTAATATGGAATTAAGGAAATGATGTCTAGATAAGCATTAGACAACTGACAAAAGCAAATAGACAATTTAAGATGAAGAACAATGTGAATTGTGAAGCATAAAATCAATTTTATTTAAGCTAATAAGAATACAACAGAATCAGCTAAGGACAAAACTGTACTTAAACAACTATGTGGATTACCAAGAGATTTGAAGGCATGGTATGCCATACCATATTGAACCGGATGGTACAAGACATACTGTACCATACCGGTTTAGTTCCGGTACATAGTATGGGGGGGCGTACCGAGTGTCCGTATGCCGAACCAGCTCCCATATCGGGCATACTGACATGAAGATACGATGACACCGGTACCGGGCCCGGTACCGAGATGGCCTACCTTGCATGAAGGTATATTGAGGTGTCTTAGTCACCAAGAAGAAGATTGAACATGACTTTGTCAGTTTTTTGAGGAAATACCTGTCGTTATCATCATATTTTGCAACTTGAACAATACTATATAGGGACCGGACAACAAAGTTTCAATTATATGTGATCTTATTCATGTAGCCAAAGAATGCACCAGCGATGGTGAATAAAAAGTGCCATTCAATTTTTTTGTATTTTTTAGAAACTTTATTTAGGTAATTTTTTAATTGGTTTTAGAGTCCTATTTTAACTGAAATAAATGTAAAAAGAGTCTTACATTAGATGTATGTTGGGTTGGACAAGTCATGAAATCATTATGAATTGATTTTTGCTTGTTTTAGGTCTCTTTCTACTTAGGGTTATATGCTATTCCGAATTATTTTTGTTATAAATATTTTAGAGATTAGTTACTTGCCTATCAAAAGTCCTAGTTTGCTTGGAAAGCAAATCATGTAAAGTCCGTAAAAGGGTCTACTAGGGTTGAATGAAAAAACATCTTACAGAATTTGTTTTACATGAATAAAAGGATTTCTTTAGGTCAAGTCCAGCCTTTCTTATCTCTCTCTTTCTATTCCTACTCTCTTCTCTATTTCTTCCTTCTTCTTCTTCTCTTATTACTTCACTTTATTTCTTTCCTACTTTCTACTAGTCTCTCTTATATTTGCTGCTATTCTTCTTCTTCACTGGATGGCTGGCACCAAAGTTGGCAGAATCGTCCCAAACCTCCCGGTTCGCAGCATCCCAAACAGTATCGGCGGCTTATCAGGACGATTCCGGCAAAGAATCCGAAACGCCGTGCCGAAGAAGGAGAAAGAGAAGAAAAGAGAGAGCAAGTGTTGGAGGGAGGGACAGAAAAAGGGAGAGAGGCCGGCAGAGGCCGGGGAAGCCGATTTCACTTAAAAATCGCAAAATTTTTTACCGTCGAACCCTTATTTCGAACAAAACCAAGATTTGGCTGCAGCTTCCGCCACCCGCACCAGCGCTGGCCTCCGCCGGCCCTCCGCCAACCTCTGCCACCCTCCATCGGCCTCCCTTCCTCTCTCTGTCTTCTCTCTCTCCCTTCCTCTCTTCCACATGTGAGGCCTCGTGCGGGCGTATGTTTAGTCCCACATCGATTATTCGCTGGGTAGATCTTGGGTACTTATACAAGATCAAGGAACCCAAATAATACCTTCCGGCTAGCCATTTTGGGTGAGGTCCTGGGTTGTTACAAATGGTATCAGAGCGGACCCGGCCCATAACTTATGTGGACTAGGGGATACTACAGCACGGATCCATTAGGGTTGACCACGGACCGATCGTGGTGTTTATGATTAGATTTGAATGGATTTGAACCCTTAGCCTAACGAGGACGTCAGGGCTTGAACGGGGGAAGTATGTAAGGACCCATGTGGGCGTGTGTTTAGTCCCACATCGGTTATTCGCTGGGTAGATCTTGGGTACTTATACAGGATCAAGGAACCCAAGCAATACCTTCCGGCTAGCCATTTTGGATGAGGTCCTGGATTGTTACAAATGGTATCAGAGCGGACCCGGCCCATAACTTATGTGGACTAGGGGACACTGCAGCACGGATCCATTGGAGTTAACCACGAACCGATCGTGGTGTTTGTGATTAGATTTGAATGGATTTGAACCCTTAGCCTGACAAGGACGTCAGGGCTTGAACGGAGGGAGTATATAAGGACCCGTGCGGGCGTGTGTTTAGTCCCACATCGGTTATTCGCTGGGTATATTTTGGGTAATTATACAGGATCAAGGAACCCAAACAATACCTTCCAGCTAGCCATTTTGGGTAAAATCCTGGGTTGTTACACAGATGTTTGAACAGAGCACCCAAAATAATGTTCAATATGTCAAATTCCAAATGGAAAGCAAGAAAATGTAACAAAAGTTTACCTTATCCTTTAGATCAAAGCATCCAACAAACTTTTCTTCAAAAGCCTTTTGTTTCACCTCTAGTCGACTAGTCAACATGGTTCCTAATATATATATATACACACACAAAAAAGGTTTTGAGTAAAAACTTTACAAAAGAAGTTTATGAGAACAACAAATATAAGCACCAGAGAAATACTTTGGCACATGACACCTTTTCAATAGCAATGATGAGAACATATCATGGCTAGTTGCAACTCCTCTAATACTGACGATAGTAAATAATTATCTCAAGCATATGCTAAAGGAGATGTAAGAAATCATGCATATCCATCATGTATCAGAGACAAACATGTACTAGTAGTTTCACATAACAAATTCAACACCAAAGAAAATGGACAGCACATAATTCTTGCTCTTAGAGACATTGACCATATATAGAGCTCCACATAACTCCAATGTAAACTGGTGTGCAATTATATCCATATGTTTCATCTCATATTTTATTTGGTATATTTAATTGAATCCATAGTTTTTTGACCGAACAACAATATTCTAATTTACATGGTATCAGGTTCGAAAATTGACATCTTTGAGACTTCAGCACTAACTTCATGGCTAATTGGGGATAATTTGCTCATGCATTGGACAATTTTTGTGTCAACTATTTCATCAAATCAAGATTTTAAACCCCAGTCACGAATCTAGTATCAATCAGCAACTGGATTGGAATGGTACTGTCCCTACACTTGGGGTGGCTTGGCATCTTGATGCTTTGCTGGGACACTGTTTTCAGTCTTCTTCCATTTCTAACATTTTTGGTAATAGAAAATCTCTACTATCTTTTGTTAATCTTAATTATTGTTTAAAGAGTTTTATATTTTCTTTGCCCAAATTTAGAACAGGGAGAAGTCTTGAGCCCATAGTTGGATTCACAATGCCGGTATTGGTAACAATACCAACAATAACTAGGTGATGGATGTATGTTGCCCATGATCCGAACAATCTCCTATTCTTCCTCTCTTTTCCCATTCTTATTATGTTGTGCCTTGAATAAAAGGATGTACTGGCATAGAGCCTCTCCTTAAGCCTTAAACCTAAGGTTGAGGTTAAACCCCAAAACTTAAATGTGCAAAGACATTCCCTAATCCTAAATTATGATATAGATGAACACTAGAAACCTCCAAATAATCACTATAAAAAACAAACAAGAGAACAAATAAAAAAGCAAAAATGGGCATCATAGTGAATTATCAAGATGCCAATCTGTCATAAGTGTTGGGAGCGACTTGGGACAGTGGGGGGAGGTGGTCAAACCAGGGGGTGGAGAAGGGGTTTTATACCTTACCGTTCCGGCATGTTGAACCATTCCAACTTGGCGTTGGTTTGGTTTGGTTTAGTACAGGCCAAACCACCAGGTTCAGATTGGTTCGCCAATCACTGAATGAAACCTTATCAATTTGCCTATTTCTGTGTTCCGAAAAATGGTCTAGAAAGCTCAAAAAGGGCAGAAATTTTGCAAACCTAGATAGGTACATAGGAGTGTTTATGGTTAAAATTTGGTACCATTTGGAGTTCTTTGACCAGCAATCAAGATATGGTCAAGCAGGCTGGTTGATAGGACTAGTTTTAGTCCAAATTGATGTATTTAACACTCAAAATCTTGGAATTTAAGCCAAATTCAATGGAATCAACTCTAGAAGGCTAATACAGTTAGGGAGTGCACAGGTTTGACCAAGGTATCGTTTGACCAAGGTTTGAACTAGGGTTGACCTAGGGTTTTATTGGGTTTTAGGCTATTTATGGCTTTGGCTAAAAGGGTTAGGGTTGGGTAAGTTCTCATTGTCCTTAGTCTTGACTTGAGCTTTTGAACATACAAGGAGCCATTAAATAGGGTGCTTGGGGATGTTTACACCAACTCTCGTCCTTGGTTCGAACTTCAAACAACTCTCTCCACTCTCATTCACTTGTCAAATCGGATCTGCAAGATAATTGATGAATCATAGCAGATATACACTTAACAATATCAGGAAACATCACCAAGATTAAAGGTGTTTTGCATTGCTTCTGCTTATGTAGAAGTCATTCTTAAGTTCTATAGATTTTGCAGAAGTTTTCAAACAAAAAGAGCACTATGCCACAAATTTGACACTTGGTTACAGCATAACACAACACAGAAGCTTCTTCCTTTTTTGAGTCAAATGCATAAAGATTTGTCAAAAATAGGTTTTGATTGATGTGTATCTGATATAACCTAGAGTTCACCTAATTTGAATTTGAGTTCAATATTCAAGCTCAAACCTTGCCCATTCTTAGGTCACAATGAGGTCCAGACCAAGGTTCAGCTCAATTTTGCAAGACCATCATACATCAAGTTTTCATAAGCATAAGCGAAGGCCTAGTCTTTCTATATTTTCCTAAAATTCACTTTCCAACTTATGCTATGAGAAGTAGAGCTGATCACGGGCCTTCTGGCCCGGCCAGCCCGGCCCTTGGGCTTGGGCATTAATAAAAAGGCCCATGGGTCGGGCCTGGGCAGGAAAAGCGGCCCGAACAAAAAATCGGGCTGAGCCTGGAAACTTTTAAAAATGGCCCGGCCCGACTCGACCCGTGTTTTATATATAAAACAAAATAAAGGTAGAAAATACATCCAGTTTTAGAGAGCCCATTAAGATGTTAGGCCATTCTCGCCCATTTTCAGATTCCAAACAAAGAAAAAATCGGGCCTGTCGGATCGAGCCTGGGACCAGATTTATAAAGTCAGGTCGGGCCTGGACAAACATTTAAGCTCGACAGTCGGGCCGGGCCGGGCCTAAGCATAGCCATCGGGCCTAATTTCTGTTGTAGAGCCCGGCCCGGATTTTGATCAGCTCTAGTGAGAAGCCCTTCTAAAGTGATGTTACCAAATGCTCATTATTTCTACAAAGAATTTGTTATTTTAAATGTTGTAGGACTCCTGATAACTAATGACAATGTCAAACACACCTAAGGCAAGGTCCGCAAAACTGGTGCTCAAAACCATACTAGTACATTACCAGTTCAGTACGGTATGGCCAGTACACATCTCGTACCGAGATCGTCTTCCAACACTTTTCTCACTCCCAACCATAGTACTACCCGAAACTGGGCAGTATAGGAAGGTATCGGGCGATACGGGGCAGTTTTGCTTGGATCAAACTAGTACTTTACCATATAGTACAACATGATTAGTACAAGATGGTACAAGTCAGTACGGCAAATCTTAACCTAGGTTTCCAATACTATCAAAATACCATAATGTTCATATGCTTTCCGCTCCAGTACACAGTTTGTTTCTATACCAGTACACGTGGTGTCAGTATGGGACCAATGTTTTTAAAACTGGATCGAACTAGTTGGTTCGACTAGTTTAACTAGGAACTAGTTACCTATCCGGTTCGGTTCAAACTTAAGAGAGCCGGACGAACAGGTCAGACCGGTCAGTCCGGTTTGACTTGACTTTTTTAAAATTTTAAGTCAAAATGCTTTAAGCAAAAGACCCAATAGCACTTGTCAGGCAATTCGGCAACGGCGGAGCATAGCACGTCACCGACTAGGCTGGAGATCAAGGAGATGTGGTGGGTCTTGGTGGCGTGCTTGATAAAGGGCTTCATGGCAACCATCTGGTCAAGCTCTCGAAAGTTGGCCTGGTCGCAGGAGCCGGAGATCATGACGACCAACTAAGTGTTTGCAGCAACGTTGGAGAGGTTAGTGAAGCTGTGGATGCAGCCGGGGTTGGAGACGGTAAGGAAGACGTGAGGGCGGACAATGAGGTAGCCACAGGAGAAGGCGGCATAGCCGGCGAACAACTCATTATGGAAAGCCAAGTAACAGACACTGAGGGCTATCGCATGGGTAGCAACGACAGTGACAGAGATCCCCACCATGCTGAACATGTGCTGGACGCTAGCATGAGCGAGGGACCGAGCCATGAGGGTGTTGTCGTCAACTAGGGTTTCGATGGGACACAAATCTAAGGTTCGGGATTCTAGGGTTTTGGAGTTGGTCTCGCCCGCCATTGGTGGAGAGTTGGTGAGTTAGCAATTGAGCTCAAGCTAAGTGGACAGTGTCGAGGCCACGAGATTTGGGGGAGACAAGCTCTATTTCTAGCAAAAGGGGAGAGGGGATAAGCCAAGGGAAAGAGGAGAAAAGGGGAGAGGGGGACTGAGGCCTACGTCTCGGGTGAGAGAAGGCTGGGGCCGGAGCACCAAATGCCTCTTCCCCTTTTTAAGCGGCATCATATATCTGTCATTAGATCTTTGAGTAGTGGCTGAGATACAAGTTCCCCCTTATAACTAGAGAAATAATATTATACTAATTATCTTCCTAGAAATTGGATTGGAGAGAATGATGAAAGATATATTTTTTTCTGATTTTTTCTATTTTTTAGAATTTCTTGAAAAATAAAAATATAATTGTGACGTTATAATGACATCTTGATGATGTCAGCAGATGGACCGGTCGACCTAGGTACCAGACAGCTTGCCTATACGATGTCCAGTCCGGTTTTAAAAACATTGTATGGGACGCAAGCTCATACCATGTCTAGGTACCCGATACCATACCCTTCCAGCAAAAGATCAGCCCAAGGTCCAGGCACTTGAAACCTTGAATACACACTTGGCTAGAACTTTGGGCTTTCTATATGGGCACAAGAAAAGGGAGGTAGGGTTCAGTCAGTGGTCATATACAGTTACATATCAGCCATCAAAAGCAGCAAAATCAGCTATTCAGCTGGTTCCTTAATGGTATAGAGCTCCATAGAGTCTCTGTAAATGAAGTTTCACCATAAGCTTGTCTGTCACCACCAGCAGCGCATTTTGGCTCAACTGTTCCCATGTTGAATCTCTAAAATAGCCTTATTTTTAAATCTGAAATTAAGTACTTGTGGAAATTGTTATTATCATGTAATTGGGCATGATTTTGTATTGTTAAGCAATTATCAATACCTTCAAAAAAAGACTTTGTATTGTTAAGCATTAATCAATTGGTTTAGCCATTTAGGGTTCAAAAAATAAGTTTGAGTATCACAAATACAAGGTTGCATCCTTAAAACCAGCTTGTTTATGTTAATCCCCAGCGCTGAAACAACCAATCTCAGTCTAGTTCATATGCAGAGATAATAATATGCAGTCTTGCACCTCACATTTGTTCTCATTAGTGACACCAAAAATGTGAATCAATTCATAAGACATTTACTAGTCCTAATGACTATCATTAAATAAGTTTCTTGATTAAATCATGGAGCTTATCAAGTTGCATATCACAAATTATCCAAACTGATTGAGATACACATGCACACCTATGTTTTCCCCAAGCACGGAAATATGTGGGTGTTCTTTCATAATGACCAATTTCACAACCTACTCAATGTTAAAATGCTAAAACATTTTCATCTACAGAAGCATCCAAAGTTCCAAACTGAGAAAAATACAGGCAAACAACCAGAATCTCATTCTGTGGAGTCAATTCTCAAAAAACCTGATCACATCACTCAAGTTCCAGAGACAGCTGGCACTTTGAAATATTGCCTCCCATATGTCACAATGTTCAGTGTTTTAAACAAAAGTAAAAAAATCAGTTATGAAGGTAAAGACAAGAAAAAAAAGTAACTAATCCCTGTGTGACATACAATGCTGGCAGTCTGGCACAACAATCAAAGAGGCATTAAAGGAAATGCAGTCATGAGGTTGATGTTGCTTCAAACAAATCACAATTTTCATTATCAAACATCTGCAATACAGGACTAAGATGAAGTTCTTACTGGATTCTTCATCCTACGAAGTACCAATTGTAACAGTAATTAATATTTTAGACATCTATAATTTTTTTTAATTGCTTAAATAGTCAAAAAAAAAAAGTAGCTCAAAACACCTGTAAGGGATTTGATGCGTTCTTCAATTCTTGAAGTCTGTACATCCATTCCAGATACAAAAGCAATATCCATTTTGGCTGGAAGCCTCCCAGAAATCTGATTAATGATTGCAGGACAAAGCAAAGATAAGAATACTCAAGAGAGAACTTGAGTCAAAAGAAAAGAAGTTTCATGCTTCAAATCTGTAAATTAAGGCAACGACCACACAGACTTACCTAATTTGTGTTGCATTGATCATAATGTTATAGAATAAGATATGGATATTGATTAAAAGAATGAAAACTACATCAAGAGTGGGAGACTTTGAATTCTATATTAAGAATATAACTTCACTTTTCTTGAATATAATATAATATGCCTTGACAAACCAATATTGGCAAGAACATCTAACACCTATCTTTTCATCAAAGAGCCTCAGGAATAACAGAAAAACAAAGTGACCTAGGGCACATGATCAGCATTGTTATCAGCACCTGATAAACAATTATATTTGAAGAATCTTCTAATGTGTCTGGCAGCTGAAGATGCCCAGTTCTCCTTGCCTAGATTATAAGTCACAAAACAACAAAAATATAAATTGCAAGTCTACGATCAAACTTTAACCATAAAGCATTAAGAAATAAAATGGTCGAGACAAACAAGGCACTATACAGCCATATCTCAAGCAAAATTGCTAGAATAATGTGGACATACATTGATGGCAAGAGTCGCCTGAACCAGCTCAGTTAAATTGTGCATGTGAAGAGTTTTGTACCCAGAAAAGTGCATTTCCAGATTCTCCTGCAAAAGGCAGGAAGAATTCACAAATCAGTTTCTCTAAAGTCTAAAGCCGAACCAACAAAATAAAACATGATAAAATAGACAAGGAAAGCACAAGGCACACATTCTAAAATCACCAACACAGAGAAATATAGAATCACAGATCATAAGTTAGACGCAAATTTCAAAGCACGATGGAAACGTTACCCAGTATGATCAGATGCCAACAAACACTTACAAAAAGAAATTCCCAGACGTCTGTATGTTGTACCACTATACGTCTGTATGTTGTACCACTACACAATAGACGAGGAAGTGATAAAGGAAAGCACTTTGGATAGTTCTAAGACCAAAACTATCCAAAAGGAAGGTGTTTGGATTGAACATCAGTAATTAGATGGGCATTTATCGTCGAATCGTTGATCAAGGTTCTGCAAGAACTCACACTAGGAAATAACTAAGAAAATTTTCTGGCAGGAATGTCATTTGGTTTAAATTATACCAGCTATTAGAATTAATGTAGCAAAATTATTGTAAAACTACAGCATGAAACTTTAAAGGACTATATTGAGACTTTAGCAAAGAAAACAAGCCAAACAACAAAGGACATAGCACGGTTGGCCGAACAATCCCGAACTGGGTACACCCTATACCATACCGACCTGGCTAGGAGCCGGATGGCTCAGGTCTCCAATTCGGGGCAGGATTCAGACTGATTGATTATACCTAGGGCTGGAAGTGGGCCGGGCCGGGCCGGGCCAAACCCCTACCCAAGCCCGGCCCGAAATTTTTTCCGGGCTTCGGGCCGGGCCGGGGCCCGAACAATTTTAAAGGAACGAGGCCCGAGCCCGGCCCGAGCCCGTTTGGGCCCGCCCGATGACGAGCCCGTTTGGGCCAGCCCGATGACGAGCCCGTTTCTAGAGGAGGCTATTCATCTTAAGAGTTTTAAGGATGTCTAAGATGCGCACATATCTCTACATATGGTGTTACCTAATTAAATACAAGTCCATCGAACATCACCAAAAGATAAATCCTGGGTAACAGAGGGCTACGATAGGCGCTGCCCATGAACAATATGATATGCAGTCAGATGGTCAGTATGGTATGTCCAATTTTGTACATATGTGGATATAACACATACTAAACCCTTCTGCAAGTTAAGCTTGTAAAACTATAAAATCATGGCATAGTTCAGCTGAAGAAAGATTTTGGTGACAATTCTGTGATACTGCTTGTAGTTGGAATTTTCTTCAAGAAGCCTAGGCTATTATAAATAATCTTTAAGCAAACTTGAGTTCTTGAAAGCAGAGGCTCAAAATAAGTGGATTTAAGGACGGCCGGAGCAGGAGGTGGGAGGTAACCTAGCACTCAGAAGTAGGGGGAGTAGAATAACCTGAGAGCCGACGATGACGAGCCGACGACGACGAGCGGAGAAACCCTAGCACTCGACGAGCCGCCGCCGACGAGCCTCCCCCGCTCTCGTCTCCCCTCTGCACTCGACGAGCCGACGATGACGAGCCGATGACGCCTCCACCGGACCCTAGACGACGACGATGACGGTCGACGAGCTCTGGCCCTCTGCAAATCGCGATTCGGCAAGCCCTAAACCGGAGCAGGAGGTGGGAGGTTGGGCATCGGTGACGGTGAAGGGTGAGAAATCCGCTAATCATCCCAGAAAAACAGCAAAATCAGAAGTAGGGACCCTAACCTGAGAGCCGACGACGACGAGCGGAGAAACCCTAGCACTCGACGAGCCGCCGCCGACGAGCCTCCCCCGCTCTCGTCTCGCCTCTGCACTCGACGAGCCGACGACGACGAGCCGACAACGCCTCCACCGGACCCTAGACGACGACGACGACGACGAGCCTCCACCGGACCCTAGACGACGACGACGACGGACCCTAGCCCTCTGCAAGCCCTAAATCGGTTACGGGTTACCCAAGCAGCCAACTAGGCAGCCAGCCAAGCTTCACTGCTTAAGTCTTTAATTCCCAAATTGAATTCGGGCCGTGATGTTGGGCTTGGTTCGGGCTGGCATTGGGCTCGGGCTCGGTCCGGGCCCGGGCCGGGCCAATGGGAAACCCGAGCCCGGCCCGAAATAAAATTGGGCTTAAGTTTGCAGCCCGAGCCCGGCCCGACATTCATTGGGCCTAGCCCATAGCCCGGCCCGCAGGGGGCCCGACCCGATGGGCTTCGGGCCGGCCCGAGCCCACTTCCAGCCCTAATTATACCAAGTTACATAATACCGACCAATTTTGAATGGTCAGGAGATTTGAGGTCCGACCAATTTTAATATAAATCTCCTCCCCCCTCCCTTATCCCAAACCCAATTCCAACTCCTCCTCCAAGGGTTTCCACTATCCCCCTCTCCTCCCTCCCTCTCAAGACTTTGACATCCCTCATCTTTCCTCCCAATGCTATGACACCTTCTCCCCCAACAACGAGGATGATGCCATCCACCTAGTCTTCACTCCCCCCTTCCCTCCCAAAAACCCATCCCCATCACTGTACTACACCGCCGCCGAGGTTTTTTGAGATCTTTAGGTCTTTTCCTCCCTCTCCCAAAACTAAATAGAAAGGCCTTTCAATAGGACACATGTACTTGACCAGCATGATCCAAAGCATTGTGCGTCGATAAGGCACACTACCATACTTTACTGACCCGGTAATTGACCAGCACAAGTTACGATACTGGTTCAACCAATCTTTGGTGATAGTGACCCATTTGGAGACATAATTTTGGATACTAATCGGTTATTGTATAGTACAGGCCAGAACTAGCCAATATGATGCAATACAGGATAAACCGTCATTGTATCTTATTGCTACTTCTGAAGAACAATATGGGTCATATGTTATGCTAGCATTTTAAGCCTCATTAGTATAGGATAATCGACTTAAAAGAAATTCGACAAAATATGTTCTTGTTAGAGATCCCAAATCAAGTGTCTAGTTTGCCTATGCGTCATCTAGACTGTCTTCTCCAAGCATTTTGACTTCTTTTGTGTTAGATAAAGATAAAAGGGACAATAATATGAGTATCATGAACCCACAAACCAAAATATGTTGACTTATGCTAATGATATCAAATGCAAGAAAGTCTATGTATTCACTGAAATTCAACAATATCCAAATCAAAAACATAAAACAATCGCAAAACTATCAATCTTGTCTTCTAATTTTTTCAATGATTAGCAATGCATTTAACAACATTGCTGCACTAACATAGTCATTTAATGTATAATTTTCACATCCAAAAAGATACAAGGAGATTTGCAGCTCATTTGGTTTTCTATAATCAAGAAACTTGCATAGATGGTACTATATATGACTGTAATTTCAGTATTTTTCAACTACAACTCAATCATTGGGTTGTCTAATGCATACATCTACAAGATATAGAAAAACACTTTGCCAAGATGTGTGTGAGGGATGTATAGATCTGAAGTAATTTTCAGAACAAAATTACTACCAATATAAATAATATTCACATGTTAATATATTACATATTTACTGATCAATAGTCAGTCAAAATTCATTCTAATAACCGTTTTTTCGAATGAACAATTAGTATCAATCATCCAAAAGTTATGTATTTGAATTTGTGGAGTACATTAGCATACCCTAATATATATTATTATTAATACTATAATAATTAAAGTATAAAGATATTATGATATTATAATATTATAAATATTAAGAATATATATTATTTTAATAAACTTATTATTAAAATATTATTGAAATATGATATAAATATTAATATAGCATTATCAGCTATATTGTTAATTTGTGTAATATAATTATATTTATATCATCGCAAAATATTCCAATACTCCAAACTAATTTTATTGTTGTCGTGTAACAACTCTCCCTTGCACAACTATTATAGTTCAACCTACAATCATTTTGGCCATGGTTTGAGGTGTTGCACAAGGCTCCCAACAAGTAACTTGCAATTACACATTGGATACCATATTACATCAACCAAATGCTGGATTTGAGCTAGTTGCAGAAGATGGAACTGCAGTAAATAATCGATAACAGGCCTTTTGGACAGAATTTTAAGAGACCATGAGATTAAAAACACATAAAGGAATTCTATCATTACTGAAATTGAAAATCCATACCTGTGATTCTAAATGGACTTCCCAACCACCAACATCCTTGTGGGACCCAAATGCCAAGAGAGTAGCATCATGAGATCCAAATTCCTGCCTACGCACGCCTAGCAAGTTTCCTTCTTCATCGCCGATGTAGAAAAAAAGATGTGCTGTGCTCTCATCTAACCTTGATCTGTTGAATCAAATGGACAATATCAAATTTCCATCCATGCAACAAGACAGTATTAAGTTTGTGCAGTGATAATGATATGCAAAGACAGCTGGATAAAAGCATCAAAGGTTTGGTTGTATGTTTAGTAGCTATACTTGATATCATAGAGCAGCCCTTTATTTGGTTGAGTAGAGAACTGTTATTAGACATGATCTTCTATCAAAACAAGCTTGCAACAAAAGAAAAGCCTTACGGGGAAAAAAAAAATTCAAATGATCACAATCAACTTAGGGACAATTTCGATACGGACTTTCTTAACACTCTTCATGGTTTTCTAAAGAAACATATGTAGACTCTTGAAAAAACATGTCATCATAATATTCCAGAATAAAGCAAACTATGACAGCATTTTCCAATCATCAAATAGAAGGGTCAGAGATTCCAAAATGATTAAGAGCATGAACATGAAAACTCCAACCTATTTTACATTAGAAAGAATTCAAACATTTGTATTGGTTTAGCCTAGCAAAACAATCAATTCCATTGAAAAAATGGATCCAAGTTACTAGACCTCAATCTTTTTAAAATATGTAAAATCTAGGCTACATGCATGGGTGACAAAGGACAACTATTGTAACAACCCAGGACTTCACCCAAAAAGGCTATCTAGAAATATTATTTGAGTTCCTTGGCTCTGTCTAAGTACCCAATATCTTCCTAGTACATGACCCATGTGGGACTAAACACATACCCGCACAGGTCTTCACATACTCCCCTCGCTTAAGTCGTAGCATTCTTCCAAGCTAAGGATCCACATCCAATCAAGTCAAATCACAAACACCATGAATGGCTTGCTGCCAATCCAAAAAGAACCCAGTGCTATAGAATCTCCTAGTCCACATAAGCCATAGTCGAGTCAACTCTGATACCATTTGAAACAACCTAGGACCTCACCTAAAAAGGCTAGCCAAAAGGTATCATTTGGATTTCTTGGCCCTATATAAACACCCCAGATCTCCCCAATGGACAACGATGTGGGACTAAACATAGGCCCAAATAGGTCCTTACAACTACTAAAAAATTTGAAGTCAAAGAAGATACTTGAATCTAGAGTTCTATTATAGATATTATCTTATTTTATTCTTCTATTTGTAAATACATTGTATTCCCCATGTTTTGTATAACATACCATATAAATTCCCTAGCCTATTATAATAGATATTTGTATCATTATCAAAGCTCATGATATCTTTCTCCTGATGTTTCAAAGTGTCAAATTGCAACATTTCCTTCACAAGATTAAAATTTTAAAATAGACGCAATCATGAGATGTGGGCCACTCTACGGTGCAATATCAAGAAAAGATTAATAAAATATAATGGCTTTATTGCTATCTGGGGTTGGCAACTCTGACCTAGCCCTTTTTACCTAACCTAACCTAAACCGGAGCTAACTCGTCCAACTTGATCTCTTGGGCTTGCAAGTCAATTACAAGTCAAACATTGACCCACTAGTTTGTCAAGTTAGGTTCAAGTCAAGGGTTCTTGATCCATTAACTCCAAGGCCTTTAGCTAGAAACTACATTATAACTAATATATTGCAACTTTTAAACATAAGATGATATGAGCTATTGGGTATTTGACTATATGGCTCTATGCTTTAGCTAGGTAGAAAGTGGTAACCTCCCTAAGTTTAGGATTAAAAAAAACAATTCTTGTCAAACGTTTGGAATGTAGTCAAAATAGAGCAAGACGGAAACAATCCAAATTTTCTCTTGCCTATACAGTAAAACAATAAAAGACCCAAAAATTAAGTGGGCATGGACCCCTAAACAAATCCTAGGGCAAGTTTGGGTCAAGCAATCCCAACTTGCTAGAAGGTCACCTTAGATTAGGATCAAGAGCATACATACTAGATATAGGGCATTGACTCAGTGCCAAACTTGTCCATTGCAACAGCTATCATTTATGCACTCTACAGAATTCTCCTAAGCCAAAAAATTTATAGATATTTTACTGTCCATTTCCTTCAAAAGATTTGATAGTCCACCAATGGAAATCTAGAAAACCGGTTATCCATTTATTGGTTAAATGGAGATGTCACTTCTACTACCAATTTACCTCAGTTATAGTAGAAATATATTGCTTTCAGGCCAAATCAATCCACATCTAATTTATGCAAGAGACTCTTAAGGCAATTTATTCAATTGTAGTAAATGCAAAACCTGTTGCTTGTCATTAATCACCCTAACCACAAAAGTTCGATGATAACTAACCTAAGCTGCATTTGTTTGACTTTTAGTTTCACTTTGTTAAAACAACTTTTTCAAGGCATTTTTGTGAAGTTAATGTGAATTCTTTCTATTATAGGTGTTTTTTTCTTGCGCACCTTGTTATTAATTCCTTCTGAATCCCCTTTTCAACAAGGCTCAACATGTGAGTACAAGCAACCTAGTGATGTTCCATATCACTACTCATTTTCAAGGCTTTTTTGTGAAGTTAACATGAATTCTTTCTATTATAGGGGGTTTTTTTCTTGTGCACCTTGTTACTAATTCCTTCTGAATCCCCTTTTCAAGAAGGTTCAACATGTGAGTACAAGCAACCTAGTGATGTTCCATATCACCACTCACATCATATTACCTAATATTATATATTTTTCCATCTTGACTTATATTTGGTGCTCCCTACACACAATGTTCAAGAAGTGACTCCGTCCCTAGCGCATCCTCTTCTTATTCCAACTAAAAATCTAAGAGTGAATATTTAGAAAATGATAGATAAACTTGATTCCCACTTGCAAAATAGATTACTCTACTGCATAGTTTATATTTTTGCTTGCTATCACACTGTATTAGAGAGAATATTTGAGATCATATTCATGAATGATTCTTATTTAATCTGTCAATTGCTATCGCACTGTATTAGAGAGAATATTTTTTCTTTCGCACATTGAACACTACACTTGAAAATTTTGATGGAAATAATTTTAGAAGGTGGCAAAATCAAATGAAATATTTGTTGACTACTGTTAGATTGATTTCGACCATTAGTGAATCCACTAGAAAATTTTTGATGGGTCAAAATCATGCAATGCTACCCAACAAAACCAGCTATCAAACCACTGTAGCATGCTGCCTTGGCTTCATCCTCATCTCATCCAAACTAGACCCATACAAGAAATAGATACCATTGTCAGTTTGTCACCATAGAATACTTGTGCTCTTTCCAATAGGTTTTATGATATCTATAGTGGTATTAAAAGTGCAAAAGCATTATGGGACACCTTAAGACAAAAAAATATGGACTTGATGGTACGAAGATTTAAAGCTTTAGATTTTAACAAGTTACACTCTTGGATAAACCATATCAACTTGCAGCTCTAATAAATAACTCACCCAATTCATGGGCTGAATGTGCAAAAAATCTAAATCATAGCCAAGGTGAACTCTCTTTAAGCTATATGCTAAATTACAACATATTGAGTTATCAATCTAAGATTAAAAACCAAAACCAAAATGCCCCAGAAAATCTAAATCAAAGAAAAGGAATGATCCCTGAGAAAAATAAGAGAAACAACTTCAACAGCTATCACAACAAAAAGCAAAAGAAAAAAAGGATCTAGTGGTCGTTAGCTGGTTGCTGCTTCGTGTGTGGGAGGACCAGCTGTATGGGACAGGATTGCTTCTCCAAAAAGTACATCCTGGTCCTCAAGAAAACATGGTGAATTCAGGGTCCGTTCCACAGACCGCTTTTAGCCCAATTCTCTTCACCCCTAAAGCTAGCTAACACATTCTTACAAGAAAATGACTAAGCATTGGTACCCAAGCAAATAGGCATGCATGTTCCAACCGCACATAGTTTAACACTTATCATGTCTAGAGTGGAAGAGCTGTAATGATGGAGAATAATGCTACCACTCGTGTATTGTGTATCGGTCATGTATATAAAGCTAACAACCAGGAACACCTTAACCCTACGTGACCATCATGTTCCTGTCATTGGAGAAATTTCATTAGTGGGTCTCCTTTAATTCAACAAGGTTATTCATTCTTAATCAATGACTACCAACGGTGCAATTTTCGTAGGAAAGGGGCTATTTGTCAAAAGTTCTATCCAAAACCTGATGTAACTTCCCCTCAATCAATGAAAATTATATCATTCTCAATGTGGAATCTCCTAGTCTACTAGAGCAATGTGAAGTATAACTCAATGAAAAGAATGATGAACCTAAACTTAATTCCAAAAAAAAAAACAGCATTTAATGGTAAAGACAAATGTGAAATCTATGTCGAAAAACATAAGAAGTCATTTCAATCAATAGATCGAGATTTCAAAATCCTCAAACTAGTTTATACTGATTATTGTGTTTCATTAGAGTTTCTAGAGGAGGAAATAAATATTTTTTTAACCTCCAATGACTACTCAATCTATTGGTATATCTACCTACTGAAGACAAAAGATGAGGTTCTAAATAAATTTCAAATCTATACGGCCGAAGCTGGAAATCATCAAGAGAGGAAAATTAAAAGTCTTAGATCGTATCAAGAAGGAGATTATACATCTAATGAGGTAATTGTATTTTGCCAGAATCATGGAGTTACTAACGAATTTACTGCCGCTTATACTCCTCGATCCAATGGAGCAGGTGAAAGAAAAAAATAGAACACTGATGAACATGGTCAACTCTATCATAATCAGTTTATGTGTGCTTGAGAAATTGTGGAGGGAAGTGCTTGTTCAAGTCAGCTTGTAATAAACCAAGTAGCCTTTTAAAGTAGTGCCACAACCCTGTACTGATATTGGAAGAGAGAAACCTAATTTAAGATATATACAGTACTTTTGTCATATAATGTTAGATTTTCTCTGATGCATCTATTAGACTAAGTCAAAAGACCAAAAGAACCTTTATTCTGTTCCACTCCACATGGACGAAGTCAAAAAATATACGCTTAATTTCAAAATCAAACCACATTTAAGCCTCATAGTACACAATATTTCAGAAGCCAAGTTCCTACATTACATTTGCACCATAGGAAGCTGTAAGACTATGCAAACCACAAAATCATCTATAACATTACAGGTTATCATTCTAGGCATCATACAGAATTTTAATAGAAGAGATTCATATAATATGGTCCCTGCAAAATAAGAAATGTTCATCTATAAATGTTCTCGGATATAACAGCAAATAGATGTTCCTTGAGTAGTTTAAACTAAAGCATAGATCCGCAATGTTTTCAACTCTTGAATCAGTAAGAAGTTTCAGCAACTGAAATCATACCATGATGCCACAGTAATAGCATCTTTAGAGTAAGCCTATACTCCAATTAATTTCATTCAATGTTTAGAATAGATGATGGAAGGCTAGAACTTACTCCTCCTTCTGCACATCCAGTCTAACAGCCCAGTCCCCTCCATAACCACTTGCTTCTTCTTTCTCTTTCAAGAAACTAGCTGTTATAGACATACCATGATCAACCAACACCTGACGGCCATAGTCTCGGCCATTGTGATCCGTCCATCCGTACGTGCTGAGTTCATCAGAATCTTGGCAAACATGACGGAGAAAATACTGTCCATTCTTTATGCCAATCCACATCAATCCGGCAATAATTGACCTTGGCGTTCTGCAAAAGACATTAACAAATTACTAATATATAACAAAAAAACAAATTTCTCACTAGACCATGTATCCCACTACATGTCTTACAGAAGAACCCATAAAAGATCTTCGAGATCGCAATTATAGACATAAGTTCAGCAAACAGATGCATCTACTGGGAGGAATGCGCCTAGACTGAAACATCCCTCCAGCTAAGGAATACTTATTCACCATAAACGGTCTGTTGGTATGGCATAATCAATTTAAGGAAAATCCATTTAATTTTATCAACAAAGTTGCATCTTCTATTTAGACCAAACCACATCTCATTGGTTTTCAATCTGTATGAAACAAAAGGAAGAAAACATTTGAATCGTTTATATATATCTAGAAACATATCAAACTACAGGAAAGCAATCAAATCACCAGCGAATTTAGTACCTGGCGCGAATTCCAAGGTACACATTGGGTCGGTAGGTTCCCCAGTACAAGCTCTCCTTGTGCTCTCCATGAAACTGTACCAATTTAACACATAGGGAACGAAAAAAAATGATCACCTTCCTGTGAAAAATCAGACCAGAAAAAGACTCTTTTTTTTTGTTTTGAATTGCTAAAAATCGCTTCACCTGGGGAAGATCCATCATCTTAGGAGCTGGCAAGGGCGTGACAGTCCTCATCAACTTCTTAACCGCATCATCTTCGTTGGATGTCCCCTGGTAATTGTACACTAAGAACGCAACGAAAAGAAGGGCCAGGAATCCAAATCCTAATCCTAGAAGGGTTTTGAGACTGACATCCATCAACCGGATGTGGCCGTGGTCCCGGCTCCTCCCCTTTCGAGCCCCATGGATCGGTCCCCGATTCCGAAGGGGCTCGTCGGCGTCGAGGTCCGCCGGCGGGTTCTTCGCCCGGCTCCGGGCGGTTCTGCGGTTACCTCCGCTCATGCCAACCTCCGATCTCCAGTGAGCGGTCAAGTTTTGGAGTCAACCTGAGGTTTTCGAGATCCCTTCCATGAAAAATTTATGATTCCAACTACAATACGTATGTCTACATAGAAATATACAAATATTCAGGTATTATATTTCTTAATAGCCTGAAAACTTAATTGTTATTTTACTCGAAAATATAGATGATGCTAACCAACAATAGAGTGTTAAGATTCGTGCCATAAAGCTATGGTAGGGTTGCCTAAGGCTGCCTCCATAAAGGTGCTATTAGGCATCACTTCTATTTCTTTTATTTTCAAAAATAAAAAAATATATATATTTTATTTTGAAAAAATATCAATATATTTGGTATAGTTAAATATGACGATGGTAATGATTAATATAGTAATGTAGATGGTGGTAGGTTAGCATGTAGGATAGTTTTTTTTGAACAAGAATTACAAATTAATTATATATTTTACTTAAATTAGAAGAACGAATTCAAGGATAGGCATAACAAAACAACATATTTCTAACTCGTTATAAGAAATAAATGAAAACATACTATCAAAACTTCAAATGGAATAAAACTATAGCATAGGTCATGTTAAAGAAAATTAAAGTCCAGTGTATTTTAGGAAGATAATGATCCATAAATTTGTAAAGAATTAGATAAAATAACAAAATCCTTGCTATATATAATCAATAAATAAAATTATATTACCAAGCAAAGCTTCAAATCAAAAGATTATACAATAATTTATCTAAACAAGAAAATAAATGTAAAACAGCATTAAATTAATAGAAATGATTGCCCAAAAAATACAAAGAAAAAAAGAAAGAAAATATACAAATTTATAAGGAGAATCAGTAATTAGGATCGCATTAAAGGCCGAGAGTGAGACGATTCAAATCTAGAATGAGAATTAGTAATTATGACCATATTAAAAGTCAAAAATGAGAAGAAAAGTTACCTTCAAAACTAAATTATATCAAAAGATGATCTCCCTTAGGCTTGGAAGTAAGCTCAAGCCTTAAAGACTAAGAGCCTCTCCTCAAGTTGTAATAGGGCAGATCTTGTCTTTTCGTTCATATAATATTCCTCCTTGTTGAATTAGTCAATATTTGAATTTAGGAGGGGGGATGGAAAGGATAAATATTCTAAGGCCCTAAGATTTTTGGTTCTTAACCAGCTTGGATTTCTTTTGAGGGGGCTTAAGATTGTAAGACTACTAAGGAAGGGGGGAAAGGTTGGGTGAGGGGAAAGAGTAGTAGTAGAAAATAGGGCAGACCTTGTCTTTTCGTTCATATAATATTCCTCTTTGTTGAATTAGTTAATATTTGAATTTAGGAGGGGGGATGGAAAGGATAAATATTCTAAGGCCCTAAGATTTTTGGTTCTTAACCAGCTTGGATTTCTTTTGAGGGGGCTTAAGATTGTAAGACTACTAAGGGAGGGGAAAAAGGTTGGGTGAGGGGAAAGAGTAGTAGTAGAACTTTGGAGCTTATTTGCTTGGTTTGTTTTTGTATAGAAAAAGGCTTAGGCTCGCCAAAGTAACAAATTTAGATTTTAGAAAGACGAGAGGGTGTAGGGATGACTATGATGACTACATAAACTAAGAGGTTTTATGGATAGGATTTATCTTTTTCTCTTACACTCTTACCCCATGGTTAGCAGCCCTGACTTAGACTTATCCATAGGTGAACCTAATATGCATTTACTATCTTATAGAAATGTTGGTTATAACTAAATGGAAGAAGAGGTTAAGGGTGTTATCTAGCATATAGAAATTGTGTACAAGGATTGGGTTTTTTATAAGCTAATGGATCATATAGCTCTTTTAAATAAATTAATCTATTGGATCAGGAGAGCTAGTAAAGGGCCTGAGATTATGGAAATTAGTTTGGGTTCATCCCAGGCCCAACTGGGCTCTCCTGATCCAAGGATCCAGCTTGAATCACCAAAATTAGATTTGGGTTTGGGATGACCCATTAAGGAAGAAATTGTTGCATAAAGGAGAGGACTACAAGTTTGACCACCACTTAGCTTTCTCATTCCAACCTGACTTATTTGAACCATTTCTCATGTTATACTTGTTATTTCTTTCAAAACATAACAGAATTAGGTCTTACTTAATATAACAATTTATTACATATAACCCCCTGTAATGTTTGAGAAGTCCCTTGGAGGAAGAAGTTGCAATTTCTCACCATAACACCAACTCATTTTGGAATAAGTAAGTTTGAATGAGGATAATTTTATGACCGGGTTATGCATGATACAAATATTAAATTTAGGTCTAGCCTTTCAACTTAATAGGTCATCACGAGTTGAACAAATCTCTTCAAAAACCCAACCCTAGGCCTCTAGGATAAGTAAACTGCAGTAGTGTAGTGAGTCAAGGCTAGGGTTGTAATCGAGCCAAGTCTCATCAAGCTTGATTTGAAATTAATTTTGAACAAGGTTGATTTGTTGACCATTGTTTCAAGCTTAATTTTGAATCGATCCAAATGCAAGCTTTCTTGAGTTTAGCTTGGTATCCAAAATCTAGCTAAAATCAATTTAAACTTAAGTCAAGTTTGATTCTTGATTTGAAGCTTGGGTCGGGCCTAAATTAACATTTATTTGATTCAATAAAAAAAAAATACTTCAATTAAAGAACTAATCCATTGATCCACTATATAAAATATATAATATGTAATTTAAATATATTTAAGCCTTATGGAGCCAAGCTTCTTAACTAGCTTGATGCTAATTTCAAGCCTATTTTGTTGGTTCAAACTTTGTTTCTTTAGCTTCAAACCAGGCTGGAGTTTTAGCTTTTCTCAAGTCAAACCTGAGTCGATCTTGAGTTACTCAGTTTGTTGGACACCCCTAGTCAAGACTAGTAAAGATTTAGTTCGAGCGATTAGAAAGATCTTGTAATAATGGCTGAAAAAAACAAAATGAATAAAGTAAAATGCGGAGCAAACAACACATTTGGAATTTATTGTATTTCTTTTCTCCACTATAATTCCTTTAATATCCCTGTTTATTTTGATGTCCAACCCTAAATTTGCACTTCTTGACTTTTTAACAAAGACTTCTCTAAACTGTGAAATTTGCATATGGTACTTGCACAAGCATCCTCCAAATTATGCTATAGGATCAAAGTTGATGACAAGCTGTGGTTCAAGAAAAGCACAAATTGAGATCGACTCGAAGTTAAATAAACCAAGATTGAACTAACAAAACAAACTCGAAGCCATGCCAAAAGTCAACATTCCTCAATAAGGTTTGACAACATTTATACTATTATATATTATTATATATTATTACATATTATTATATATTATTATAATTATTATGCATTATTGTATATTAGTATATATTGGTATGTATTACATATGATACATCATGGACTACTAGATTAAAGCTTTAATAGCCATATTTTTTATTTTAATCAATCAAATGTAAATTCTCGCTTGACCAAGATTGGAATCAAGAATCAAGCTCTAATTCAAATGTTTAACAGGCTTGATCCAAGCCTTGGATTGATTTCAACTTGTTTTAGGATTGTCAAATTGATCAGATAAGCTGATGCTCAACTTGATTCGAAATTAAGCTCGAATTGAGCTTGAGATACAGACACGGGTAAACAAATCAAGCTTGATATCTAAGTTCAAGCTCGAAATTAATTTCAAACCAAGCTTGATCAAGCCCAAGCTCGATCTAGCTTGGCTCAATTACGCCCTTAATCAAAGAGCAGAAAGATTCCAAAACACAGAATGGAATACACATGATCTAATAGGTGGGTCCAGAATGACCACCAGTGGAATACACATACAAAAAATTCAGGTAAAACAACCGCATGTATGTGATTAGCTGCAAGGCAAGCATGCCTCACTTTCAACCTCATAGCATTATTTTGGATGCTTCATATAAAGGTCATGCCTATTTTGATCCACTGACTATAATTTCTAATGGCGAGGAACGCCCCTTATCTCAATGTACAACGAAGCAAGTTGTTTACCAGATCTCAGGAAATTTAAGTATTCAACCGAAAATGTTACGTCACTATTTAAATTAGCTATAGGCAGGCAATATTTAAGAAGAAAGCTTAAAACTCAATCCAGGGTGAGTAGTTGGAGACTTTAGCATATGCCCCAGAGAACTAAAGCACAGAGTAGGCCATTCCACTAAGAAATATCCTGTAAACTTTAAGATGGCAGAAACATGAAGAAACTTGAACAATGAAAACAATAAAAGGTACCTCTCCATGTACCCTAATCAGTTTCTGTGCATCCTTAAATGCTTTGGAATGGTAGAAAATGTTTACAGAAACTACCAAAAACAACTTAAAGTATATCTTTGAAATTGATCAAGCAACCAGTTTAACAGTATGGACTGTAAACCACACCAACAATATTTCGACCTATACGAACCTTCCAACAATCTTTGGTTTTATCATGATTCTTGTGATATGAACTACAAATGGAGAAAACTTTCAAGTGAGCAAGAAACTCTGTTAAGTTTCTCATATCCAGCATGATTCCTCAAGGTGTACCACATCATACCTTTCGATGCAAACATAATGATCACTTATAGTCTTATCATTCAGTTCAGCATGCAGGGCTCTTCTTCTTCTTCTTCTTCCTCCTCCTCCTCCTCTTGTTGCTGAATCCAAGACTCTGAAATAAGGTTGGCAGGCAATACTGTTGAGACTTCGCCGTTTCCTCTCTGTGGTGTTTCAGATCTCTAACTGAAGTCAAGTCACTACTGCAAGCAGAATTAGTTCCAGACTGATAGGGATTTCTATTCCGTGATCTTGGAATCTGATCAGCATCAACATTGCAATTTTCTGGTTTTCCATTTGTTTTGAGCTTGCCATTGATTGCATATTGCTCAGTCCCCACCTGTTCACCTTGCTGGTTCTCCTGGAGAAGGTCAACAAGTTTCTGTTTCCTATCAGTTGGCAAAGGTTCAGATTTCTTGTCACGAAATGTGTTGCCGGAGGAGGCTTTATTCTGTCGTGGTGTCCCAGGGGTGCTGATCTGAGAGTTTGGAGTACTGCCTCGTGCAGGAGTGAAATCTGTGTAAAAAGATAATCAGCTATTCACAAACCATTACCAAAAAAACTGCACCTCAGACAAGTTATCAGCTGTGGATCTCTCATAGTTGAAGTGATGATGCCTTCTTTGACGTTCATGATCTTACCTCCACTAACACTGAGAAAATCATCTTCGCCGTCAGAATCTAACCATGCATGTGAGTCGAAGAAGGTTTCCTCTTTACCGCCTGTGAAAAGCCATAGTTTAGCATTCATTCAAAAGAAAAATCAAGAATTTTGAATTAATGAGAGGAACGTAAATGCATGGAATCGATTATTGCTTTCAGCATTGGGCACCCAAGCAAGATGCAACTGTCAAACAGTTTGGCTGAAATTTCCAAGACTATTTCTCTAGAAAAGCTCTACACAAGCTAGATGCAACCATCAAACAGTTTGTCTGAAATTTCCAAGACTATTTCTCCAGAAAAGCTCTACACCGAGCTATGGAATGTGCTGATGGAATTTGCCAAATTACATATCTTCTTAGAGGCATATTTTTTCTCGTGCATCCTGATAAAAATAAAAATATTTTAATATAAAATTTAAGAGATAGAAAAAGAATCACCCAAAACACATTGATATATATATATATCAAACTCATGACATTCTCGACTTCTTTAAACAAATTAATTTTGTGAAAAATTAATTACACAATTTGAATTGTTGAAATGGAACTTTGAAGGGTTGCAAGGACAATATCATGTGAACATTTTGCAGCTTATCATGAAAATATTGGGCACTCATAAGGTTACACTTTCTTTAAATGATATTTTCTCAAACCAAAGTTCGCCGTACCGGTACCGAACCCCGTACCGGTGCTGCACTAGTATAGACGTATCGAGTGTCGGTACGGTACGGTATGCAGTACACCAGGTGTACTGACATTGGCATACCGATATCGGTACCCATCGGTACGGGTACGGTACGTCCGATACTGATTGGTACCGACCGGTACAGCATACCATGTCTCAAACAAACTTAATTCTAATTTTCTCAGAGTGGTCACCCATTGTTCTCGAATACTTTCAGTACTCAATTCTACACATCAAAATATGATTTAAATGGGTATTCTGATTCAGACCAACAACATCACAGTATTCAGACAGTACCATCAATCATCAGGACCATGAGGCACCACCCTTTAGTGAAAAAATGCATTAACTGGCAGATGAGAAAAATTATTCTGGTTAGGAAGAACAATGTCTTTCTTAGATCAATGCTTTCAGTGGACTTGCTCCCTCAAGTGTTGCCAGCTTGCACCTAGAAGTCAACAAAACCTTGCAAATGTACTTTGATTTGGTAATCCAGGGGTTGGCACCCTGAAACTTGTAACCTGATAAGAGTTGTTTTTAAGGAGATATACTATTTCAAAGGAGCCACGTGGAGCAAACACAATAACCCAACCCTAAGTAGTTCTCTAATCCCAGCTGAAAGTCAAAGTCACTTGTATGACACCTTTGTTAATAAAATCTAAAAGCTGATTTAATTATGATATTTTGTATAAGAAGTTATTATCGGCTACTAACTCCTGACATCCCCATGTCGCTAACAACAAAGAAGGGGCTTCCATAAGCTTCATGAACTATGCACAAAAACAGCAAATTGTGCCTCCCATAATCAAGTTTATAAAGGGAATATTGAATCAAGACAGTTCTTCAACTCAGATCCAGCAAACAAGTAATTCACAGCAAGGTATCAATTAAAAAGTTAAAAATCAGTTTACAGGAAAATCTTATGCAGGAAATTTACAGGATTCTGATAGCCGAATGTTATTAGATATTTCCAAATACAAATGTCGAATATGCCAATAAAGAACATTAATATCATCAAATAGAGTAACTTTAGTTGGCAATGACCAAATATCATCCAATTAATGATACAAGCCATCATCAAGTATGATTCTTCCATAATAAGATGTCAGACATATATATCATCAATAATCGTAATTTACAAAAATGCATCCAATATTTTCATCCATGGATCAATCATAGATATATGTAAAGGCTATAACTTTGTGAACATCAACCTATAATCCAGTAAACCTAAAGATCGATTTGGATAGTGTTTTGCAAGTTGCAGTGGTGAACATGAAAATGACATGGCTACAAATATTAGTACCAAGTGCGAAGCATGTTTTATATCTACTGTAATTACTTGAATATAGTTCTGAATCTGTCACATGTTAAATATCATCCCCCAAACCTCAAAAGGAAATCTTTTTTTTTTTAAAAAAAAAAACCCTGGACCCATGATCAAAACTAAAAGAAAATAAAGCTACCCATCCAGATAAATGCAGAAATCTAATTAACCAGCCCCATTTAATATGATTCTCTGATAATTCTCTATCTCGATACAAAATTATGCAGTGACACAAAAATCACTTTGATCAAGAGAATATGCAGCAAGAATCTGACTTCCAGTCACATAGCTCAAATAATTAAAAAGACATCATCACAATATAACCAGTAACAAATCGTTCTGGAGATTTCGATTTTTCAGACAATGCAGACTAAATTATTCATCAGTTCTAAGTAAATTAATCTATATCATTAACCATTGTGAGATCTCTTTTCCCACAGAAAGGCATTAAGAACACACCAATCCAAGAACCAAACAAGACAAAACCCAATGCATCAAACTAAAAACTATACCGAATTCCGCCGGCTTGCTCTTGGAACTCAGTTCCCCTGCCGAGGCCCTCCCACTGATACCCCTCTCCCTGGCCTTGGAGCCAACTCCGAGTGGAAACCTCATGGCGGAATCCGAATGGTCTTCTTTGCAGGCGGAGACGCAGGAGCCCATAGCTAATAAGAGGAACAGAGTCCTTCAGCCCCACAGCCTTGGAGTCCCTGCCCCCCGTGAAAATTTACAGAGACAAGAAAAAGAGACAGCTAAGAAAAGTGTAAGAAGATGAGAACAGAGACAGAGAAAGTTGGTGATGGAAACCAATACTGGAGACTGGAGAAGGCTTTCCTTGGAGTTGTGAACAGAGAGGCCCAAGATCCCATGCCTAAGAACAAGAGACCCTTCTCATTGGAGACTGGGGTGTGAGTGTGCGTGTGGGTGTGGGTGTGTGTGAGTGTGTGTGAGAGAGAGAGAGAGAGACTTTAGGTGGGCCCCAGAGGAAATGAGGAAATTTTTTTGTGGGATGGGTGGGCATGGGGACTTTTTTTTCATGTCCTGGCTGAAAGTTGGGATGTCTACAGTAGTATTTGTCGCATGTATTCATACTTCCAGACTGTTTCATTATGATGATAAAATAAATAAGGGATGTATACCTTGCCAGAGTTGGTAACTCTCAGAATTATGAGATAAGATATGGTTCTATATTTGTGTTGAGCTGGGTGTGAGGGTGATCAGCCACTTGGAACATAGAAATTTTGAGTAAAAAATTTAACCTACCATATTCAGTACAGTAAATGGTTGATTGATTTTTAGAAGGGGATATTTTAACTTTCAAAGATAATTTTTCGTAATTTAAATCAGTTATATTTCATCAAATTCTTTCAATTTCAAAATGTCATCCTTAGTGTTTTATGGAGAACTCTGAGAATTTTGCAAAATTATTTATATATAGATATATATAAATATCTAAAAATATTAAAATGCATGAAATAACATTCTAATTTTTCTTAGAAAACTAAAACTTTCAAATGATTTTCTCATCAAGCACAATCACCGATCTTGGAATCTCCAAGCCGATGACTCTTAATTGATGGACAAAATCTGAATCTTACCATAACTCAGTATATCTAATTGGGTGAGGAAACATGCATACATACCCTTTCAAGAAAGCGTGTGGTATGGAAAAGTCACTATATTTAAAATAGGTAAGATTTCAATTAAGATTCACAGTCTTGATACCGGATCTCGTATCGGTGTCATACTAGCACAAAATTAGTACAATACAATATAAAATTCCATATCTAATATTGATATGCCATTCATACCGAAAATCGGTATAAGATGGTATATTTTTGTATCATTCGGTTCAAACTAGTACAGTATATTATGATTTCAATACTGCCACCCACCCACCTGAGATGTAGTACATTGCCTTTGCTTTCTTTAATAAGTGAATTGTAATGCAAGAATCTGACAAGTTCGGAGTACTTGTACAAGGGAGAGTCAAGAAGACGCCTTGCAGTGTGGGAGGATAGAGTACAAGGAAAGGCAGGACAAAAGGTGGTGGCTTAATGCTTTATGGGACCATTTGAGAAAGACCAGGCCTAACCATGAAGCCATCCAGTGATTGCAAGAGAAATTCTATTGGCAATCATTTGAGGACCATGGAGGCAGATGTCATCAATGAGTCCTTAAATTATACAACTTTCTAGACATCTAAACTTCTTAAGGATCTGGTAATGCATTTCACATGTAGTCAACAGGTTGTCTGTGGGTCAGACAAGGCTCAGACAATCTGAATTGTTCTCATCTGGTCCAAAATGTTATGGTAGGGCTTAGATCTGCTGTTCCCTTTGCAACCTTTATTCTATGCTCAATGTGGAAGGGAGAGATCTCTATTATTGGGTTTCTTTGGCAGGCATTTAAGTAATCTGCTGGAGGTTTCGATCTTAAAAAAAATTGTTTTGAATGCAATAGCTGATGCGCGGTAAAGAATAAGCGGCCCAATGAAAGAGGCTCATGCCATTGCGGTATCTGGAAATGATCAGATATACAGAGTCTTACCCCAGCATATAGAAAGGCCATCTTCATATTTCAAACCGGTGTGACCTTCAGATCACAATAGAGCAACCTTATCATTGCGTCAAGGCTCATAAATATTAGCAATATAGCATCCCGTTAACTTTAAGCACCATAATAATAGTGGAGGAATAGGTCTATGAATCTAGTCTTCACTTGCTAGTGAAGCAAATGACTCCTTTATTTATTGATTTGGACAGGGAATAAACCCAGGAGTAGCATCTTCTTTGTCGAGGTCTGACCAGCCAGGAAGTAGGAAAGTAAACTAATCGTTGGTTGTTGTCGATTTCCTGTTTATCTACAAATGCACTAAACAGATCGTTGTTAGAATCGACAAACAAAGTTTAAATTAATTATACTCTTACCTTTTCTGCTCGAAAAATAGTGGTCGTAAGAGGTCGATCCACAGGGAGGCGGTTGGAGTTGTGTAAAAATCAAAACGTTCACTCGGATTCAAAATCGATTTTTAAATAACAAAAGAAAAATATTACTTTAGGGATGTTGAATGATTCTCTAGTCTACCAGAGAATGAATACTATTTGAAAATAACAAAAAGACAGATACTTGGAATCGATGAGCATTTATAAATTTAATAAAATATTTAACTATTCAAAAGAAAACTTTCGCATGGCTGAAAACGGTGTTTAAGAAGATTGAAGCCTGGAATATAGATTGCATGAGAGAAAATTTCATATATTGCATGAAAGAAAAATTAAAAGATTGCATAAAAAGCGAAAATTAAACTGAACCTAGAACAAGGATTGTATGAAAGAGAAATGATAGATTTTATAAAAATAAATTGATTACAAAGGTAGAAATGAAGATTGGTACCCTGGTGCTGCCTTTCTTCTGCAAATAAAATAAAGAAAAGAAAGAAAAACAAAAAACTTCTCTCCCTATTTTTTTTATTCTTTTTTTTTCAAACAAAACAGAGCCATGCTCTGTTTCTTTTTTCTTTCTTTCTTCTTGGGTCCCCTCTTTCTCTCTTTTGAAAACAGAGCCTTTCTTCTCTTCAAAACAGAGCCTCCCCTTCTCTTCTCCCCCCCTCCACCAGCCGAGAACCTCCCCCCTTTTATAGATCAACCCTACCCTTGAAGCATGGAGAGGGGGAGGATGCGTGATTGCTGGGGCGGAATGCAAACGGCTGAATCAGACGCGTGATCCTTGGATGCGGGGCTGGAGCAGTTCCTTGATGGCGAGGAAAGACGCCGCGGGTGCTGGGAGGAGCTGATCCGGAATGGAATGGACGTGGGATCCGTGGATGATGAATGCAGGCGTGCAGGAGATTGCTCGCGGACGGGGGCTTGGATGCTTGGGCTCACGGAAGAGGCGGACTCGGAGGCTTGAATGCAGCGTGGGATCGCAGACTGAAGAAGAAGCGGACGCGTGATCGCTGGGAACGTTGATCACAGAAGAGGGATGATTGGATCACGGGATCGTTGGGGCTCCGGGAGCTTCATCGGTTGGCTGGATCACGGCTTGCATCACAGGACCGTAGGCGCTGGAAATGGAAGGGAGCTGGGAGGACGCGGCTTGCTGGTCTGGAATCCGTGGATGCATTACTCGCGGAAGCAGAGGCGGAGGAGGGGTGCTACGAATCTAGAAGGGAGGCGGGGAGGAAATCCGGAAGGATGTGGATGCTGGACCATTGCTCCTTCCCTCTTTTTGCACGGGCTGAGACGGTGCAAATTTGGGAAGGAAGCTGAGATCTTTGATTCGGATGAAGGGCGGACGCATGATCGCTGGGTGTGGCTGGAACGAGCGGAAGAAGATGGATTTTCTTCTTTGGCCCACGAACGGATGGAGTGTTGGGAGATCGCGATCAACGAGATGCAGACGCTGGGATGGATCGTAGAAGGCTGAAGATGCATCGCGGACGATTACTGGCTGCGTTGGGCTCAAACAGAATGTTATTGGGTCTCATGGACTACTTGCACTCAAACACAAATACAACGTTAATTAGTAAATTTTATCATTAATGATCAGCTAAAATACTAATTAAGATGGTATGACGATTGCACTTTTGTGCTCTCATCACACCCCCAACTAGCTTATTGCTAGTCTCTAGCAATTTAATGCAGAAGTGAGATTGCAAAAGTATTAATTATTATTTTATATATATATATACATTAACTAAGATAAATACTCACTTTCGTAGAGCATTATGATTGCACTTAGCACATGCAACAAGCCGTTAAACCCCTAAGTTACCCTAGTGGACGAGTGTTGTCTCGTGAGGGTTTGTAATGAAGTTACCCACAAACTTCAATCCCAAAATAAAATTAGTTTTATGAAATGAAAGTCTAATTTTAAGTACATAAATGATAAGAATTTCAAAAGCACACAAGGTTTTAATTACTAAGTAGCCCAAAATGTAGGTTAGTATGCAATTTAAGTTGAAGTCATTAAGTTTTCCATTAGGGAGTTGTAAAACTTATTTATACTTGAGTGCTTAGTGAAGTCTGTACCATGCACAAGCTAAGGTTTCAGATCTCCAAAATATCGCTAATGCTAGTAGTTCCCAAGAATTTGTCGGACAAGACCTATTTGCTGATTCCAAATCATCTTATCTGCAGGATTTCGAGAGCTGTGAATGTTTACTTTAATACCTTATGGGCTTTATCTGTAATATTCCAATTTACTCGAATTTTTGCAACGACGGCTTTCACACTATTGTCTTTCTTAAGGTCAAAATGCATATATATATATATATATTCAAGAAATATAATAATGTATATATTGTGCACTTTTACTCCTATGATGATTCCTCCATGTAGCGAGTAATTAGTCGACAATTTCCACACCAGTTGGCATGAGGTGTCGAGCATCAAGACTCCCCTACGGACCTATGCTCGGGTTCCTCATCACAAGCCCGCTGACCTTTGACAATAGGTAGCCCTTTTTAATGCACCTGACTAAATCCACCATTTTTTATAATTTTTTTTTTTGTGAATCAGAAAAAGATGGTTCATCAGGATTCAAGGTTGCTACCATATTCTCAACACAATGTCGACCCTATACCTTAGAAATGCAGGTCAGATGTGTTGTGAAATTCAAAGTACTAATTAGCTTACAACTCAGTAAAAGGAATTTAATAAAAAGAACTCACTTTGCACTACTTCCGACTAGTCATTGGGCTCTTAGATTTTATATACCTTGTGTGTTGTACAGAAATTAAATTTTTTTTAAATGCTTAAAAACACCCCCAAACCTAAATCTAACATTGTCCTCAATGTTAAAGAAAATTGAAAGCAGTAATAGGACAGAGGAGACATTACCTGATATTGGACCTTGATATGGCTGAATAACTTGAAGATTGGGAAAAATACCCCCAAACCTGCATGTTAGTAACTTATTAATAATAATAATTTTAATTTTTACCTATTGGGTTGCCTCCCAAGAGTGCTAAGTTTTATGTCTTCAGCCAGACAATTCTAATTCATTCATGATAGACAGGGTCAGTCAGAAGTGTCTCCTCGACTTTTGGACTCAGATACTCAAGGTATGGTTTTAGACGATGTCCATTGACTTGAAAGGACCTACCATCCTTAGTATTGCATATTACTTCTGCACCATGCGGATGCACTTTCTCTACCATGTATGGGCCAGTCCAGCGGGATTTAAATTTCGCAGGGAACAGATGTAATTGAGAGTCGTATAAAAGAACTTTCTGTCTTGGGTGAAATTTCTTACGAATGATCATTTTATCATGCATAATCTTCATGCAATCTTTGTACTTCTTGGCACACTCGTAAGCATCGTTTCTAATTTCTTCAAGCTCATCGAGCTGAAGCTTCCTATGTTCTCCTACTTTGTCAAGATCGAAATTTAAATGTTTAATCACCCAATAGGCCTTGTGCTCTAACTCGACAGATAAATAGCAGGCCTTGCCATAGACAGTTTTATATGGAGACATTCCAATTGGTGTTTTGTAAGCCGTCCGATATGCCCACAGTGCATCTGTTAGCCTAAGAGACCAATCCTTCCAAGATGTATTAACAGTTTTTTCAAGGATGGTCTTGATTTTCCGATTGGAAATTTCGACTTGTCCACTTGTTTGTGGATGATATGATGTACTGATCTTATAATTAATGTTGTACTTTCTCATAAGGGCTTTAAAGATTTTATTACAAAAATGTTTTCTCAATCACTAATGATAGCACGAGGGGTGCCAAAACGAGCAAAGATAGATTCTTTAAGGAACTTGATCACCACTTTGTGATCATTGGTTTTATACACGATAGCCTCAATCCATTTTGATATATAGTCAACTGCCACAAGAATGTACTGGTGCCCAAACGACATAGAAAAAGGACCCATAAAATCAATACCCCAAACATCGAAGATTTCTATAATTAAGATTGGGTTCAGGGGCATCTCATTCTTTTTGAAAATTTTCCTAATCGTTGACATCGATCGCAAGATTTACCATAGTCATGCGCATCTCGAAAAAGTGTGGGCCAATAAAATCCGCACTGCAGTTTTCTTCCCACTAAAATGACCACCACAAGCATGGTCATGACAAAAGAAAAGGACATTCCTTTGATCGTGTTTAGGGATGCATCATCTGATGATTTGATCAGGACAGTATTTGAACAAGTATGGTTCATCCCAAAAATACCATTTTACACGAGCTATGAAGCGAAATTTCTCTTGTTTGGTCCATGAACTGGGCATTTGTTCGGTAACTAGTTAGTTGACTACATCAGCATACCATGGAACATTGGTATGGGAAATCATCATTAATTGTTCATCAGGGAAGGTCTCGGACATAGGCATGGATTCTCCAGATGATTTAACAATAATCTGGACAAGTGGTCAGCTACAGCATTTTCAGATCCCTTTTTATCTCGTATTTAAAGATCAAATTCCTGGAGCAATAGGATCCAACAAATGAGTCTTGCCTTGGCATACTTATTTGTGAGAAGGTACTTAAGGGCGGCATGATCAGAATAAATAAGGACCTTGGATCCTATCAGATAGGGACAAAATTTGTCAAGAGCAAAGACAACAGCCAACAACTCCTTTTCAGTGGTAGAATAGTTGAGTTGGGCGTCATTCAGAGTTTTGCTCGCATAATGAATTACATTGGAAAGCTTCTCCACTCGCTGACCTAGGACGGCACCTATTACATAATCAGATGCATCACACATAATTTCAAATGACAGATTCCAATCGGGGGACCTTATGATGGGTGCTGAGGTTAGTTCAGACTTCAGTCTTTCGAAAGCAGTTATACAAATTGGCGAAAATTAAAAATAGTATCTTTCACCAACAGATCGCATAAAGGTTTTGACAATTTACTGAAATCCTTGATAAAGCGGCGGTAAAAATCCGCATGCCCTAAAAAGGATCTGACTTCCCTAACAGTTTTGGAAGGTGGTAACTTAGCAATTAATTCTACTTTGGTTTTATCCACTTCAATTCCTCTTTGTGACACGATGTGTCCCAAAACAATACCTGATTGAACCATAAAATGACATTTTTTTCCAGTTAAGAACTAAATTTTTCTCTTTACATCGTTCTACAACAAGGATCAAGTGATGCAGACATTCATTAAAATTAGATCCGAATGCAGAAAAGTCATCAATAAAAACTTCTAAAAATTTCTTCACCATGTCGGAGAAAATGTTTATCATACACCGCTGAAATGTAGCTGATGCATTGCATAACCCAAAAGGCATGCGACGATAGGCAAAAGTGCCATAAGAATAGGTGAATGTGATTTTCTCTTGATCCTCACGTGCAATTGGAACTTGGTTATATCCAGAATAACCATCAAGAAAACAGTAACGAGAGTGGCCAGCTAGACGTTCTAACATTTGGTCAATGAAGGGTAGTGGGAAGTGGTCTTTCCTAGTCATGGCGTTCAGCTTTCTGTAGTCGATGCATACTCGCCATCCAGTTTGAATTCGAGTTGGGACTAACTTATTGTGGTCATTCTTAATTACAGTAATTCCAGATTTCTTTGGTACGACTTGAACTGGGCTCACCCACTGGCTATCAAAAATAGGATATATAATCCCTGCATCTAAGAGTTTAATGATTTCAGCTCGAACCACATCCTTCATGACTGGGTTAAGTCGCCTTTGTAGTTCTCTAGAGATTTTTGCATCCTCTTCTAGATGAATTTTATGTTGGACCACAGAAGGGCTAATCCCCTTGATATCAGCTATAGACCAGCCGATCGCTTCTTAATTTTTCTGAAGGATATTTAACAACTTCTCTTCCTATTCTTCAGTTAAATTTGATGCAATAATAACAGGTAAGGTGTTGTTGTCCCCGAGAAATGCATATTTTAAGTTTTCAGGTAGATTTTTAAGTTCAAGCTGGGGAGGTTTGACACTTGAAGGTACTAGCTGGGATTCAGGTATAGGTAATGATTCAAATTTAGTAGCCCATCTGCTAGTATCCATTACAGGAATGGAATCTAACAATGCATTAACCTCCTGATTCGACTTTCCTTCCTCACAATCTTGACTGAATTGGGCCAAACATCTTTCTAGTGGATCAGAATAACTTGATTCCTCGAAGGACTTGCTGATTATGTTCTCAATCATGTGAATTTCTTCTAAATCCTCCATCTCAGATGGTTGATTACTACTGTGAAAGACATTGAGCTGGACGGTCAAGATTCCAAATGCTAAGGTCATTATCCCATTTCGGCAACTGATTACAGCATTTGAAGTGGCCAAAAATGATCTGCCTAGGATTACCGGGATGTGACTATCTGGATTTTTCACTAGTTCAGTTTTTAGAACTACAAAATCCACAGGGTAGTAAAACTCATTCACCTTTACAATTACATCCTCTACAATTCCCTTAGGATACTTCACAGTCTGATCTGCTAATGACAAAGTAATGTTTGTGGGCTTTAATTCTCCCAAACCTAGTTTGGTGTAGACAGAATAGGGTAACAGGTTTACACTTGCTCCTAAGTCTAATAAGGCTCTCTGGATGATCGTTTCTCCTATTTTTATTTCAATGGTAGGGCAACCAGGATCTTTGTATTTTGAGACAATCTGTTGTTGAATGAGAGATGAAGCCTGTGCAGCCATAACAGCTTGCCTAGGAATGCTGGTTTTTCTTTTGACCGTGGTGAGGTCTTTCAACAATTTTGTATAGGAGGGAATTTGTCGTATGGCATCGAGAAAAGGTATATTTATTTGAACATTTTTAAAGACTTCCATTATTTCATCAAAGTTAGATTGTTTCTTGGAGTTCTGAAGTCTACTAGAAAAGGGAACATTAGGTTTGTATGTTTCTATGGGTTCTTCCTTTTTTTTTGGTTTGTCCTGTTCTTGACCCCTCTTTTGAATAGGGTTCTTATGGGGTTCATGTTTATTTTCTTTTACGTGTTCAGGAAGTTGGACTTTATTGTCCACTTGCTTGCCAGACCATAAAGTGGTAATTGCCTGGACTTCATGGGTCAGATTTTCATTAGAATCGATTTGATACTGACCTCTCTGACCTTGTTGTCTACTAGGGTTAGGCACTGATTGACTATGTAGTTCACCTTTCTTCCTATCCCCTAGAGAGTTTGCTATTTGGCTCAGACTAACTTCAAGTTTTGCAATTGCTTACGCATGGAATTGGTTAGTCTGGATTTGGGTCATGTTGGTTTGTTGTTGCTGTTGGATAAAATTTTGTTGTTGTTTCATCATATTAGCCATCATGGTTTCTAATTGTGAAAGTTGCTGTGGGATAGGGGCATTATAAGGAGGTAAAGATGAATCCAAAGGTTGGTTCATTTGTGATGGACCTATCCTGGGAAAGTTTTTCTGACAACCTCGTGGACCACCTTGATGCCGAATAGGTTCGTTCTGCTTGTATGAGAAATTTGGGTGGAACCTATTATCAGGATAGTAAACTGGGCTGAATGAATTGGGAGTGAGCTTCTTAAAGGCACTATATGCATTTAGAGCATTTGCTTGCTCGGCCTTTATGATGGGCAGATTAGGGCAGCACTCCACTAGATGCTCAGGACTGTTACACAAGATACACAAACTATGTGGCTCGTGTTTCACTTTCATGATGGGATTTGACTCTTTGTATGAACTCGAACTAGTGGAAACAGTGAAAGCATCAAACTTTTACTTAAATTGTTCACTCCAGTCATCAGATTGGATATGACATTTTTGAGATATGGGTCTGTTTTTATTTCATAATTACCTGGTTTTCTAGACCCGAACTCATCTCTATTTACTTTCTCACCATAGCTACTCCAATTTTGGGCGTTCTCGGCTAAGTCAACAAGAAATTCATAGGCTTGATCCGGGATTTGGTTCATGAACTTACCCTTGTGCATGGACTCGATCATGTTTCTATATGCCGGAAGTAGTTCTTTATAAAAGAAGTGGACCGGATCAGCCTTATCAAGCCCATGGTGTGGGCATTTGACCAACAAGTCATGGAATCGTTCCCAAGTTTGGAAAAATTCCTCTTCAGATTTTTCTCTGAAAGTTCTTATGGTATCCTTAATTTTTTCTATTTTAATCATGGGGTAAAATTTTGCTATGAACTTCGTAGATAGTTGTTCCCATGTTGTGATGGAATTTGGGGCCAGAGAATATAGCCATGCTGCGGCTCGATCCTCTAAGGTCAGTGGGAACAATCTCAATTTTACACTTTCTTCATCTAAATTTTAATTTTTGAAATTTTGACAAAATATCATGAATTTATTTAGATGAATGTAGCGTTGTTCACTTTCAAACCCATTGAATTTGGGTAGCATATTTATTGTCGCAGCCCAAATTTCAAATTGGGCTGCATTATTTATTGGCAACACTATACATGTACGTGCACCAGCGGATGCAGGAGCAAATAATTCATTCAGGGTTCTAATATGATCACCCATTATAGAGATTGGTGGTTGATCAATAATTCGTTGGATGTGACGATATTTTTTTCCAACCTCTGGGTTAAATGGTGTTAACTTACCCCTTAACGATCTTCTACCATGCATACATTATCCACAACTAATTAGACTTGACTCCTAAACGAAATCCTAAAAGAGAAGAAGAAGGGCTAGACCAAGATGACCACAATCAACACCACACAACGGATTGGCTCTGTAATCTTGAGATTAAAGAAGGTTTAGTGGCTTTTAATCTAGTTGCACAGAGATTTATCGGTTAAAAAGTTCCTGAAATTCTCTCTAGATTAGACAGCTTCTAATCTTCCTTTCAGATTAAGCTTGAGCTTACTAGTTAAGCGATCCAGTAACCAGTGACCATAAAAGTCCCGGGGTGTGTGGTGGTGCCAGAAGGGATACACCAGTACCACAATACCCGTAACAGTTCTCGCTGTTGTAAAACTTTCTTAGACATCATCAATTACTAAATTCTTACTGGAGTAGCTTTCAGCCGCTTCTTTCTAAGAGCCTAATTGAGCTCGAAAATCCTAAGGCCAACGTCTAATTGATTTTAATTTAATTTGGCTTAGGATATGTATGCAAGGTGGTGATTTTTGGGGACCAGTAATGACTCCCGACCTTATCTTTTTAATGGATTTTGCCCTTAAATTATTTTATGCAAATGCTTAATACTAAATGCAGCAAATATTCAATATTTTTTTTTAAAGTTTATGGAATGTTATTAGGTTGTACTGATTAAATGAGCAAGCAAAAAAAATTTCTTTTTTTTTTAAATTTCGAATTTTGAATTTCAAAATTCAAATTTTGAATTTAAATTATTAAATTTTAGTATTTTTGGAAAAAAAATTATTTTTATTTTTTTTGAATTTTAATTTTTTTAAAAAAATTTTGAATTCCGAATTTCAAATTTCAGAATTTAATAACTACGAAATTATTAACTAAAAATAATCAAAACAAGAAAAATTAATAGAAATAAAAAAAACTTACTACCGGAGTGCGTTCACTTTGGGCATCCAAAATTCGATTTGATCTTCGTGATCGTTCTTGCTTCTCAATTTGCCTCTCCAGCAACGGCGCCAAAATTTTGTTGTCAATTTTCTGTTTACCTAAAAATGTACTAAACAGATCGTTGTTAGAACCGACAAACAAAATTTAAATTAATTATACTCTTACTTTTTTTGCTCGAAAAATAGTGGTCTTAAGAGGTCGATCCACAGGGCGGTTGGAGTTGCATAAAAATCAAAACGTTCACTCGAATTCAAAATCGATTTTTGAATAACAAAAGAAAAACATTACTTCGGGGATGTTGAATTATTCTCTAGTCTAACAAAGAATGTTTTCTATTTGAAAATAACGAAAAGACAGATACTTGGAATCGAAGAGCATTTATAAATTTAATGAAATATTTAACTATTCAAAGGAAAACTTTGGCATGGATGAAAATAGTGCTTAAGAAGATTGAAGCCTGTAACATAGATTGCATGAGAGAAAATTTCATATATTGCATGAAAGAAAAATTTAAAGATTGTATAAAAAGCGAAAATTAAACTGAACCTAGAATAAGGATTGCATGAAAGAGAAATGATAGATTTTATAAAAATAAATTGATTACAAAAGTAGAAATGAAGATTGGTAGCCTGGTGCTGCCTTTCTTATGCAAATAAAATAAAGAAAAGAAAGAAAAACAAGAAACTTCTCTCCCTATTTTTTTTTTTTTTTTTTTCAAACAAAACAGAGCCATGCTCTGTTTCTTTTTTCTTTCTCTCTTTTCGGGTCCCCTCTTTCTCTCTATTGAAAACAGAGCCTTTTTTCTCTTCAAAACAGAGCCTCCCCTTCTCTTCCCAACCCCCTCCCCCAGCTGAGAACCTCCCCCCTTTTATAGATCAACCCTACCCTTGAAGCATGGAGAGGGGGAGGATGCGTGATTGCTGGGGCGGAATGCAAACGGTTGGATCGAACGCGTGATCCTTGGATGCGGGGCTAGAGCAGCTCCTTGATGGCGAGGAAAGATGTCGCGGGTGCTGGGAGGAGCTGATCCGGAATGGAACGGACGTGGGATCCCTGGATGATGAACGCAGGCTTGCAGGAGATTGCTCGCGGACGGGGGCTTGGATGCTTGGGCTCACGGAAAAGGCGGACTCGGAGGCTTGAATGCAGCGTGGGATCGCGGACTGAAGAAGAAGCGGACGCGTGATCGCTGGGAATGTTGATCACGGAAGAGGGATGATTGGATCACGGGATCGTCGGGGCTCCGGGAGCTTCATCAGTTGGCTGGATCACGGCTTGCATCACAGGACCGTAGGCGCTGGAAATGGAAGGGAGCTAGGAGGACGCGGCTTGCTGGTCTGGAATCCGTGGATGCATTGCTCGCGGAAGCAGAGGCGGAGGAGGGGTGCTACGAATCTAGAAGGGAGGCGGGGAGGAAATCCGGAAGGATGTGGATGCTGAACCATTGCTCCTTCCCTCTTTTCGCAAGAGCTGAGACGGTGCAGATTTGGGAAGGAAGCTGGGATCTTTGATTCGGATGAAGGGCGGACGCGTGATCGCTGGGTGTGGCTGGAACGGGCGGAAGAAGATGGATTTTCTTCTTTGGCCCACGGACGGATGGAGTGCTGGGAGATCGCAATCAACGGGATGCAGAAGCTGGGATGGATCGCAGAAGGCTGAAGATGCATCGCGGACGATTACTAGCTGCGTTGGGCTCAAACCGAATGTTATTTGGTCTCATGGATTACTTGCACTCAAACACAAATACAGCGTCAATTAGTAAATTTTATCATTAATGATTAGCTAAAATACTAATTAAGATGGTATGATGATTGTACTTTTGTGCTCTCATCATTGGTGGTCATTTCAGATAAGTTGTTTATCATGATCAGCCAATTTTCTGCCACCAAAGAGTGCTAGTTACATAACAGAGGATCTACAAATGAGACTTTTTGAGTCTATTAATAGACCATGAAGTACATTCTCAGAGTAGTAGGAGGAAAATTTTCACCACAGCTGCTGCCAATTCTTGGATCAGGGTTAACAACTGATTCTACCACAGATGCACCCTAGCTTGAAGAAATGCTTCACTGCAGTAATGATATAACAATTCACAGAAACCAGCCAAAGAAACCAACAGGAAAGCCATCGGGGGCGTGAAGCAGTGCTTTGTGATATAATTCCCAGGGAAGCCACATCTCTCTCAATGTTTCATCATTAAGATGGCATTATCCACTGTCAAGATCTCGCATTATAAGGGGTCTTCCTGACTTCCACCATTCGGATTATTGTGCTCAAGTGAAAGAACAATTGGATTCCAGTCACCATTCCTTTCAGTTAACTGCTGCTAAGAAAACATTAAAAACGCTTTCCTCCAGCAATCATAATTAAAACCACATGAAACATTCTTCGAGCTTTGTATGTTCCGAAATGGATAAATAAATCTTGATACCTTAAAAAATAAGACCATATGTTTCAAAAGCAGTATGATCAAATTCATGGTTTAGCTAATGCCATTTACAACATTCACAATCATTTTCGTCAAACCAAACAGGAGATCGGGAGATCAAATGGATTGTTCACCAAACCCTCTGAAAAGCTGTTAGAAGTTCATGGGGCATGGTGTCATCGAGTAAAAAATGACCTCAAGGATCCAATTATCAGAAATTTATTAGAATTTCCAATCAGAAAGAGACACCAGTAGTATCATAGAAGGGCACCAAAATCTCCACAAGAACATTGTCCATCTATGAACTTGTGAAGCCGCTTGCTATCCCGAACAATAATTTCTCTTTTTGTCAGTAATGAGAAGAACTTCACAGAGCTATGGCAGTCCCTGCACATAGTGATATTTTTAACAACTCGAATGGATGCATCTTCTGTCATGTTTATCAACCCAAAAGCAATAGCTAATCTTTCACTATGGTGTGTAGTGGAACCAAATTTCTTCTCTTCATCCTCGTCATCAGATATCTCTACACTTTTATAGGGAACATATCCCAAACCTTTTGCTTTTTCAAGTAAGCTTTCCAGCAATTCATACATTTCAGCACTCTGAGCATGGGTTCTATCATCAGCTCTAAAGAAATAAATCTTATCTTTGATGCCAATCCAACTTCTATCCCTCATGTTTCCAATTTTCTCATCCTTCATGAGCTTTCTCACCCTTGATACATCCTGCCATCTCTCTGCTGATATGTACATGTTCAACAACAACACATAGGTCTCAGTCCCTCTAGGCTTGAGTTCTAGCAACCTCTCAGCAGCATAAAAACCCAGTTCCATATTCCCATGACTCCGACATCCTGCAACTAAAATAGACCATATGATCTCATTGGGCTCGAAATCCATCCCCTTCACAAAAGCAAATGCATCCTCCAACCGCCCCAACCTCACAAACAGATCAACCATGCATGCATAATGGTCCATAACAGGCTTGATCCCGTACTCATTCTTCATCATGCTGAAATAGTACTCAGCCTCGTCGACCATACCACCATGGCTGCAAGCTGAGAGAACTCCGACAAAGGTAACTTGGTTTGGCCTCACCCCAGCCAGTCTCATGTCCTCAAACAGCTGTATTGCTTCCCTAGACCGACCATGTTGAGAGTAGCCTGTTATCATGGAAGTCCAGGATATCATAGTCCTTCTTGACATCTCCACAAAAGCTTTTGTTGCTTTCTCGATGCATCCACACTTGTTATACATGTTCACCAAAGCGCTGGTCACGACCACATCAGATAGAAATCCAGACTTGATAGTCTGGGCATGGATCTGCTCACCCTGCTCCAAGGCTACAAGACCACTGCAAACGGATAGGATGCTCGAGAAGCTGAACAGGTCTGGTTTCATTCCTGATCGATTCAACTTAAGGAACATTATAAGTGCCTCTGTTCCACTACGATAAGCTGTGACATCATCCTTTGCTGAATTCATCATCTGAGCATGGCCTGCAATCATCGCGTTCCATGTTATTAGATTAACAGTTTCCATTTCATCGAACAATCTCCTTGCCTCATTGATCTCCCCACATTTTAGATACAAGTACATGATTGCGTTCTTCACAGGAATATTTAACTCACATCCAAATTTGACGCAGAAGGAGTGGACTTGCTTTCCAAGACTAAGATCTTGTGCCACACAACACAAGCTTAGAGCACTTGTCAATGTATACTCGTTCGGTTCAACATGTTCTGAAAGCATCTCGACAAACAGCCTCAAACCCAGCTCAGTATCCCCTTGATCACCACAAGCTGATATGACCGATGTCCATGAGATCACATTCTTATCCGGAATTCTTTGAAAGGCCTTCACTGCAGACTCCAAGCTCCCACATTTGGAGTACAAGCTGCAGAGAGAGTTCCCCATGCTCGTATTCGACTCAATTCCATACTTGATCATGTACCCATGAACTTGCTCACCAAGCTCAATAGAATACAGAGCACAACATGCACTGAGAACGGCCCCTAACGTATAATTGGTCGGGTAGACCCCAGATTCCAATAGCTGAATAAACACTTCAACCGCACAGTCCGGCTGAGAATTGTGAACATAGCCAGTGATCAACGCTGTCCAAGTGACAATATTCCTACGGGGCAATTTATCAAAAATCTTACGTGCATTGCCTGGAGCACCACATTTCATGTAAACATGGACAAGTGATGTCGATACAAAGACATCTTCATGAGTTCCAGTCTTGATAATGTGAGCATGAAGGATCTCAGCATCAGGGAGCAACCTGTTATCGATGCATTGTCGGAGAAGTGGGACATAAAGGGCTGACTCCACTCGGGTGCCCTCTCTTAGGATGTCGAGTGCTTCCTGGACATCAAGAGGCTGTGGAAATACATCCGAGCTGTTCTCCTGCCTCAGTGGGCTTCTCTCGTAGGCAAGGATCTGTGATCAAAATCCAATTTTTACACGAACCATTCATTGAAACAGAGAAAGGTAAGAGAAAAATGACAACTTGATAAGGTCAAGATGGATAGACTTGATGGATTCCGATGGTCGCATAGACTTAGAGCTGAATGAAGAAAAGAATACTAGTTTATACGTGAAGAGACTGTGCCAATACCTCTGAGCTGCTCTCTGGGGTTGGCGGGCTTCGCTGGTAGGCAAGGCTCTGTGATCAAAATTCAATTTTTACCTGGAATTACTCATTGAAACAGAGAATTCGTACGAGAAAATCACAACTTGACAAGGTTTAAAGGGAAGGAAAGATGGATTCCAATGATCATATAGTCTTAGATAAACCAAAGAACGCTAAATTGTTTTGAATTGAAAAGAGGAGGAGGTGATTACCTTTTCGATGGGAAGAGAGGTAAGGGAGAGTTTTCTGGGGTCGGGGTCGAGCTTGTGGAGGGTGGCATTGATAGCAAGAGAAGGTAGAGAGGCCATTAAATAGAGAACAGAAGAAGAGAGTAGCTATTGGAGGAGAAGGGTGACATGATATCAGCGCATTCCTTTTTATGAGGTTTGTGATCTTATCTTTGCTGGGGACCTGGGGTTAGTTTATTACATCCTTGTGGTGTGGAGAGAGCCTCAGCCTCCATTAATACGGGATAAGGATTGTAAGCTTATGGTTTCTTCCTGTGGTGTGGAAGGGATAACATGACATGAAACTACTGTGATATAAATACTTCGGATAGGATAACATTACCGAGCAGCATCCAATGTGTTCGCGAAAAATGGCTGCTGTGGTTTGCGGCGCTTGAAGATCTTTAGACACTGGACACCATCGGACATTGCTTTTGGGGGAGAAAAAAAAGCGATTTTTGTTTTGGTAGGCCTAACGTCTCCCGGATAATTTTGAAGCGTTTAATAAAATTTTTCATATATAATTTTTTACTTCCTCCTAAAAGAAAAAAAAATTATTAAGAAATGTTGCAGTGAGGAGTTTTTTTTTTTTTTTTTTTTTTGGAAGGGATGGCAATTAACTTGGTCGATTGGATGCCCGACCTGACTCAATCTTAATGGGACAGATTGTACTGTAGATCCAGAGCGGATATAGATAATGGTAAAATCTACTATAGACACGACCCAGATTTATATAACTCTTTGTAAATTTCCTCTCCAAGGCAAAAAAAATTATATGCAAAAAAATAATTTTTTATCTAACTCTATTCACTCCGCACCACTCGATGCAAGTATGGGATGTGTGTAGGTAATAACCTACCGGTCCATACCCAACCCATTACCATCCTTAGTTTTTGGACAAAAGCTCTATTTGAGATACATCTAAAAGTTGGTTTTTAGAGCAAAAACTCACACGGGTTCAAGTCTTAGTAACTAAATTTTTTTAAAAAATATCTAAAATTAAGAAAAAAATTATAGAAACACTCTTTCAACTTTGGGTCAATATTAAAAACACATTCTCGACTTTAAAAAATTTCAAACAAGTCCCTCAACTTTGCAAACTGTTTCAACCTGGTCCTGCCGTTCACCTCTATTAATAGAGTGGCTTAACATGACTATCATATTGTAGTATAAAACTCTATTATGATCGAATTGCTTTTCTTATCATAAAAGGATCCACTACTGGATCACCCATCAAATATTGGTGTCGGGACTCACCTTCCTTCGTGCGAATGCACCGTTGGATCATCCATCGCATAGATCGTGAAGTGCTTCAAACTTTTTTATTCATCCACATGCACAGATCTCAAAGCGACCAGTACATAACCAGGATCATCCATCCACCTGCATAAATTTCAAAAAGATTGTATGGATGATCTTATTCATCCGCCAGCACAAAATCTCAAAGCAACAGCATGGATGATCCAAATTATTCATTCTTCTGCACAAATCTCTAAGTGACCAGTAAATTATTAAGATTATTCATCCACTTGCACGATCTCAAAGTCACTACGGATGATCCAGATATTCATCCACCTGCACAAATTTCAAAGTAACAACAGATAATCCAAATATTCATCTACTTGCATAGATTTCAGAGCAACTATAGATGATCCAGATATCCATCTACTTGCATAGCTCTCAAAGCAACCACATATAATCCACATATTTATTTATCTATATAGATTTTAAAGCAATCAATAGATGATCAGGATTATTCATCTGTCTGCATAGAACTCAATGCAACTGTAGATGATCCAAATATCCATCCATTTGCACAGATCTCAAAACAACCAAACATTCATTTGCCTATACAGATATCAAAGCGATCAATGGATAATTAGAATTATTCATCCAGTTGCATAGATCTTGAATTGTCCACGATGATTCAGATATTTATCCATTTTCACATATGTCAAAACAACCACGGATGATCCAGATGTTCATTTGCGTGCATGTACCTCGAAGCGATTAATGAATGATCGACATATTCATGCACTAGCACAAATCTCAGAGCAATCCAAATATTCATCCATTTTCATAGATCTAAAGCAACCATATGAATGAGTAGAATATTCATTCGCCTACATAGGCCTCAAAGTGACCATGTAGATGATCTGGATTATTCATCCACTTGTACAAATCTTTAAGTTGGAATAGGCTAAAAGGGGAAGAGGGTATTTTCGCTCGTCAAGTGGAATAATTTGCACACTTAAGGGACTCGCTTGAAATTTTTTTAGAGCCGAGGGATGTCTTTGATATTGGCCCAAAGTTGGCAGAATATTCCTATAATTCTTTATAAAATTAATATATAAGTTAATAATACTTTATAGAAAAAATTATAGCCATCTCTTAAACTTTGGATATTTTCCAAACATACCCCCTCAATTTTAAAAAGTTTCACACCAACCCTTCAAGTTTCCCAATTATTCTAAGTCGATCCTCTGATTCCCCAACCAACGGACGGCAATAGCATGTCGTTGCAAATAACTGAAATACCCTCACCCTCTCAGAGTGCAGATGAACAACGAGAGGGTTTGAATGCTTCGAGATCTATGCAGTCATGATCTTTAATTATAGACCATATACTCAAGATGCTTTAGAATTTGTGCAAGTAGATAGATGAATGAAGATGTATGAAGTGCTTTGAGATTCACATAGTGGATAATCTTTAATTATGGGTCATATAGTAATGGGTGCTTTGGGATATGTGCATGAGGATGAATGAAAGAGTTCGAAGTGCCTTGAGATCTATGAGGTGGGTGATCCATAACTATGACTTAAATACTAAAGGTGCTTTGAGAACTATGCAAGTGGATGAATGAAGGGGTCAGAGTGCTTTGAGATTTGTGTCATGGGTGATCAAGGATTGTTTGAGATCCATGGAGGCAGATGAATGAAGGTATTTGGAATGCTTTGAGATCTATGCGGTGGACAATCTTTAACTATGGGTCATATACTAAAGATGCTTTGAGATCTATGCAGACAAATGTATAAAGGTGTTCAAAGGGCTTTGAGATCTATGAGGTGGTATAGATTATATACTAAATTATTTGAGATATGTGTAGGATTTCACACACAAATAATTGATACAAAGGGTATTTTGGTTATAATTCAATTTTATGCTACTATGTGATGGTCATCATTCTGTTAATAGAGATGAATAACAGGGCCAGTTTAGAACGATTTATAAATGGTCAGTTTGAAACTTCTTAAAGTTGAGAGGGGTCACTATAATTTTTCCTACTTTATAATAATAGCTTTTGATAATATAGTATAATAAATATAAAATATAAGAAAATATTATCATTTTTATTATTATATTTCAATAATCATATTATAGTAATAATATAATAATTTCATAATATAATAAAATAATGACACCATACTATTATATCATAATAATAGTTTCATAATATAGTAATATTATAAAATATTTATATGATAACATTTAAAATATTATTTATTATATTGTTAGGCTAAATATCAAAGTAAATAAATTATAATTAAAAATACTTTATAGTAACAGTGTTTGATAGTATAAATAGTTAGATAATTGAAAGCACTATATGATATTCTTTATTGTCATATTCTGATACTAATAGTACTTTCTGGACTCGCAATGGTAGGAGAATGTGCACTAGGACACCATTTTTATATTCCGATATCTACATAATAAATTTGTTGAGGTGCAGAAGGGATTTTATTAAACATCACAACTATGATACAACTGGGATATATATAGGAAAAATAACAGTGTTATTCTTTCTTGTAAAGATGTGACTTGTAAAGTTGTCACTAAACCTTTTTTTCTTAATTTAGGTATTAGTGATTACATTTATGAATAGATTATTTGGTCTCCACCCACATGGTTTAACCTGAGTCGCTCATATCCGATGCTTATGAAAATTTTGTCATTATCTTAGATTGCTATGGTCTTTATTAATTTACAAAAATATAAAAATGCACCGCAGCAATCCCCTTCTATGTTTCATGATACATTTGTCTAGACAAATAATTGAGCTAGGCTTATTAAGCTAGGGTCTAATCGAGTTTGGCTTTAAATCATTTTAGATCTTAAATTTTGAGTGCATGATTAGTTATTTCCTCTTTGATCAATCTTTATCAATCTTTGAGCTATGCTGAATACAAGACTAATGTGAAATGCTTGATCGTTTTAAATGAAGAAGGCTCGAATCAAATTAGTACGAGGCTCGATTCAAGCTTGAAATTAAAACACATGTATTTTATTTTGAGAAGATATTCAAAGCCTTGTCTTGGCTAATAAAACTCACAAATTGCATGACCATCAAATAGATCAAAGCTTATACTTATGCAACCCATCATGGCATGATGAAACTGATAACATGACAAAGCCAACAAGTTATTTAAATAAGCCATCATATTGATTTGAGATATTAGATTGATATTAGACTGATTTTGGTGGTTGGTAATAAAAATACAGCTGAGACATTACATGTATTTTATATACTTTATATTATATTATAACATATTCTATGTTTTTAGGTCTTATCAAGTGAGCCTAATGGAGTCAGGCTATGCTTAGACTTTATTAACCAACTAATTAACCCCAAAAGCTTTAGTGCAGATCATGCTAGTAAATCTAAGCTCTAATGTCATATTAACCTGAACTCTAGTGTCATATTAATAGACTAATCCCCAAAACCTTCTTGTTTGTTGTTTTACCTGCAGACCTGGCCATGGTTACTGAATCAAGTAACTCGTTTTCTCTATTTTCCCTTCCCTTTGTATAATTTCTAGAGGCATTCTTCTTCTCAGTGCGAAACAAACTAAAGAAGAGTAAGAGAGGGGAAGAAGAGATGAAGGGAGATGAGGAGAGGATGAGGGAAGAAAGTAGGTTGAAATGGCTCTCTTCCTCCTTCACCAAGGATAGCAAAAAACTTACTTTTTGAGATTTTAATTTTAAAGAATTAGTCACTTTTTATCTATAAAATATTGATAAAATATCAATATTTTACTCTATAACAAGATAAAAATATTTTTTAACAACTATTATTTTCATTGTGTAATCCTTGTTATGGTAGAATTATGGCTGCTACATACTTAGAAAACTTTCTATACCCTCTTTAAATTGTTACAATAGTCGTTTTGGATTTTAATGTTACGAGGATATTTATTTTAAAGCATAAACCTAACCTATGCAAATTTTGTCATATGATTAACACGACTCTTGCTTGGATGGTATTAACCCTCGCGATTTCAGATGGGGTGTGGATTCTACCATAGTTGCTAATTTTCAAAAAAAAAATTAATTTTTATACAATTAAGAATATTTGCACAATCAACTCAAGAAGTTACGCATGTTGCGTGTCCAATGGGACATGCTCTACCAACATATACCTCCTAGATAGATTTTGGTTATATTTTTCGTACGAAAGAATGATTGATTTTCTTTCCTGACATCGACCATTGGATCGTAGCTTGCATAGAACTCAAAGCACTCCGAACTTCTCTCATCTGTGGATCACACTAGATTCAATGGTGGGTTCGCACGAAGAAAGACAAATCCTTCTTTCACGCAAAAGATACAATCTCTGTCTCTATCAAAATTACTTCGCAATCCATCTTACACATCAAATGTAGTGGAATCTATTGAGACGAGACAATTAAATCAATTACCCCCCCCCCCCCCCCCCCCAAAAAAAAAAATAACTTAAATGGCCATTAATACAACATTGGATTTATTATAATTTTGCAATGCAGAACTGAATAATTGCTTACAATGCAGTACTGTTTTATCTGAGACGCCACAATTGAACTCATTCCAACAAACAACTTAAATGTCACTGAGGTGGTAGCTCAGTGGAACTGGGCCTTACTTCCAACCAAGTGGTTTCGAGTTCGAAACGCACGGGCATCGATTAAATTGTGGAGATTAGATGTTCTCTGCTCGGATACGTGGTTTGGGAGGGTTTATTGGTCCGCTGGTAGCCTTGGTGGTGCTAGGTGTGATGTCCTCACATAAAGAGTAATCGTGCCGGAGTCCAGAGAGATAACCACCCGAACTCATGGGTGGGGAGGGTATGAGTAAAATCGGCAGGCATGCCCAACACACGGTCATTTCTATCCACATCGAACACTCTTCTGGTGGGGTAGGGGCCCAGTAAGAGTTGCTACGCGGGGGTGGCCCCCCCCCCCCCCCCCCTCTCCTCGCTCTCTTCTTTTTTTAGCGAAAAAAAAAAAAACTTAAACCAGTTACCAAACAAACAAAGCAACTTAAATGACCATTAATACAACATTGGATTTATTACAATTTTTTTAATGCAGAACCGAATAATTAGTTAGAAAAATCAAGAGACTGGCATTAGGTGGAAGCTGGTAGTGTCACTAGGCTGGACTTTTCTTTTTTTTGTGAAGCTGGGAGAAGGTAATGGGAGAAGTGACGTCAATACTTTGGGAGAGAAGTGGACGAAAGGGAACGGAAGGGAGAGCAAGGGAGGTCATCAACGAGCCCAGGTGGAATACTCTTTTAGAAACCGCCACCGCTATGATGAGTGCAACTGAAAATGGCGGCATTTCTAATTTAACTGCCATTAACTTCGGTGGGATCCCCAAACCACCCTGCGTTACGTCTAGTGCCTCTATTTGCCCTTTTCTTTCTCTACAATTACTCAACCAAGATAAGAATAATAAAATAATAAAATTACCCAAACTAATTAGAAATAACTAGTAGTGTATCTCTTTTAAAATAATTTATTTGATTTTTCCATAGGTTTTGAATTTGTCAAATAGCTTTTATAAAATATGCATAGAGTAAGTAATAGCTACCTCATTCAAGGAAAAAAAAAAAGAACTATTATAAGTGGCTACTGGAACTAAATTGTTGTTTGCGCCTTTCTCTCTCTCTCTTTTTTTTTTTTTTTGGATACAATATCTTCTTTTTTATAAGACAAAACCACTATCAATCAAAAAGTATTAAAAATATAACTAAATAAAATATAGATGTCTTAAAGGCCAAGTGATAGGAAGAAATTAAGATGTGTGCTGTGGAAAAGTTTATTTATAAAAAACGAATAGATACACATTTGGGACTCAAAATGGCATCTCACTCAATAGGAAAACCAAGGCATAGAGTGATGCTAGACTCATGAAGAGCTATAGTTAATTCTACTGCAATATCAAAGATAAATATACACAAGTAGCCTGAAAGTAGAAAAATAAGGTATATGGCCATGGGGATTTTTTTTGAATATTAACATATGATTGAAAGGAAATATTGTCATTTTAGTAGATAGAGACAAGAGCATTTTAGATCAAAGACTAAAGAATTTGTAGTGTATAAATAGAGAAGTAGAGGTGAGCGTATTATATAGAAGGAATTAAAAGGATTCAAAGTTTTTCCAACTCCAATAATTTAACAATAAATAGTAAAATTATACTGGAAGATGATTTTAAGTATAGGATGTCTTATCATGCATTATTCAGAACACGCAAGCCATATCATGTTAGAGTTTCTTTAACATATTTATATTAAAAAATTAAATTGGTAGAACTATTCTCTCTTTAATACTGCGAGCTCTATATTTTGCTTTAGTATTATTACCTAACAATCATATCATTTTCATATAGATGCAAATATGAGAGTATACACAGCCAAATATTTTTGTTGATGCCTCAATAATTTTTAATTTGTAAAATCTTAAACATAGAAACTAGTCTACAGTTAAAAGCTTAAAACTAAATTACAAACTAAAAGAGTAAAAATATCAAAATTCACAAATTAAATGAAAAAATCAAAGGGGAATTATGTAAATTCATGTAGAACAAGTAATCAGTGCCTATTAATACCCCTCCTCCCTCCTGCTCCCCCCACTCCTCAGAACAAAACCACCACCAGAAGAAGGCAACCTAGCTTTCTTTCCTTTCCCTTTCCCTTTCCCTTTCCCTTCTGAAGGAACTCTAGAGAGAGAGGGAGGGAGAGAGAAGCCCCTCTTGGAAGAATGGCTCTCAGAGTGGCCCTTGCGCCGGGGATGGCTCTCTATTTCTCTCCCACAAAGGGGAATGGGAGATCCCCCAGGGTCTCCATGGCTTCCACCATTCCCTCCTCACCAAAGTGAGCTCCTTTATCTTTGAAATCCTCTATGTTTCCTTTTATCGATGGAAAGATGCGTTTTTTTTTTTTGCTTGCATGCCTGAATTAAGCCGTTGTTTGGTGTTCAATTGCATCTATCTTCCGTGATTCGATAATTTGATGCCTCAAACCGCTTATATTTGTAAATTTCTTGATCTTGGTCGTGCTGTTCTTGTGTTTTTGGGCCCAAGAATGGTGGGAATTAGTTTGTTTTGGGAGAGTTTATCGAAATTTGATGAATTCTGATAAGGATTTGACTCCCTGGAATCACAGTTTTGTTATAGTGGTTTGTTTGTTGAAAGCGAAGGAATATTGGGTTAATCGCACTCCTCTGGAGCTGCATGGGGGCACCTTTCTACGTATCTCGCTACTTACGGTAGCCAATTATTTCCGGATGAGCTCTCTTCTTGAGTTCTTGAATGGATTTAGGTCGAATCTGTACTCAGTGACCACTTTCCCCTATTTGTAAAACTTTTTTTCGTTTTTTTCTAAGTTTTATTTTGGACGTCAACCTAATGTACTATAATCCTTTCTTTCTAGATCATAGAAGGGAAGGAAAGGAGAGATTGAAGAATCCAGTTACTCATGATCTTTTCTTCAATAAATATTGAATCTGAATTACTTTATTGAATTTTATACTATTCTTTATTTTTCACATTTCATGATTTTTTAAGAAAATGTTCCCCATGTTACTCGAAATCAGAAATATTGTAGTGGCGTTTTTGTACTAGCATGATATATCTATATCAACATCTATATCTATATATATGAATATACATATGTGCGTATGTATGTATGCGTTCATGCATGTATGTATGCATGCATGTATGTACTCATGTATGTATGCACGCATGTATGTATTCACATACACACATACGCATACGTACACATCTACGCATACATACACATGTATTATGGGTGTATGTATGTGTGTATGCATGTATGTATGTACGCATGTATGTACGTATGTACAAATGTATTATGTGTGTATGTATGTATATTGTAATACAAGGAAAATGACTGATGATTGAAGCGCTGGACCCTCTATTGAAGCAGAGAGTGGTCAAGCAAAGATGGGTGGTTCAAGTCAATATTCGCACATTTATTGCCGCTGAACTGTTCATTCTAGTTCCTACTGCTTTGTCATTTATCATCTACGAAAAAAACAGTCAGTCAAAATGATTAATTTAACTGAAACTTGTTTGGATTATTAGTTCTCAAGGTTTCCACGTATGATACTGATTTCATGCAGTAAATTCAGGAATTAATACATTTTTATTTTATGTTTTGAATCAGCTGTATTTTTTTATTTATGTAACTGTTCCTTGAGTATTGCAACTCAACTCATGTAATTAATAAGAGATCTATGGAATGAAGAATTCGTGGTGCCCATTATTATGGAGTTTACTTTCTTGCAAATACATTTTCTTTGCTTTGAGTATGAGGAAAAAATTAGATACATAATTTGATCCTATTTTGAGATAGCCAAAATGAACAATTAATAGACGAGTTTTTCCTAATATGCTGTACATGTTGATGAATTTGTTTTTGTTGGCAACTGCTTTCCTGAATGATCTTTGACTTGGTTCCTTGAGCATTGAATTGAAAGGTGTCAATGGTGGTAAGTTAATGGTGCACATTGTGGGATAAGAATTTTGTTGATGTAGTAAGGAAATACTTCCAGTCTAAGGCAAAGCATATTGCTAGGAAAATGAATTAATTGATGCTGCTCTTGGCATACTCTTGAAGGCAGGGCAAAGCTGTATACATGGTCTTACTTGCATTTGGCATGTAGGTTTTGCCTAAAGTGACGGGGTGATGGTTCCACAATTGTTGATCCCTTCTGCAGATGTTTTATCTTAGATTCTTCATGCTTTGGACAGTGTTATGCGAGTTCTGGATATTTTTGTTAACAAAGTCATTCAGAAATGTGGAATATGTAATGTGATCGTTTTGATATGGAATAGGACGTCTGTCAAATACATTTTAGAGGAGTTAGAGGAGTGTTGAACAAAATATACTTCTGTAAACCTTAACATTCTTAGCATACCATGCTAATGCTTAGCATCAATTCATAGTTAAACACACTGGTGTATGATTGAATTCAATGTGCTTGTACTTATGCATCAACATTTGGGCGATTTTTATTTTGATAAATTTTGCTTTGAAATGCATCCAATAATGTTGCCCTGCTGTAGAGAGAATCCAGTCACTCACCATAAACTTGTTCTTTAAATCCTTTCATTCTAAATGTAAAACCTCATTTTGATATGCGCTTGGTTGCAGTACTGAGCTACATAATCTTTAAAATGTTTCATGTCATCATTGGAAATCTTCCCAAGGCTTCGTTCCATTTTTGTCAAAATCATTCCAGATATAAGGCATATGTACTTTGGCATGTTGTTGTCACCTGTCTAATTAATCCTAAAAAACTTATTTGTCATAAAGAAATTTGGTATTGTTATTCTATTTTTGGCTTGTGTTGTTTTTTCAAGACCACAATAGGGGATCAGGGCCTGGAAACTTTGTACATTGTTGGACTTTAGGCATAGTTTTTTGTGTTGGAGGGATTTTCCATTTTCACAGCAGCCGCTGTAATGCAAGTTAGTTCTTCATATTTCTATTTCAAAAGATGCTTTGTGATGTTGAGTACCTAGCACTGCTTTGTAATAATTAAAAAACTCGATTCTGCTCATTTCTTCCAATAGCTACCAGATTATCTCTGTCTTCTCTGTCTTCTGTTTGTTGCAATACCATTACTTCAAAACTCATGGTAACATGAAGACATAAACTATTTTATGTACTAACAAGAATTATTAAATATTGGTTCCTTGTATCTGTCCCTCATTCTTTGCCCCAAATGTTTCTGCATCGTTCATCTAGCACTAGCATCTTCTTTTTCTTCATGGAAGGTGACCTACAACAGCTGAGAGACTAACTTTCTTCTCATTGCTAGTGGGAGTTTAATTATTTTATATGTGATCTGCAAAAAGTTTCAAAAGGACTGTCTCCTATGTAACTTATGCATAGACAAGTGCGCATGCATTGGAAGGCATAGGTATATGCAAGTTTTATGATTTCTAATGGAGTTTCCAATTGCCGGCCCATGCAGTCCTTTCTGGTCCATGCCAACCAGCATATGTCATGCCTCACCAATACAGATACCAGTTCTGGTCTATATGACACTTATTAATTGGTTTAAACTTTTTGGTAAAAAAAAGGTTTATTAAGTCGCCGCATACGTACATATTTTCAGCATGGTGCAGCATGTGTTAACTATCCTCACAAATTACTTAGTAATATTTGGATAGATTATGATAATAGCAGTTCATTGGTATGTAAATATCATTCAGTATATACATTTTTATAAATTCTAAATTTTATAATTTATAAATTAATGAATAAAACATTTCCATACTAAATGTATATTTGGAGAATGTGTCTTGTACTTTTTTCATATGAAATATCATGTGCTAGTGTCCTTAACTGAAATAGGATACTATGTTTTTGCTGCATTCTATTCATTCTAATATCAGATTTATAAACATGACTTAGAATATGTGTTCTTATTTTAAATCTCAGAATGTAGTATGACTTTGTTTTATGGGGATAAAAAAGATACACAGCTTTCTGTATTTTTTTTAATCTTCACTTGTGGTAAAATGTGGAAAAAAATTGTCTGCGGCAACACTTCCTTTTCATGATTCCTTCTTGTGGAAGTCAATAAGTATAATGTGTCTGCTGCTCTTAGTTTTGCTTATTTACAAAATAACCTGTATTTTGATTGTTCATCGTAGATCTTATTATGACTTGTGATCTTTTTAATTGACAAATTAGTCATCTTTGACAGAAATAGTGACAAAACTGCTCTCCTCAATAGAAAAAGAAAGAAAATAGTGATAAAACTATGACATCCTTATGTTTTGTCTATTATCTGTGAATATTAGCTTTAAACAACACAAAGAATACTCTGAGCAGATAACTTGTCTCAGGGTTGAGTCTCTGAAGAAACCCTTCAGTCCTCCAATGGAAGCGCATTTGCAAGTCACTCATTCCATGCCACCTCAGAAGATTGAGATTTTCAAGTCCTTAGAGGACTGGGCACAAAATAACATCTTGGTGCTTCTGAAGCCAGTTGAGAAGAGCTGGCAACCGCAAGATTTTCTGCCTGATTCTTCATCTGAGGGTTTTTATGATGAAGTTAAGGAGCTGAGGAAGCAGTCAAGGGAGATCCCTGATGATTATTATGTTTGTTTGGTTGGAGATATGATCACTGAGGAAGCTCTTCCTACATATCAAACAATGCTTAATACGCTTGATGGTGTCCGGGATGAAACAGGCGCCAGCCTTACCTCATGGGCTATTTGGACAAGGGCATGGACTGCTGAAGAGAATAGACATGGTGACCTTCTCAACAAATATCTATACCTTACTGGAAGGGTGGACATGAAACAAATCGAGAAGACAATTCAGTATCTAATTGGTTCAGGAATGGTAAGATTGCTCCAAATTTCTGATATGCTTTTCCTGGATTTAACGGTACTTTATAATATGGAATCTCTATAGTCAATATTACTGGCATGAAACTTGTTTAAATTATGATACTAGCATGCAAAATGCCTTGTTTAAAGTATGGAAATCTATTTGGCTGCATATCATGTAATCAAGGTTCGCCATCTCGGTACCGAATCCTGTACCGGTGCCACACTAGCATAGTGTTGGTACGGTACCGTATAGAATTTTTTTGGTATACCGAGTGTCGGTGCGCCATCTGTACCGGATATCAGTACCGAGCTGATACGGTACGGTATGCCTCATATCGCCTGGTTCGGACCTGTACGGCGTACCATATCATGTATACTTCTTGCCTCAAGTGTGATATACTCGGCGCTTTTTCTTGCCTTACTGTTTTTGTTCTGTGATGTGCTCAATTATTCTTGGCAGGAATATACATGGACCAATAATTTGCAAGAAGTTCTGGTGTATGAATCCTTGAAGAAGGATGTTGACCTTACGATATCTAATTTAGCTAATATGACATGATATTTAATTATCCATACTCCTATAATTAGGATTGTTTTTTCTTTTATTAAAAAGATTGGAACTTTGAAGTGTAGATCTTTGATTGGTATTTTGGAGGAAAATAAAAGAGATAATGTACAAGGAAGGAAATTTGGTGAACTGAAATTATATGTTAATTGGAGCATGACTTAGGGAAGGAATTTGCTTTACTGCAAAATGGTCATAGTTGCTGATAATGCGGTTTGGAAATTTTTTGTGTGAAATAAATGCTTTGGTTTCTAGAATTGGATATTTTTGTGTGTTTCTAGAATTGCCTAAATATTCAGGCAACTTTAAACACCCTTTAGTGATAATTTGCTTTTACTAGAAATATGCAAACTCAGGAAACTGTAATTTGTCTGTATGGCCTCCAAATGTGCATGTATCTATTTTGTGTCTAAATTCTCACATAGATGAATGACTTATTTTTATTGTGTTTCGTAGGATCCCAGGACAGAGAATAGCCCCTATCTTGGTTTCATTTATACCTCATTTCAAGAGCGGGCAACCTTCATATCTCATGGAAACACTGCTAGGCTTGCCAAAGAGCATGGGGACCTGAAACTGGCTCAGATATGTGGCATAATTGCTGCTGATGAGAAGCGCCATGAGACTGCATACACCAAGATAGTGGAGAAGCTATTTGAAATAGATCCAGATGATACCATGCTTGCATTTGCTGACATGATGAAGAAGAAGATCACGATGCCTGCCCATTTGATGTATGATGGGCGTGATGATAACCTGTTTGAACACTTCTCTGCTGTTGCTCAGCGGTTGGGTGTCTATACTGCCAAGGACTATGCCGATATACTTGACTTTCTTGTCCGAAGGTGGAACGTCGAGAAGATAACCGGCCTTTCTGGGGAGGGGAACCAAGCTCAAGACTTTGTCTGCACTTTGGCTTCCAGGATTCGGAGGCTAGAAGAAAGAGCGCAAGGGAGAGCCAAGCAAGCACCACACATTCCCTTCAGTTGGATCTACGGTAGGGTAGTGCAGCTCTGAGCACACTTGATGTCACTCGGTACTCTCCAATTAGCTGGAAGTTTTTACTGTTTTGACTGCTTCTAGTTGCTTGTCATAGTATTCTTCTGCATCATTTGGCCACTTGTAGGGTGCTGCAGAAGTGTCTTAGCTATAAGCCTTTGTGTTTTCTGTTTGATAATCTGAGCTGGGCTTGTTCTAGTATGTAAATAATCTCTTTAGCTGCTATCATGGATATCATCTGAAGCTGGCAAGGGCTGCTATTTTGTAGCTTTCATAATTGAGTACTTTCAGATCGGTACTTGCTTTATGTATATATAGCTGTCTCTTAAGCATGCGTGCGTGTTATGATAAATTATCACATGTTTGGCTTTTTCTTGAATGAATTTCAAGGTCTTCAATTTATATGACCATTCAGAAGCCTTTTTAATGATTTTTTCTGTTTCAATAGATTTATTTCGAGTTGTTGTTTGATCATTTGGATCAGTCCTAATTGCATCAAATAAAAATTTTAAAGATTTTGCTTGACTTTCTGATTCAATTTTTCTTCATTTTGCCGATTAAGAGCGATTTTTCGAACAAAAGTTGGGTGTGAATGCAAAAGATTGAGCTAGTCAAAGCCAAAACTAGTAAGGGGTGCTCACGTATGGATGGGTAAAGCTAGAAGAGATATTGTTCTATATAAAAACTTAGGGAAGCCCTGCGCTGGAGCATCTAAATCAATTATCATTTTATTTATTTTTTTAAAAAATAATGATATAGTCAGAATTATGTTTTTTTGAAGTTTTTGTTTGATATATTCGAGAAATGTGGCAGTATCAAAAATAATTGATATTTACTAGAAACAACACGATGTGGAAAGGTAGATTAAATTAATTATAATGAATAATGTAAATAAAACCCATTGTAGAATATCATGATTGATTATATGGTAACATGTGAAAAAAAAAGGCTAGGCATGAACATGATGGAGCAAGAAAACTGTAAAAGTATGCATTCCAATATTAACTACTATAACTAAATGTATGATAATAGCATTACAATATCTGTGTTGAGCTACTAGAAACATCTGACAAAAATAAGTTCCTAGAATGATTACTTCATATCGACACCATGAATGTATAGAAATTAGGAAGAATTGTATTACCTGCTACAATTTATGGTTGCCATATTGTATCATTATCGAATGTAGAGCTTAGACTAGGATTAGCCTACTATATGATGATTTTGACATAAGTAGGATCAATGGTCTCCTAAGTTTTGTGATTGTCTTCCTCTTTGCCAAACAATTCTTACTCTTCTGTACATGAATGAGTTTCAAATAATGAGAGCTAGAACTCTCTCAACTAATGCATAGATAGGGGTGCAGATGGGTCGGATCAGATTGGGTCATAACTGACCCCAACCCAATTTGCTTTCTTGTTCGGATCTTAATATTAGACTCAGACCCAACTCAATAGAAGATCGGGTCGAGTCCATGGCTAAAATTTCTGACCCAACGGATCATTTGGGTCGGGTCCATGTAAAACTCGGTCCCAACCCAAAAATTTTGGATCCGGATTGGGTTTGAGTTAGGTCTAGTTCGGATCCCTGTACTTGTCATTCTTTGTACTTAATTTTTTTTTTTTTAATCCTATTTCAAGGTTAACTGGGCCTGGTTTTGGGTGGTGGCGGATAGTGGAGTGAAAAAGAAACATAGAAAAAAAGGTTGAGGTGAAGAAAAAGGGTAGGGGGTCGCATTTGAGAGGGCCAGGTGGAGATGTATCTAGGGCCGCCCTTCTAGGACTTTAACTTTGCAGTCACATTTAATCACTGCATGAGTGTAACCTCTCTATTAGGCCACCATTGCCCCAATAATAATTAGTATAGTAACTCGACGGGCCTACGTGGTTGCAGCTGAATAGGCCCGTGATACTCAAACACCGTAGCCGGGGCTACAACTTCAAAATTGGGTCTAATAAGTTCCGAACCTTCTGAGACCAACAGTATACTAGGTTCGGGTCGGATAGGGTCATAAGGTAGGAAACTCAAAATTGCCCTAAAAGTCAAATAGGTCGGGTCAGGCCGGGTTAAAATTTAGTAAACCTAGATCCGACCTGAAAACTAGAATGGGTCCAACTTTAAAACCCTACCCGACCCTATAGATCCTTTAAATTAAGTGTCGGATCAGGTCTAAGCGGGATGGGCCAGGTCGGGTCACAGATCAACCCGACCCATTTGCAGCCTTTTGCGTAGGCAAGGATAGGTTGATTAACTGATATTGCGCATCCACTGTAATTTTTATGTTTTTTATATCTAAAATTCTATAAGCATAAATTACTAGATAGAAGAATCCTCATTTTATTGATAGTTTGATACATTTCCCACAAAACATAGTTTGAGCTATAATACGTCAATATTTCTACAAGTCTCTACCCACCATACATATATTATTTGACCAAAATTTTCACTAAAAAGTCATCTATAAGTTCCACATAGATATATGTTGTTCATATTTTGAACTACCATGCTCATATAAAAATTAAAAGAAGGGTGAATTTCTCAACATAACTAATAAGAATATGAAGACCCAAAATCTCTCAATACTTTAATATACTTTGATACAAAATTTGCTTCACTTTTAGTGAATCAGTTGTTGCTATATATATAGCTTAAATGCTTTACTTAAGCACTATTCTAAAATTACGAGATAAATAACAATCTGGTGTGTGTTGAAATCACGAATCCTTCCGTGATTAGTGGGATCAGATTTGATCTGATTCAATCTCGGTTTAAAACCAAATCTGTTGAAGAAATAATTTTCAGATTTGGTCAGTTGTGATTGCTGCTTTTTTTGGCTAGTTTAAATGTATTTGTTTCTATCTCTTATCCCTTTAATTTAGCTTGTAGTTTCCAAGAATAAAGGAATCTGTTTTATGATCAGATTCTATAAATATTTGTATTATCAAAGAGGAATGTGATAACAAGTATTCCAATCTTTGTTCATCCGATTGTAGTGTTCCTATTCCATCATTTCCCCCCCGGTTTCATGGTATCAGAGCCGAGGGTTGTTTGAGACAGAGGAATAGCTAAAACAACCATGACCGGTGCGCGCAGGGATGAGGAGTCCAGAGGCTCTACGGAGACTTCTGGACCCAATCCTACAAGCGCACCCACTACAACCACCGTCAATATGTTGTCTGCAAACTTTCCAGAAAAGTCACCTCTACATATCACCACAACCCGTCTCAATAGCACCAATTTTCTCCAATGGTCCCGTTCCGCTTTAATGGTTATCCGAGGACGTGGACGGCTTGGCTACATTACGGGAGCAACAAAGCAACCGGCTGAAGGAGATGCAGCCTACACAACCTGGGATGCTCAAAATTCCATGGTAATGGCATGGATTGTTAATTCTATGGAGGAGGATATTAGGGAATCTTACCTATACTATGCTACAGCCAAGGAGCTTTGGGATGCCCTAACTATGACATTCTCCAATCTTGAGAATTCAGCTCAATTGTTTGAGCTTCAGAATAGAGCACATGATTTACGACAAGGAGAACAAGATATTACCCAGTATTACAATGCTCTCACAAGGCTATGGAAGGAAATTGATTTGTTTGTTCAAATTGATTGGGAAACACCTGGAGATGTTGAGAAATACAGAAAACAAATCGAGAAGGAGAGGATTTATGACTTCTTGGCTGGGTTGAATCCAGAGTTAGATGAGGTACAAGGTCGCCTGCTTGGTATAAAGCCCCCACCATTGATTCCTAAGATCTTTGCTGAAGTTCGCAGGGAGGCTAGCCGAAAGCGAGTCATGCTCGGGGGATCAAAGAACTTGCTGACTAAAACTTCAGCACTTGTTGCTCGTGGACAGGAGACATTTCGACCAAATAGGAGAAGCAATGTTTGCTGTGATTATTGTAAGAAACCAAATCACACCAAGGACAAGTGCTGGAAACTGCATGGACGGCCTGCAAGGTAGGATAACCGAGAAGACAGCAGACAGGGGTATCAAGAGGACACATGATCGAATCCTCGAGACATTACTAGCTATCAGAGTTCAGCTGAGGGTTCACTGCCTAGACCTTCTGTTGAAAACATGCAGCTTTCCCTTACCAAGGATCAATTAGAGCAGTTGTACAAATTGCTCACTCCTGCCCTTGCAGCAGCCACTTCTTCGGGTTCTTTACTTGCTCAACGAGGTAATTTTATTTCAGCATGTAAGAGCAGCAAAATTGAACCTTGGGTTATTGACTCAGGGGCCACGGATCACATGACTGGGTGTGAAAGATTGTTTTGTTCCTATTCACCAAGTTCAGGAAATTTCAAAGTAAAAATTGCAGATGGATCTCTTTCAACTGTTGCCGGAGTTGGGACTATTAAGATTAGTCCATCTATTGATCTGCGCTTTGTTTTACATGTCCCTAATTTAACTCGCAATCTTCTTTCCATTAGTAAATTAACTAGAGATTTAAAATGTGGTGTTCATTTTACTGAGTCTATGTGCATTTTTCAGGACCTGATTTCGGGGAAGAGGATTGGCAATGCTTAAGAACATGAGGGACTATACTATTTCGAAGAAGAAGCCATCTTGAATAAACAAGCTCAAACCATGAGTTGTGAGTCTATTCATAGAGAACAACAAATAATGTTATGGCATCGTAGGCTAGGTCATCCAAATTTTTCGTATTTAAAAAATTTGTTTCCAACTTTGTTTCGTAATTCAGATTTATTTCAATGTGATATTTGTCAAATTGCTAAACATTCACGTTCTTCATTTCCATCTCATAACTATAAGGCATCTTCTCCTTTTACCTTGATTCATAGTGACATTTGGGGTCCGTCTAAGATTAAACACATAACGGGAAAAAGGTGGTTCATAACATTTACTGATGATCATACAAGATTATGTTGGGTTTATCTTTTAAAAGAAAAGTCAGAAGCTGAGGATGTTTTTAAAAACTTTCATTCTATGATAAAAATCCAATATGATACAAGTATAAAAATCCTTCAAACAGACAATGGGCATGAGTATTTCAATTTTATCTTAGGGAAATTTCTTCTAGAAAAAGGGATTATTCATCAAAGCTCATGTATTATAACCCCACAACAAAATGGGATTGCCGAAAGGAAAAATCGCCACCTTCTCGAAACAGCTAGAGCCCTTATGTTTACAAGCAAAGTTTCAAAATATTTTTTGGGGATGCAGTACTTACTGCTTATTACCTAATAAACAGGATGCCAACCAAAGTTCATAATTATGAAACCCCTCTAAATGTCTTCCTAAACACTTATCCGAAAAATAGAGCTGTCGTGTCATTACCTTTAAAATTATTCGGATGTACTTCATTTACTCACATTCATGATTATGAACGAACCAAATTAGATCCCAAAGCTAGAAAGTGTATTTTCTTAGGCTATTCACCTACTCAAAAGGGATATAAGTGTTACTCTCCAGAAACTCATAAGTATTATACCTCAATGGATGTCACGTTTTTTGAAAATCAACCATTTTTTTTCACAAAATTCCCCTCAGAGGGAGCATCATAGTGATGGGAACTTTTGGGAAACAACTACCTCCTCTCCTCTTCTCCCCATTTCTGAATTCGAGTCTAGAACTCCAGTTACTCCTACTCAACCTTCAACAAATCAAGAAAGTTCAATGATAGGGGGAGACGAGCAAGTCCAAGCACCACCAGAGCTCCGTGTTTATCCAAGAAGGAATAACCCTCAGATAGTAGAACACCTCATGGACCAACTGCAAAGTCATGAATCTGAACCGATATCAGGTAATGATAATTACTCTACTCCACACTTTGATTCTACTAGCAATGATTTGGATGTTCCTATAGCTCTAAGGAAAGGTGTTCGGTCTTGCACACAACATCCGATCTCCAATTTCATTGCCTATAGCCACTTATCTAAACCGGTCAGGACTCTTGTTGCAAATTTATCATCCTCAAAAATACCTAAGTCTATTCAGGAAGCCTTGTCAATTCTAGAATGGAAAAAAGCAATTGAGGAAGAGAAGTTAGCAATAGAAAAAAATGAGACTTAGCAAGTTGTGAAAAAACTGAAAGAAAAATCACCAGTTGGCTGCAAATGGGTGTTTACCATCAAATATAAGTCAGATGGTTCAGTTGAGCGCTATAAAGCAAGATTAGGGGCAAAAGGTTTTTCTCAAACCTATGACATAGATTATCAGAAGACCTTTACACCAGTAGCAAAGTTAAACACTGTAAGGGTTCTCCTATCACTTGCTGCAAATCTAGATTGGAAGCTTCAACAACTTGATGTGAAGAATGCTTTCCTAAATGGAGACTTAGAGGAAGAAGTGTATATGGAATTGCCACCAGGTTTTGATGAAGCTAGAGTTCAGGAAAAAGTTTGCAGACTCAGAAAATCTCTATATGGATTGAAATTTGAAACAATCCCCGCGGGCATGGTTTGGTAGATTTATGAAAACTATATGTCAACAGGGATACAAACAAGCTCAATCTGATCATACTATGTTCTACAGGTATATAGGAGATAAGATCACTGTTTGATTGTTTATGTGGATGATATAATCTCAACAGGTGATGACTGTGAAGAAATGGAAAGATTAAAGAGAACTCTTGCAATCGAGTTTGAAATAAAAGATCTAGATTCTTTACGATATTTTTTTGGAATGGAGATAGCTAGAAATAGAAGTGGCATCTCAGTATCACAGAGAAAATATGTGTTGGATCTTTTAGGAGAGACAGGCATGCTTGGAAGTAAACCTGCTGATACTCCTATAAATCCAAATCAGAAGTTGGGTAACTGCCTAGGTAGCACACCTGTTGATAAAGGAAGGTATCAACGTCTAGTAGGAAAGCTCATTTATCTTTCTCATGCTAGACTTGACATCGCCTTGGCTGTAAGTGTGGTAAGTCAGTTTATGCATGCACCTTTTGTAGAACATATGGATGTTGTCTACTAGATTTTGAGATACTTGAAAGGAACTCCAGGATGTGGTCTATTTTTCAGAAAGAATGAGGAAAGGACTGTTGAAACATTTACAGATGCAGACTGGGCAGGTTCAGTAAAAGATAGATGATCAACCACTGGATATTGTACCTATGTATGGGGCAACCTAGTGACCTGGAGGAGTAAGAAGCAAGCAGTTGTAGCAAAAAGCAGTGCGGAGGCAGAATTCAGGGCTGTAGCCCATGGGATTTGTGAAATAATGTGACTGAAACTATTGTTAAAAGAACTCAGAATTGAGAAGAATGAACCTATGAAAGTCTACTGTGATAACAAGGCAGCAATTGCAATATCACACAATCCAGTTCGTCATGATAGGACAAAACATGTTAAGGTGGATCATCACTTTATCAAAGAGAAGATAAAGAAGGAACGATTTGTATGGTTTATATACCTTCGTCTGAACAAGCTGCAGATTTACTAACAAAGGGACTCTTCAAACCTGCATTCGAGAAATTGGTTGACAAGCTAGATTTGTTCGATGAATATAGCCCAGCTTGAGAGGGAGTGTTGAAATCACGAATCCTTCCGTGATTAGTGGGATCAGATTTGATCTGATTCAATCTCAGTTTAAAACCAAATCTGTTGAAGAGATAATTTTCAGATTTGGTCGGTTGTGATTGCTGCTTTTTTTTGGCTAGTTTAAATTTATTTATTTCTCTCTCTTATCCTTTTAATTTAGCTTGTAGTTTTCAAGAATAAAGGGATCTGTTTTATGATTCGATTCTATAAATATTTGTATTATCAAAGAGGAATGTGATAACAAGTATTCCAATATTTGTTCATCCGATTGTAGTGTTCCTATTCCGTCGTCTCCTCCCCGGTTTCAGTGTGCAATGTAAAAAATTTCAAAATTGACTTATATAACACTTTTAGCATGTTACTTTTAATATTTTTGCCCTAAATTAAAAGAAAAGAAATTATTGCACTTGGATGACCGATTTGCATTAACACACTCTCGAGTTTAAAAATTTTTAGTTGGATCCTTTAAGTTAGCATATTGATCCAATATTTTTCTGTGGCTCGTCCATCACCCAATGCAGTTAGTGTGCTGTCCTAAAAGATGAAATTACTCTTCTCTCTCTCAATCCTTCTTCAAGTCCTTTTCGCATCTCCTAAACTATATTGTTCCGTCTCAATCCTCTGCTCTTGTCTTCTCTTCTCTAACGATCATCCAGCATTTGCTTGCATTTATCTAGCCATCCCTCCCAAGTAGTCTCTTGGCCATCCTAAGAAGCCATCCGACTCCATCTTTGAGCTATGAGCAATGCATCAGCTATCCTCGAACAATATGCCTTCTATCTCTAATTTATACTTAGCTTACTGGTACTTTGGATTTTGTGATCCCTCTTATTTTATTTGGGTACAATATGTTTGAAAAGTTATTAGAGTATTTTGATTTCTAGATATCCATGAAGTGTTCTAGTTTTTGTACTAGCCTAACTAACAAAGACTAGTAGAGTATGTTCTAGTTTTTTATCCCTACCTCGCTGCAAAAGGTTGGTAGAGAATAAAATAGAAAAAGCCTTGTAGACTGGACCAGAGATGGCCAACCACCACCCATACTAGGATGCTCAAAGGAATCAGTATAAAACCTTTTAGGCTTCCCATAAATGCTTCAGTTATTTCTCACCATATTAGTTTGGGCCAAAGTGGGAAAACATTTTTTTCCTAACAAAAACAATTCTTTCTTCTCGACACCTAAGATAGTTTGAAAATAACTTCAACAATTGTGTTAATAGGTGATAAAAATCATTACAACAGAAAAAGGTAAAGGAGTTCAAGTAAGCCATGTAGGTGTCATTGGGGAAATACTGCAACTAAGATTGCTAATATGAAATGTTCAATTATTGCTAGATGAAGAGAGATGATAAAATAAATAGCACTAAGAGAAAGCAGTAGGATAATGCTACATTATTTTTAACATTACCTTACTCCTGTTTAATTCCTTTAGTTGTTTAAGACCTATAGTTTGGCTACAAATAACTAATGATAGAGAAAGTTATTTTTTAATGCAAAGTCTTTCACGCAATGAATGACATTGTGGCTCCTCTTCTATGTTATTTTGTTTTGCAATCTCTATAATGTGGTATCTTATCTAGATTTTGTCTAGTATTATAATGTTGTCATGGACCTTGTGCACTAATGGTCCACTTATCTAGTTTGTTTTCTCGTTGCTGGAAGGGTGGGCACTAAACTTTTCACTATAGAAGTCCACCATAGTGGGTCTATAAAGTCTTTACCTTGCATGCACTACAATGAGGACTAGTGAACCACTTCGACAACTGTAACCCTAATAGCCTTACTATTGCGAATATAGCGAGGATATGATGGAGAAACTAGGATACAAGAACTATGTAGAGACTAATTGCTATTTGGACACATTTCCTTCTATGTGATAATGGGTTATGACCTCTTCATTCTTGGTTGGCTAGTTCTACAAAGACGAATTACTTGCAAACCACATTGATAATTGTAACCCCAATAGGATGAGTATTACAGAGATATAAGATATAATGGAGAAACTAGGACACCAGAATTATGCCCAATTCTACTACCTTGAGAGAGCTTTGGGACTAACTTAAAACATTTGAATTGTGACAAGAATGTATTGGAAATGCTAGAGGCAATCAAAAGAGTTCATGTTGAACAAAAGATAGATGAAGAAGACTTGGACTAAGAGGCTGTTCCCATGCTACCATCCTCTCAACTAATAGTTATTTGCACTAAGGTTGGTGAGAAGGGGACACCAATCCCTATGTAGAGCTAATTCAGGATGAGGTTGTTAGGTTGATCATCTATGCTCAGTAATTGATGCAATTGTTGAGGAGGAAGAACCATAGCACTCGGTCCTTACAAATAGTGCCTTTAGAAAAGGAGACAACTGATGATAGTATTCGAGAAAACTGTGCAAACAAGTTAGAATTAATGTTAGTAAATGTGAAGGTCGATTTGTCTACTAATAAGGGGATTGAAAGGAGAGTGATGTTAGGATGATTGGGCAAAGGAAGGGTTAGAAAATTATTGAGAAAATGGCCGTAGTTGAAGGAAAGAGACCCTCCGGAGGAGTTGCAAACAAAAATAATGGGAAGAGACCTATTGAATCTGCAAATGATTGGCAATGACAGCATGGTTAGTAACACTGATATCTCTATTCTCTATAGTGAGTTAAGAGTTTTTGATGATGAACTAGATGATTTGTTCAGAAGAATATTGATAAAAATATGATTGAGGAAGAGTTGCGAAAGTGGAATAAACGTTTCGGGCCTAATATAGATGAAGATGTGCTTGGAGATGATAGAATTGAGGGTAAGGAACTATAGTTCGATGACAACTATGAATTGCGAAGCTTAGATAGTAATAGTGAGTTTGATGATGTAATTCATGCCAACACAAGATACCATGAATCAATGAAATTTTTGACTTCAGAATCATATTAAGCTTAAAGTTGGGTAGAAAGTTAGTTCTCATAAGATGCCCAACAAAGTCCTCAAGCTTTACTTCATTCAAGAGAGCTTTGATTTCAAATACAAGAAAAATGAAAGAAGTAAAGCGATAGTAGTTTGCAAGAAGAAACAAAGGTGAAAGGTACATGCATCTTCGATATAAAGAGAGAATGCATTTTAGATTAAAATTTACCATACTACACATAAGTGTAGAAAGAAATTTTATAACCATAATGTCTAGATATTTAGTTGAGAGAAATATAGAGGACATTAGATTTGATAACAAATGAAGTTTAAAAGGGCCTAAGGAGAAGGTTAGGAGGGATATCAAGGTGTTTGTATTAAAATTACAATTAGGGATATCAAGATGTTTGTATCAAAATCACAATTCATCATAGCCAAAACAAAAATAGTCAAAATGATATAAAGGAACCACAAGGAGCAATTTCCCCATCTCTGGGAATATTATGAATTGGAACAACAAACTTAGGATGCACAGTATTGAAGAATGTGAGGAGGCTATGTGAAAATATACCGTTTATTTTCAGGAGACTTTATGTTTGTCGTAATACATATAGAAAAGGATATGATTGCTTCGTATCGGTTCTTGTGTAATATGCTATGCTAACCAACAAAATCACCTTCTTTGAATTACCGATCGTGTAAATCTTAAGATTTTCATAGCTTAAAAATCTTAAAATTAACAATCAACAAATGGATTGCACAAAAAAATTCTCCAAACCTCCATTCAATAGAAGCAGTGTTAGTAGAATGGACGTATTTCAAATTTTTTGTATAAATATATCTATGAGAGCTAGAATATATAAGATCTAAAGGCTGAGTTGAAGCAGAAGCAGAGCCTATGGTATAATTTTTGTGTGATTGGCACTAGTTCTCTCCCTATGGTGTAGTTTTTGTGTGGTTAGTACTAGTCCTCTCACACTTAGCTAATGTGCCAAATATTACATCAACAAGGAGAGCAAGTATGCAGCAGCCTTCGTGGCATGAGGCGATTGGCAACGATTACGACGTTTCTTAAATCATTTAGAGCCACGTCGGATGGTAAATTTGCTGGCGACACTTACCAAAATTACCAAGAAAAACACGCGTATTCTAACCTCGTAGAATGTAAGGCATCGCCCCACCATTTCAACCATCCCACCCCTTCGACCAACCCACCCGATCCCACCACTCTTATTCCGCCAAGTCTCCTGAACCTATCCACGCCATCTAACGATTCGTTAAACCCTGTCTCTTTATGTTTCAACCCTCACATCCAATCCCGCCCAATTTTCCCAGCTTAAGTTCTCTCCCCTTCTCTCTCAGCAAAGCCAGATCCCGACCTCCTCGCCTCTCTCTCTCCCTTCCTTCCCCCTCCCTCTCTCTAAACCCGGAGGCCGGCGATGGCGTCCTCCCAGCCCTTCCCCTCCGGCCCCCCGCGACCCCGCCTTGGCTTCAGTCCCAACCCCAACCCTAACCCTAACCCCTCCGCTGCCGCCGACGCAATCCAGAACCTCCAGATCGGCCGCCCCCCGCCGCCCTCCGCCGTACCCGGCGTGGCCGCTGCGCCTCCCTTTACCTCCCCCGCCTCCCGCCCCGGTCCCCCTCCCGCAGCCACCTTCCTGTCCCGCCCTGGCCATCCCCCCTTCGCCTCCCGACCCCCTCCCTCCTCTGCCCCGATCACCAGCAACGGCCCCCCCGCCTTCGGACTCGGCGCCCCCCGCTTCCCTCCCCCGCCCCCCGCCTCCCAGCAGATGCCCCCAGTGTCCGGACCGGCCACGATCAGGGCCGCTTCCCCTTCCGCCGCCCCTCCCCAGGCCCAGGTCGCTCGTTCGTTCCCCGGCAGCCCTCCGTCCGCCCACCCGCCGTCCTCGCAGCCATTCATGGGCCCGCCACCGTCCTCTCAGCCTTTTATGAGCCCGCAGCTGTCCTCGCAGCCGCTTATGGGCCCGCCCTCCTCCCGGCCGTTTGGTGGACCGCCATCTTCGCAGCCATTTGGTGGACCACCATCCTCGCGGCCATTTGGTGGACCGCCGTCCTCCCTGCCATTTGGTGGGCCGTCCTCGCAGCCGTTTGGTGGACCGCCGTCCTCGCAGCCGTTTGGTGGATTGCCAGCTTCGCAGCCATTTTCTGGGTTGCCGGCCTCGCAGCCATTTTCTGGACCGCCAGCCTCGCAGCCATTTTCTGGACTGCCAGCCTCGCAGCCATATACGGCGCCGCCAATGCCATTCCCAGGGCCCCCGACATCCAGTTCTCCCTTTGGGACTCCATCATGGCAGTCGCAGGCACAGCAGGTCAGTTGGATTTGATTCAATTTAACAAATTGATTGCCTCACGTGCAATCTAAAGTTAAATGATCTACAAAAATGTGAACTTTTTCCTTTTTCCTGCAATTAGGAAAACGAAAATTAACTTTATGCTGATTCTGATGGTTGTATGTTATGTCCTATTCAGTGAATAGATCCAGATCACAACTTTGTATGTATATTAAGTGGGAGTTGAGAAAATTTATGTGGTTGCTTGAACTCAATGACTTCCCAGTAGTATCTAGCCTAACGACAAATGGTATTAAACTATAGAAAATTACGGTCTTTCATGAGCTCTATTGTACGATTGTTAAGTTATTTTTTATTTTTTATTTTTTTTAGGGGGTGCCATCAATGGTTTCTATGCAAGCGCCACCCAGAATGTTTGGCATGCCACCACATACACCTGGTCAAACTATGGCTTCAGTCCCCCCTGTGATGGGCCACTCCCCTCTTGCAGGGCATCAGGTATCAACGCCATCAAAAATTGATCCAAATCAGATTCCACGGCCTGTGCCAAGTACCTCAGTTGTCCTGTTTGAGACCCGTCAGGGAAATCAAGCAAACATTCCACCGGTATGCCATATTATATTGCCTTTGTTGAATAGTCGAGTTATACCTTCCCTGTTGTATTGTAGGTCCAATTTGGTTGGAGACACATGTTTTTTATCCTATTAGCTCCTTGTTCACCTTTTCTTTTTTAAATTCATTTTTCTCAAAATAATTCCTAAAATGTATCATCAATATTTGCAAATTTTTGTGTGGTAAGCCTGCCACAAGTGATTTCATTGTCAAGGATAATGGCAACTGCAGCCCGCGATTGATGAGGTGCACCATGAATCAGGTATGCTTTCTACTTTCATCCTTCTATTTTTCTTTATTCTTATTTTGTAGGCTTATCTTAATCAGCATTGTTTTATACATTTTTTTAAAACATGAATAACATTTTTTGACAGATTCCATGCACTGGAGATCTGTTATCAACATCCAGCATGCCCCTGGCTTTGATGGTACAACCCTTTGCGCTTCCACATCCATCTGAGGAGCCTATCCAAGTAATGTACCTCCATTTATTGAGTAATTTTTAACTGTTAGTGGTTATTTCATTAAATCTGATAAGGGGAGCGTCATGTTTGTGATTTTCATGAGGCCAGGTCCTGCTATGAGCTATGTTATGACTAGATCTACAATCTTCTGATGAACTCAAGAAAACTTATGTCTCATTTTGAAGTGCAATTTTTGAAGTTTGGTGTGGATCTGCCATCCTGCAGTTTGCATGGCAGGATTTGCTACATTGTCTATATGTCCATAGCTTACTATTAATACATCATTACCAAATCATTCCTTACATGATCTTCATAAGACCACTTCACTACCGAAGTAATATTTGATGCATATGCATGAAGATACAAACAACCCATACATATCATGGGAAAATTAAATTCCTGAACCAAAATGTATTGGTTTGACATAGCTTCAATTTATTTCTTTGAGACATCTAATTGCAGAGAACATGCTATAAATAAACATTTGTTATTTAGATATCAAAAGAACTAGTCTGCGAGTCTACAGGTGAAAGTAATCCAATCTCGAGCTAGGTAGTCCTAACTCTAGCTTGGCTCATTTTGTAATTGAGCCAAGCTCAAGCTATCTTATTTAATGTGGAGCCAAACTCAAGCTACCTACAAGCAACTTTGTAAGAGATTTGGTGAGAGGTTGAGGTCCCTTGAAGTTTTAAAATATATACTTTAAGCAAATTTCCTTCACTATATTTCAAAATTATTGTGAAAATACATTTTTTATACATGAATTATATTAGTTGTTCATAATGTACGAACAATTTTATTATGAATAATGATTAAAACAAAATATGATTTATGTATATATGTATCATCTATAGCCATTTCTATTTTGAGCTTAATCGACCTGAGCTCGAGTGAGGCAAGCCTAGCTTTATCTTGGTCTTTAATACTTATTGAGCTACTTGAATTCATGCTGAATTGCCAGGCATGAGCTGCTTGTGAACAGCTGGCTCATTTGATGGTCCTCTATGCAACTTTCATCAGGCAATTATTTTTAGGGAATGAAGAAATTGAAATCTTATGGACTCCAATCTAAGGATTGTACAAAGAAGAAAGGAAATAATTTGGTTTCTATAGTGCTTTTGGGTTTATTCCAAATAATAACTTGTATCATTTATGGATCTTCCTGTTCTTCTGAACAAAAGGAAAGGGTTTTTTTTTCTCATTGAAAAATTGAGCATCCTTTTCTTTGGTAATAAAATAATACATGGTAATCCATGTTAACTTCTAATAAGAATTTGAAAAAGATAACAGTTTTGAAGGGTTTTTTATGCATACTCATTTTGTTTGCCCTAAGGGGCTGCTCCTTGTGGATTTTTTTATTGCTTCAAATTTAGACTTTCATTCCTGGTTTATAGAGATGAAAATAAGAAGACCTAGAGTTAAAATCCTGTACAAAGAGAGGACAAGGAAATGAGGTATTTAGAAGACTAAGGTAAGAAGAGAGAGTGTAGCCTGTAGTAAAAGAAGAAAGCAAGGGGAAAGAAGAGTAAGAGGGAATCATATAGTGTAGTAGGGAAGATGGGACTATTGGAATCATATCTGAGAGAAGAGAGTGAGATAAGAAGGGTAATAGTAGTCTGTCATATACTTAATCATTTTGGTCTTCTAATATTGTCCACAACCTACATTATAGAAGCTCTGATCGTTGAATGCCTTTAAGGACTTCCCATAGACTATGAATCTCGCGCTACTCCAACTGACTCTTAAATGACCAATTGGACCTCCAGAAAAATGACCAATTATGTCTTGATTTTTGGACAGAATCTAAATCCTTTGCATTTAGGATGATGATCTGATATGTCATGCATATATCAGATGCAACTAAAGATTGGATGTGCATGGACAGGAATTTTACTATAGTGAGTCCAAGGACCTGAATGATCTTTATTTATCTGAAGTTTCGACAAAGAGATCTAGTGACAATCATGGTGATGTGGGTTTCATCACTTGGTTGAAATTAGAATTTAAAAAGATTTGTATAGGATGTTATCTCATTATATAAACTTTTGAGGGCTTATGCGGTTTTAAGTCTAGCCTTAGGAAACTTGACTCATATTAACATTCTGGAAAAACCTGAAAAGGAAATAAGAAAATATGAAAATAATGAAGAACTAATCCCACACTCTTCTAAGATTCAAATTACATTTTCATGGTGTTGTTGCTTGAGATCATACTGGCCAACAACAACTTTATGCTCTACTGTTGGCTTTGCAAGTTTCAATAGCGGAGGCCAACATTTAGCTTTGAGCAATCGAATAATTAGGCCTTGGTATCTTTTGATCTTGATGATTGATGTTGACATTAAAATCAATCACTTGATTTAGCAAGATTGGTTCATCTGTTTTGTTAATGGTGACTAGATAACTGTGATGCAACAGTCCTTGTGTGATGGGCTTTTGTGATATCTTGGTCTTTTGAAATCTCATCATCACCGTGAAGATCTACATCAACTGGGATTATCATTTTTGTCTCTTTTGCAATCTTCATTTCTAGGTCCGTAATCTTGGTACCGACTATTGAATTGGTATGTTATCGGTTCAGTATAGTATATTTGGTATGGTGCGATACATACACTCATACCAAGATAGCTTTGAATCTCTTTTCTCTCACTTTCTATCACAGTACTACTCGAAACCGGGTGGTATTGGTTCGCGCCGTATGATACACCTTGATTTTAGGCGACATTAAGCGTTTCAGGGCAATTCCACTTGGTTCAGACTGGCATGGATAGGTTCGACTTATATACGGAACCAAACATTAGTACAATATCGGTATGTTATGGTATAGTCAACATGGGTAGATCTATTCATGGGGCCGAAAGATCCGTCTGGCCTGCTCAAGCTTGAAGTGTTTCGGACGAGTCTGGGCTGGGATTTTAAGCCTAACAGGTCGGGCCTGAAATATGAACCTTCCTGTTAAACGGGCTAGACTCGGGTTTGTGTTAGCCCAGCCCGAGCTTGGCCAAGCCTGGATATTATATACTATTATATCATGTATACATATTCTAGATTTGCAATTCCTTTTTTCAAGAAAATTAACTAAAAGCAAAGGGTTGCCATAATGGTTACTTGTTATCATATATATATATATATATATATAACTAAATTAACTAGATTTGCAATTTTTCAAGTTGTTCAATGGAATCTACATGGCATGGTACCCAACCCTGAATGACCTCTTCGGCCACCACTTCAAGCTAGGGTTGCTACACTTCTGCCAGTTGCTTGCCCTTCAGAACACCGCCAACCACTCTTGTAGGATGATTGGAGTAAGCCTGCCTCTCCCTCATCCTCTCAACATCCTGTGCACTAGCCCTAATTGAACCACTCATGCGCTTCTTCTTTGTGTCCAATGCCATGCCCTCATCTCCCCTAACGGCCACCACCTCTTCATGCCTCAAAGAAGACATTATCACCATTGTGACCACCTTTCGCTTCACTGGTGACGACCGCTTCACCGAGATCACTGGCTGCACTGGTCCCGACATAGCATGCGGTGTAGGTAGCCACCCCCTCGAGGTCTTCCTGCTATCCTCGATCATCAAGGGCTTGCCATGGATGTAGCCCATGGATACCACTGGAGCGAGAGAGGATAACACCGCTGCCTAGATTATCTACAAAAGAAAGCCTTCCACCGTCGCTCAATCGACGCCCTGCCACCACCTCCTACGTTGTGTCCATCCAATTCACAAGGGACAACGACTCTCGAGACCCAGCCTAAAGCTTGAGGAAGTACTGGGCTTGGGCCTGGGAAGAGGATAACACCACCGTCTAGATTATCTATAGAAGAAAGCCTCCTATCGCCGCTCGATTGACGCCCTGCCACCACCTCCTCCGCAACATCCATCCGATTTGTGGGGGAGAACGACACCCAAGACCTAGTTCAAAGCTTGAGTAAATACTGGGCTCAGGCTTGGGAAGTAGGCCCAAAGGTCGGGCCTAGGCCCAACTAATTTTAGTTTTACTTTAGGCTGAGCCTGACTCGAACCTGTTTCGACCCACTCATTGAACAGGTCTAGGTATGGGTCTTTATAGCAAACCTCGCTCTATTTATTATTCTATGAAAAATGAAAAATGATCTACTATTTTTGTTTTGGCAGTAAATTCATCTGTCAAATTGAATGTGGTTGCTAATTGAAAATAAATGTGCCTGCATATGTGAAGAAATAACTAAATAATTGGATGACCAAGTCTGAAGATGAATAATAAATTGTCTCCAAATAATATCCTAGCATTCAGCTATGTTGAAAACTTGTGTTCAGGTTTAAGCCTTTGGCTCAACTATCTGTCCTGAAAGGGTCTCTTTTGTAGCCATGGAATCATTAATGCTTTTGTTGCTTGGATATTGAATTATGGATATTGAGGTCTGCTTGGATGATTCTAGTAAGCTGTGTTCCCAAATTGGTACAAAGAAATTAAGAACTTGTGGGTTAGAGGAAATGCAAGGTGGCCTAGAAATCAATGCCTGGTGTACTGAAGGTGCAGACTATATTAGATGCCTAATGTTTTTGATTCTATATCAGCAAGTATGGTGAGAAAAGAAATGAGATTAGTTTCATTTGGTTTTATATATGATAGAAATAGATTAGAGCAATGGTCATATCTAGTGAATAGCTAAAACAGAAGGTTGAGGAGAAAGAAAATAAGGTATAATGATGAATGAGAAGAGTCAATAGAGGAATAAGAATTGGAAGAAAAGTTAAGAAATGGAAAGAAGAAGGAAAAGAAAAAGAGGGGGGAAGAAAGTGGCAGTAAACTCATTTGACAACATTTCTATCTGTTCTTATCTTCCACCACTCTTCACAATCGATAATTATGAGGAATCTATTACTCTTAAGATTTTTCTAGATTGACTACCAATGAACCTGTCTCTTTCAATGGCTGATTTGATCACATCTTTTGAACTATTGCTATATGAACTAGTCATCAGATCATCAATAAGTCAAAACATAATATATTCCCTACCTGCCATTAGCTACCATTATCTGCTCATGATTCTTGTTTTTCTTTTTTTGTTTTCTTTTTTCTCCGTTTTTCTTTTCTTATGAAGCCGGTACATATGTTGAATACCCCTGGCAAAGATAACACCCGAGCATCAATGTCAAACTAATTTGGAATGGAAAGGTGTCAAACTAATTTGGAATGGAAAGGTATCTTTACCCCCCACATAATAAGAGCATAGATCCACCACAAAACCAAATACAAAAGCAAACTAATTTCTTGTTCCACCTTTGTCATTGCTTAAACTCGGGTAGCTCATGAACTGACTACTTAAAGTGATTTCAGAGCATTTAAAACATTCCACTATATTTAGAATGTTAGTACAATACCTATGTAATGTTAGAGTGGTAGGTCATTTTATTATGCAATGCAAGTTCAAATTTTAGGAAACTAGATGTGTATTATGCTTTTCATAAAATATGATGCTTTTCATGAATTATGCTAGATGGACATCAAATGCTATTGTACACCAATAATTGTTATAGATAATGACTGTTCCCTTGTTTTGATAGATTGAAAGATGATAACTATGAGCTTAAATTATGAAGTTCAATTTCTAATTTCTAAGTGTGTAAGATCTTTGCTTTTATATTCTTCTGGAATGCTCTTTAATCATGTTTCTTAAGAAATTTCTTTTTAAAATTTTTGAAAAGGTTGTGGACTTTGGGGAGAGTGGACCTCTTCGATGTTCTCGCTGCAAAGGATATGTAAATCCTTTCATGAGATTTGTTGATCAAGGACGCCATTTCACTTGCAATCTATGTGGTAAGCATCATAGATGACATTCGGTAGTTATGCTCCATTGTTTTTCTTAATGTTAACCAGAACATATTGTTTTTGCAATTTAGTGCTGATTAATATAACAAGATTATCACTTGTTTACTTTATTTTATAGTCTCTCATTCTAGGATATCAAATACCTATGCTGTGAGGATCCGTGCGGGTTTGTGTTTAGTCCCAAATTGGTTATTTGCTAAGGAGATCTTGGTTACTAATACATGACTAAGGAACCCAAAAAAATACTTTCCGGCTAGCCTTTTTGGGCGAGGTCCTGGGTTGTGACAAATAGTATTAGAGCAAACTCGACCCATAGTCTATGTGGACTAGGAGACATTGTAGCATGAGTTTGTTGAGGCTGACCACGGGCCAATTATGGTTCTTGTGATTAGATTTGAATGGATTTGAACCCTTATCCTGACAACGACGTCAGGGCTTGAACGAGAGGAGTATGTGAGAATCTGTTCGGGCGTGTGTTTAGTCCCATATCGGTTATTCGCCAAGAAGATTTTGGGTACTTATACAGGACTCAGGAACCCAAAAAATACCTTTCGGCTAGTCTTTTTGGGTGAGGTCCTGGGTTGTGACATATGCTCTCTAACTTTTTGCCCCTAGAAGTTTATATCAAGTTTTCTTGTACTTTTATAGCTTTGACCAGTATGCTCATCCTTAGGAAGCAAGGGGAACAAAGTTCCTTGTAACTGTGAGAAAAGAACTTCCTCTCTCAGAATTATTGCTCTTTATATTCCTCTATTTTTTAAAGGAAATTTCTCTGATGCCAGATTTCTTTATCTTTTTGATTGAATTTATGCTTTTCTTTTTTGTGTTTTAATAGATATATTTGTCTTTTCATGGACTCCATGTAGCTTTATTATTATTATTATTATGATGATGATGATGATGATAATGATGATGATGTGGATGCACCTTTTCTCGCCCCCTTTTTTGTGGAAGACTATCAAGTTGTTAATGAAGCATTCTTTTGGCAGGATTTACTAATGAGACTCCTCGGGATTACTATTGTAATCTTGGGCCAGATGGTAGGCGGCGTGATGCTGATGAAAGACCTGAGCTCTGTAGGGGAACAGTGGAATTTGTTGCTACTAAGGAATACATGGTCTGTTAACTTGTTTTTTGCTTCCAAGTTTTTTATTTTTCTTGTTTTAGTTCTCTCTCATGCTGTGTTCCATCATACCTATGTTGTTCGCTGTTGCTTGTCTTAATTTCAAACATATTAATGAGGGGGTTTGTATCAATAGCCAAGCTCACTAATGCAACAAAGGAATACTGTATAATGGTCTTTTAGTAACTAGTAGTGTTCTTTACTTTTTCGTGCCTCTCTGCATTTAATGCTATTGTTTCATTATTTTCTTTCAAAGATTTTGTCCATGTTGATATGTATTTTCTTGGGCTTAAATACATATTATTCGTTAAAATACAATATACATACCTGCATACATATATACTTGCATGCATGCATGCACGTATGCATACATACATAGAAAGCTTACATGCAGGAGCTTACTTTCTTTTTTTTGGTTTTTGTCCTACCACTTTTTCTTAAACATCTTTATGCATATGCGTACATGCTCTTGCCTCGGCATTTGTTGGTGCATGCTGGCAAGTTTGTTTGCATGGACATGGCATTTAGTTTTCACTGTACAGACAAATATTAATTGCAGCTTTTTCTGTGCTTGTTCTGGAATTGATGATGTGACACTGAAAACAAACTGAGCTGTGACCAACAGATCATCTTCTATTCTTCAAGCATGCATGCGCTGTGGGGACAGAAGGAAATATTCACATGTTTGCACAAAATAATGATCGCAACCTTTTACATGTGTGTGTTGTCTTCAGTCTTGCAATCTCTTGGGTTTAGCATAGATGACTGAGCTATGTGCTTCAAAACTGTTCTGTTGTTTTATGATTAAACTAAATTTTGTTGCCTGTTTGTTTGGTTTCAGGTCCGTGATCCAATGCCTGCTGTGTTTTTCTTCATCATTGATGTCACAATGAATGCTATACAGACTGGTGCAACTGCAGCAGCTTGTACTGCAGTCAGCCAGGCGCTTGCAGAGCTTCCTGTAAGTCCCATTCTCTCTGTTTATCAATGAATGCTTGGCTTAACTGCATGGGTACAGCTTGTCCACCATGAAGCAACATCAGGGCGGTTAAGTTATCCAGTCAAAAATAAAAAGTTCAGCAGCTTGTCGGGATTTATCTATACATTCTTTAGGAAACCTGGATATCTGTTTCTTAACTTCTCTGTGGAAGTAAAGCTTTTAACACATATAGGCTGTCACTGGTAGTTCTGGAATCTAGACATGCTGGTGAACTTAGCGAATATTAGCTATTCTGTTAATTCACTTTCAATGAAAAAGAAAAAAAAGACATCTTGGTCAATCACTATTGAGAAATTGTCTTTAGGCTTTTCTAGGCCTTTCAAATAATGCTATGATGTACTAGTCCTTTCATTGTTATGTTACTCCTAGTACATCCTATATGTCTTATAACCTCTCTTCCCTCTTATATTTGCAACCAAGGAATGTGGAACTATCCCGAACCACCCAGTTTGGGGCGTACTGAGCCATACTTGCGGTGGACCGGGACGGTTTCGGCATTTAAAACTGTAACCGACAGGTGGGGGAAGAGGGAGAAGGAAAGAGAGAAAAAGAGAGAGAGGGTGAGGAAGGGAGAGGGAAAGGGAGGGAGGGCCTTTGGAGGGGCTCCGCCCTCCGGATCCCTGTTTCGTTCTGTCGGGGCCTTTTTTTATTTTGAAAATTTTAAGTGAAGTCCGCAAACCTTTTGCTTACTTCACTTAAATTTTTTAAAATAAAAAAGGGATCCATATTTTAAGAAAACTCGGCAAATCCTTTGCTGACTTCACTTAAAATTTTCAAAATAAAAAAAGAGCCCTAATGGACCCCCTACTCCAGCCCTTCAGGGCCCCTCTGAAGGCCTCCGGCTGCCCTCCTTCTCCCTCTCCCTCTCCATTCCCCCCTCTGTCTCTCTTTTTCTCTCTTCCATTCTCCCTCTCCCGCTCTCTCGCCCTCCTTGGTGTGTTCGTATGAGCCCAGCACAGAATGACAGGGGCGTACCGAACCGTGCCGCTGGCCGATTGGTACAAGCTTCGGTACCGGCACGACAGACCTTATTTCCAACAAATGTGAGTAAATGATGAGTGAAATGAAAAACAAATGGAGCCTGTTTCATGAAAGGAAGGAAAAAAACCAGGAATGACTTGGGTTATGGAATTCATAATGTAATAATTTTATGATATTTTATAAAGAAGCTTTCTGTTTGAAAGGAAAGGTGGAGATTGTGAAAAATACTCATTTTGGTAACACATTTGTTGTTGATTAAATAAGTTATGTGAGTTTGCCTCTTAGAGACCTTCTACCAAATATTAGAGGGTTCATTCTTCACTATTTTTCCATGGACCTATACTAGTATTCAAAATGGACCACTTCTCGATGAAAGGAACAATGAAGCTATCAAGAAAGGTAAAAGAAATAAATAATTGAAAATATCTGATTAATCACCACAATAGAAGAAAATATGAAAAAGACATTCTACTGCTAATTAGGGTGGTATGACTTGAGGTGGTCATGATGTTTTATAATACTATTGCCTATGGTCTGCCAAACTTGGGCCAAACTGTCCGGTTCATCCCGTGTCGAACCAAACTTGTGCGAAACTAGCACAGTTTGGTGTTGATTTTCGGAATATGGTGTGAACCGCTCTGAACTTGGCGTTTTGGAGATGAATCGGTGTGAATCACTTAGTTCACACCGGTCTGAACCCGTTGCTCCCCCTTCTCTTTCAATAATAAAGTCTCTATTATTCAATGGTTTGCCGAACCAGGGTGTACCGCTCGGTTCACCCCATACTGAAGCCGACCACATGGGTCCCGGTAGTTTAACCTTGCTATTGCCTCTCTAGAAGATAAAGATGGGAGATGACGAATGCCATTTGATTGGTTTTGCACTTGAAGTTGTTGGAAAAAAATCTATTGTTATTCCCCCACCCCAAAACCAACAAAATAAACATATACCACGCAGCAAATAAATCATACTCCAAACTCTTTGCGCATATACTATGATTATGTTATCTTCTCACTTTCTCTAAATGACAGGTATAATGCAAGGGTGCTCTATGTTTAGTACCTAATTAATTAAAAGCTTTCTGTCTTGAGCGACAAGCATAGCCATTTGACATGCAATTTTTTCCTTGAACACTTAGTTAAGGTTATGAAAATTGACCAGGTTGTATAATGTATTACCTTCATCCTTGTAAGTGATAAAGTTTTTTTCGAACTTCAATTGGCTAATTCACTTGAACTGGGTTTAAAAAAATGTATTTCTAAACAATTAGCAAAGTTGTGTTCAGATGGCATGTGGTGTGCATACATACCTAGAGTAGTGATTAGAGGTTTGTGGATTCATCGACAAATGTAAGATAATCTTCTTGATGTTAAAATATTTAAAATCTGATCGAAGATCAGATCCTAATAATGGAGAAAGCAAAAAGAAAGAGGGGGAACTGCCAAATCTACAACTTTACCAATTAATCTTCATTTGAAAGTCTATTTTATGAATGGAGTTCAATAAACTAAAATATAAGGAGGGAAAAAAGGAAGTTTGACTAATTATTTCATGATATGTATTGATGACCAAGAAAGTATGATCTCGTATTAGGTGCCCCCAAAAGGGCACTTCATAGTTCTCATATATTGTAAGTGATGCAGGACCCACACTTTGGGGAAAACTAAACTGATATCACATAAGTTTTAAAGTGGTCAGCTTCATACTTCCTCCGCTTAAACTGGGCATTTTTTGAGTCCTTAAAGACAAACTATTTTGGGTCCTTAAAGACCCAAACTACTAAAAACTCTCTCTTCCAAATATTTAAGGTGTGTGCATTTTTTCTTTCTTTTTTTTTTTCTAGCTGTCCTTGATATGTCTCTGTGAATCACCACAAAGATTTCTCGATGCCTTTTGATGTCTAGAAGACATTGTATGGTTTGTGTTTCCTTAAAGACCCAAACTACTAAAAACTCTCTCTTCCAAATATTTAAGGTGTGTGCATTTTTTCTTTCTTTTTTCTAGCTGTCCTTGATATGTCTCTGTGAATCACCACAAAGATTTCTCGATGCCTTTTGATGTCTAGAAGACATTGTATGGTTTGTGTTGAGCATATCCCTTGGCCTCTTTTTTCTTTTTGCACTTATTTTCCTCCATGAGATCTGAGATTTGTTGCTCATTGTCTTTCAATAAAATTGAAATTTTCCTTAGAATGGATGTGATATGGGTGTCAAATGTCCAGGTGTCTAAATAGATTAATTCAATAGGAGCAAGGTTCGCCGTACCGGTATCGGACCCCATACTGGTGCTGCACTAGCATAGGCGTACCGAATGTTAGTACGGTACAGTACGTGGTACGTTAGGCATACCGACACTGGCGTATTGGTACCGGTACTCACCGGTACAGGTACAATACGCTTGGTACCAACCGGTACTGACTGGTACATCATACCATGTATAGGAGTGCCATCAAAGAAGTGGACTTAAGGATACATCTATAATAAATAGATGTGTGCATAATTATGTAAGTATCTAATTAATAATCTGTGAGGCTGAGTTCTCCATAATTTGATAAAAGCTATGAGCTTTTCTATCGATGTTGTTTTAAGCACACAAAAAATTATATAAAAGTTCCAAAGTTGAAATGCAATAGTGACAATTATTTGGTTCTTAGATTTAAAGTGTGAACGGGGGTTATGATGTATCCAAGTTTTCGACAAATCAAGAAGCTAGATTTGGGAGTGTCCAAGCAACATTGATCTTCCAACATTTAGCTTTATACTTTGTTCTCATAAAGAAATTTTTTCCAATAGAAAAATTAACCAACAACCATATTTGACTCGTAACTTGTCATCTTTTATAAACCGAGAGATGTGTAGTTCTTGTCAAGCCCAAGGTTTCTTTTGTATCTTTAAGTGAAATGCTTCACTTATTTATTACTGTCAGTGATGAGAAAGGCTATCCTGCTACCATATCTATATGAAAAAAACTTGGTCATGTAGCCAATCAGGCTAACTGATTTTGGGAATGTACTTGTCTCTTGGATAAACGAACCAAAGCTTTAAGAGGTCTTTATGTTCAAATTACATGATATCATCTTATTTTCATTCTCATAAAATATATTTTGTTGTGCCATATTCCTCAAAGCCATTTTCCTCTTTGTGCATGATGTTAAGAAACTTGATTTGAATACAGTCTAGGAACAATATCTACACTCAAGTCATAACATTTCATGCTTGTACAATGGTTGGCATTTTGTTGTCCACACTTCTAGAAGAGACACAAATGTTAATTGGAAGTGCTGTTTCATGAGCATGATTGGTTAGCAGGGGCAGAGCCAGCAATTTTATCTGGGGGACCAACAAAATGTGTTACCAAAATAAAAAAAAGTTTACTCAGAAAGATGTTAAAAGTTTTTGTTGACAAAGAAATTTAGAAATATATAAATATAGAAATTAGTATTTTAAGCCTTGTTGATGTTTGTAAAAGAAATCGTATTAGTATTTTTTGGGGCTTAGAAACTTTAGCGATGATTAACATGTTAAATTATGGTTCTTATGGCTGTACAATTTTCTTAGACCAAAAAGGAAAAGATTACAATACTAGAAGACTGTAAAAAACAGAGAATCCCCTCTCTACTTCAAAGCAAAGAATAAGAATGCCCAATCCTCTTAAAACTAATATAAGGCAATTCAATAGAAAGAAAATCTAAGATCTTGTTGATTAGATGAGATAAAAGGAAAAAAGAAAAATGAACATGCCTGCTGTCAATATTGTTTTGGAACGTGAAATTGAAAGGAGGCTTGGTGTTTTGTTGCTTTCTTTAAAAAGAAAAATAAGGACTCTGTGTTCAGTTACAAACAGGCAGGAATGTGTGTAAATGACAGGAAATGCCCTTCACACAATTCTTTTCTTAATTAACGCCCATATGGTAAGCTGTCTCCACCTTTCTCTCGCTCTTCCTTAAGGGACTTTGTGGATGCCCGTACAGGATAAACATATATTAGTGGGAAGAGCTTGCCAAGGTGGAGAGTGGTTTTCCTCTTCATTGGGAACCTTACCTCTTTCAAGTCCCTAAATTTTGGGGATAGCATGGTTCACATTTCCAGTGGAATCTGTTATCTTGAGAACTCATGGATTGTAGGCCTTTGGCAGCCTCCTTCAACCACTGTAACTGTTTTTCCTCTCATCCCCTTGAGACGAAGAGAAGCACCCATCTTAAGATATCACCAGATGAGAAATTCCGGTATCCAAGAAGGCCCTAAATAACATACACAATCCAATGGCTTCTCCACTCCACCAAACAACTCTCTCTCTCTTTCCCTCTCTTTCCCCTCTCTCTCTCGTTGTCATCCTATTGATAATTGAGTTGGTTACTTTTTCCAAAATAAGTTTAAGAGAACCCATCTTCTCATGTACTCTTTGCTTAGAAGTGGGAGGGGGGCCAATTACAACTTAATGGACTCTTTGGTTACAAAAAGTGGCCAACTTATAGAAAATAAATGATAAGGGACCAGCACTTATGAACATTGCCAACATTTTTCTATGTTTACAGGGGGCTGGATTGCAAGAACTACAGCCCTCGTGGGAGCAAGTATTTGGTTCCACCCCTGTTGCTTAGCAGGATTGACATGGAAGATTGTCCCTTTTGTGCTCTACCAACTGATGTACAGCATGGGCTAGATTGGCTCCTCAATTCACTTTTCATTGCCCTAATTGTTTTCTAAAAGTCTCTGTTTGTGTTTTCATGGAGAAGCATGGTGTCTGAACCTATAAAATTAGCATCTATGGTCTAGTTGATCATATAGACCATGATCCAATTGGGAAAATAGAAGCTGGATTTGACTATTCTGATTCAAATTGGTGCCTAACCAAGTAATTATCCTGGTTTGCTTTTTGACTAAGTTCTGTATCGAGAACAAGCTGAACTTATCTACTTAGTCTATGATGCTAAGAGAATTTTGCGTCAAGTTGATGTAGTTTATGTAGTGGACTGCATCATAATCTTTGAGAAGAATTTCTCTCAGAAGAACTTTAGCATCTTTAGTCATGAAAAATTTTGCATCATGTTTTTTGTGTATTTGCTGCACTTATACTTTCTTCTCCTTCTTGAAACATATATTCTAGTTTTTCCTTACGAGCTTGACCTTTAATTTCTGGAACATGATGCAGCCAAACAGGTACTTTTTGACAATTCCGGCAATTAAAAGTTCCTTGATTTGGAATTTTCTGTTTAAGTTTAGGATATGAAACTTCAAATTGTATTCTCGCTCTTTGTATTGTTGGGCGCTAACTTTAATTGCACACATTTTGTGAAAAGAATTCGTTGCCAGATTTTTCTTGTGAAGTGCCATGGAATGGAAAATGGACTTACTATTTTGTCAGTTCTTTGAATTCTTGGGCATCAATCTCCTTGCTGTTTTTTTCACAAGATTGCCTAGGTTACCCAGCTCTTCTCTGGTTACCTCAGTTTTTCTCCTTTGGTCTTAACGTCATGATCCAACTATTTTAATTCATTGTACCCCAGGTGCCACCAATGCAGTGATGACATCTGCTCAAGCTACTACCAGAACATTGGACAGTGTTTGATAATCCACGTCAAAAAAATGTTTAAGAAAAATTGAGAGTAATGTTAGTGTTAGTGGTAGTTCAATAATCCACATGGAAAAATGTTTAAGAAAAATCAAGTATGGCTTGCTTGTTGTTAGACATGATCCTTTAAATGAAAGACCAGATGTAGAGAATTTTTTGCTGGGAATTAGTTCATCGATCTGAGAATTTGATTAGGACTAGGACTTATCAGAGTTTCTGAGATCTTCTTGTCTTTTATTCTCCTTCATATTTGGCAGTTATAGCATACTGTAGGTGTCAAGGATCAGTTGATCAGATTGGTTCTCTCTATAAGCAATTAGTCTTTGCTGCTCCGGAAAATCACAACAATGCCACAGATAAGTGGCTAAGCAATGAAAGGACTCCCTCATTGATGAAAACAACCAATCAAAACGTCCACAAAGTTGAAATAAGGATCATAACCATGCTATACTCGTTCCTCTCATGGACGAAAAGCCCTAGTACCTCTAACTCTTAATTGTTAGCATTTTATAGCACTGTTGCCCCTTTTTCTTTGTCACTGGTTATAACAGAAAAGGTACATTATATGGGTCTGAAGAAGCTTCTAGACCTGCCGTTGTACACTTATATTATTGTTGGTATTGTGACAAGACAGGATTCTGTCATCTCTCAAAACTATTGCCATGAGTATCTCACTTTACAACATCATTGTCAAAATAATGGCCGATGCTTTTTCTTAAAGAAAGATGATATTTACTATGTAACTGTATGGTGAATAGAGAGGTAACATGGCTGTCTAATTCTTGGAATGTTTATTTCTGTTAGTGCTCATACTTTAACCTGCTTACCAAATACTAAAGCTCTCTGGGATATTTCTCAAATATCAGTAGTTACAGGCAACTAACTTGTTGAGCATGAAAGTTTTAGTTTCCATATAATAATCCTAGAACTAGAATCATACAATTCTTAATGCAGCTTATGAGCTTTTGCTAATAGAAGGGAATCTTGTAGTATGATGTGCCAGTTTTCTCAATTAATTACTTACCATCAGAAGTTGTGTCAATTAATTACTGTGCATTAAAAGGTGTGCAACTGCCCCTAGACTCAATGTTAGACCAATTCTGCTTGGAAAAGCATGACGTTGCATTATTTTATCCTGTAATTAACACTGGCTCGCTATTGTTGTTATGCGAAGCATGCTAGCTTCATTTTCAGTGTTACGGTTTTGTTGTTATCATACCAATGTGGACATGCTGGCATTGTGATGAGATTGACAATGACATCAACATAAGCAAGGATCTAATTCCCGTTGGGATGTGAGGATGTCCTACAATCCCAAGTATCGGGATGGGATATGGCAAGACGGACTGGAAAAGGACAAGACATCCACCATCCCGAGTGGCGCATCCCATTCTATAGACAGAAAAACTAGGATGGCCCCATCCCATAGGATTTGAATCATTGAACAGATATATTTATGAAAACTTAATTATGGGTTTTATTTTTTACTTTGCAGTTTCTAAATCATTCTTTGTCGTCTTAACTAGTAACAACTTGCCACATTAGCTGAATCACTTTTAGCACTGCCAGAATTATATTTTGGAGGCCGATGCAAGGAATCAACCTAAAACATATATTTTCTATTTGCCTTTCTTTTTTAATAATTATTGTCTAATTAAGTTTTTCGTCCATGTTAATGTCTTGATACAAAGTTTAATTTCTGTTTGTATTCACCTATCATCTTGCATCCTGCAACTTTTATGACCAAGAGAGACTGGACGTTGTTCAAGTTATTGAAATTTGTTGCCTCCTTGCAGGAAGGTCCTCGAACGATGGTGGGCGTTGCGACATTCGATTCATCTATTCATTTTTACAATCTTAAACGAGCTTCACAGCAGGTAATGGAGATGTTTTTATCATGTCTTACAAGCAATTGGGAGCTGGCATGAACTTTTATTTTTATAGAGCTATTAAGAATCACCTATTTCTCTTGTTATGTTGTCTTGCATCCATAGAAATTTGAGTCCAGCCAACCCTTCCAGGGTAGTTGTGCAAGTTACATGTTACACTCAGGCTTGACCAGTAAGATGAATTACGCTACCCCCATAACACAACTATCTACAGAATGTTTCAGTAGAAAGGACCAACTGGGGACAAAAATTGAGTGGTAAAAACCTCAATAAGAATGATATCGTGTTTATGAGGTAAACCTTGGGAATTGAGTTCAAATGTTTGTATCCTGGTCAGTTCATGTGCATATTTTTATGTCAATAGGTACCTCATTTTTTTATTAAAAATTGAAATTTGGCTGGGTTCGTGTGCCTTGAGTCATCTAATAGATGCAGCATGTGCACTGTATGCTTTGGCAAGGTCTGTATTGTTTGAGGAAACAATTTTGTAGGCTAAATTCTGGATTAAATGAGTCGTAAAATATAAAAAGATAATTTGCTAGTTACATATTCAAGTCTAGGTTGCCTATGCACTCTTAAACATTGTGTTGTTACATGCATATCATCATGTTGATGCTTGTCCTATAGCAGACAAGCATTGTGGAAAAGCTGTGAAGAAATCTCTTAGCATTTCTTCACTTACAAAGTGTCCGAGGATATGGAGTTAAATACATTTGCACAGGATGCTATTGATAGTAGTGGTTTGCATGAAATGATTTTTTTTATTTTATTAATTCTTACTACATTTGCAGCCTTTGATGCTCATTGTTCCGGACATACAAGATGTTTATACACCTCTTCATACTGACCTGATTGTTCAACTTACTGAGGTTTGTTGCTTGTTTTTCTACTCATTGACTTACACTTGCATTCCTCTATCAACAAGGTTTTACAAATTTCATGCTTAGAGAACTCACTTGTTTATTTTGAGGATTTAGTGCCGTCAAAATTTGGAGCAATTGCTGGATAGCATCCCAAACATGTTTGAAAATAATAGAGTCACTGAATCTGCTTTTGGTGCAGCTATCAAGGTATGCATTTTGTTAAGGTCGTTCACTATCCTGACTATGCTTGTTCCTCTTTCTTTCATATTTTAATATCTGCGAGCTATTTACATAGGGATCTGAATTCTCTGATGCTGTATACTTATAAGTTACTGAAGATTTACAATATTCTATAATAGTACTAGGGCGTTTGGTTGCTGAATAAGAGGGGGGATATTCCACCAAATGGGTGATATCCTTGCATAACACCGAAAAGGATCATGGAAAGGGGCTTATAACATGTGGGGGTATAAGCGGGCCTGCAGAATATAAGTCTATTCCACCAAAATGGTGCACTAGGCTTCTATTGCAGAATAAGCTTAACTTTATTCCCTTCAATTACCATTTGCCCATATTCAAAAAAGTGAGAGGGCAATTTGGTCTTTCTGATAAAAGTCCAAACTATCTTGAAGTTCAATGCGTATTAATGCCCCTTATTTCCTGCACTTATCCATCCAACCAGATGCCAAAAAGGTCCTATTCGGTTGTATAGGTCTATCCGTTCAACAGTACAAGGACATCCCTTCCAAAATATATTCCGCAACCAAACAAGCCATTAAATTCAAATTAATTGGACGGTAATTTTAAACTTCAAAAAGCTTAACTTAAAAATTTGTAAATTTATTTTCATATATGCATATGTGGAGTAATGCTCAACCACTAGTGTCAGAATCAATAATGTTAGCCATTCCTCTCGAAGAACAACTGACTAATCTTATATATTTATGTTCAATCCATTTCAGGCTGGGTTCCTGGCTATGAAACCCACAGGCGGAAAGCTTCTTGTATTTCAATCAGGCAAGCCCCACAGTAAACTTGCTTTTATTTAGTACTAGAACAAAATCATGCATTTTTCGCTCATTATATCAGTTATCTGCACATCTTGTAGATTAAAATTTTCCTCTCTCAATAGGTTTAGGGCATGGTTTTTGATTTTAAAAATATTTTTAATAGAACTGTAGGATGAATGGTCCTTAGAAGTTTTAAAATTCTTCTACTATTTCGTTTTTTCATAGAATGTTTGAGACTCTGGAAGTAGGAGTATTGATCACTACATGTCAGCTTTTTTAATTCCCAATTTGGTGATAGCATGGGGTTCTCAGTTTGCTGGCTTTGCTTGAAAACTACTGTCAGAGTTTGCATGCATCTAGTTCAGCAAGAGCTTCCAGTATGTTGCATGCTGGTGTGGCAGTAAATTGGCTCGAATTGGGCTTGATGTTACAAGCTTATGAACAGTATATTAACCTAAGCTCTGTCCGAAAAGGGGAAAAAACTTACAGGCTTATGAACAGTATATTAACCAAACTCTGAGAAAAGCCTCTGTCCTATGGTTTCCGTTGCTGCCACTTTCCTGATCTAACTTTAGTTATGTTGATTAAATTTGCAAATTTTCTTATGAAAATCGAGTTTTACAAGAAAGAGAAAAAGAAAATAACTATTTCAGAAATGAATCCTGCTTCCTCCACCCGTGCCCAAGAAACACAATGTATCATCTCTTCCCTTCTCAATCTTGTTGGCACGTAAAATTTGTATGGCGTATGTGAGAAAGTTGATATGGATGCATATCAGCATCCATGTTAACTAATGGACTTTCAATTACCAGGTTGATTTGGTTATCTCCAACAAAGCTGGCAAAGTGCTGCATAAGATTAGATTTTTATGTAAATCAAAAAGTCTTGTAAATTGGAAGTGGAATTAAGAAAAGCTAAATGATATAGTGGACAAGGATTAAAAGCTCCACAAGGCTACTTTGGGTGTAAAGGCTGACATCAAATAGTTGTCCTAATACTGTTTTGCTTCTTTATATTGGGTATATGGCATGCCTATATTGTTCTAACATGCCCCCCCATGTTAATACATTTTTGTTGTATTTGATTACTAATCGTAAAAGTTATACTTCTGTGCAGCATAATTTTATATCTGATAATACTTTATAATATCTTTTTGATGGATTAGAAATTTAGAGACTAAGGTAAATAATCAGGTGAACCAAGAGCAAATACCATTCAGCTTATGAGAAAGAGGGAAGACCATGAAACTGTTAATGGTTCATTGTTGAAGCTAATGAACACTTTAAAGGTGGACATGATTTATCAGAATCTCACTTAAGAAAGGTGTTAAAAATCGCCAAAATGTGAAGGTTAAACAACTGTACTATCGTAGGCTTATAAAATACTAATAAAGATTATGAAATATCTTTGGTGACATGGGTTCTTGTTATTTACTAGCTAACCTAATGAAAACTTTAAGACAAAGAAAATGCAAATGGTTGGAGACGAGGTTCGCCGGACCGACCATACTGGCGTAGGTACCGAACCGGAGACGCGCGCGTCCGCGGTCGCGCGTGCGCGGACGTCAAATAAAAAACAACACGTCTGCGCGCGTCCGCAACGCGCGTGGATGCATCAAATGCCACAAAATGGCATTTAATGCCACTCTATGCCAGCCCGCATCGGCGCGCTGCCCCACGCGGGGAACCGCGCGGCCGCGGGGGCGTGATTGCTTGCTGGAGAATCGGCCGCGGGCGTGGTTCCTGCACGGGGAAACGCGCGCGGGCGCGCGTTCTCCACTCGCGCGTCCGCGCGTTCTCCACTCGTGCGTCCGCGCGCGATTCCCACAAAAAAAAACTCTGTGTTCGCGCGCATCCGCGCGGACGGGTTAAATGCCACATAGTGGCATTTAATACCACTCTGTGGCATGAAGTGGCCCATATGGATTCCAGCCACATGGGCGCGCCCACGCGCAGGAAAAATGTGTTTGGACCGGTGCGAACTGGCTCGCACCGGTACAAGTACGAAACCATTTTTATGGGCTGTACCGTACCGGTGCTTATCGGCACCGGTTCGGTACAGACTAAACCGACCGGTTCCGGTCGGTTTAACATACTTTGGTGGGAGATGTACTACACTACTAGCTAATGGGGATATGTATGTCAATGTTTAAAGGCTGAAATAATGGCTCTTCATTAATGCGATGATTACTAGTACTACTAATACTATTACTACTACTATTATTATTAATTTGAAAAGCCAAAGCAATTAAGTCCTTTCATTTGTTATTTATGTGTTAAGTGTTGATGTTCAAATGGAGAAGGTTAATTTATTTATATAATTTTTATACGATGAGGTAGCGTTAGGGGGAGATGATCAAAGTTGGTTAGAGGTGGAAATCTTGGAGATAAGGGTCAAAAAGTTAGCAAATATGAAACCAACTTTGAAAACTGGGCGATTCAGTTTGTACATCTTGGTACATACTGTGCGAACCCTAAGGGTGCAGGGGGTTTCTATTCGGGCAACTACCAGCTGAACCACTTGAACTGACCCTGAATTGGGTGATTCAAGGTAGATCAAGGTCACTTTGCCCCATGACAGGCTGAACCAATGCCTAAACCAAGCAGTATCTGCTGCTAGGGAATAGTTTCTAGTGGGGAAAAAGGCTTGTTCTCAATTTGTAGATCGAAACAATCAAAGAGAGATTCTTAGAGCATCCTATGTCAATCTTCACGGGATTCGACCTTGAATGTTTGAAATATGGTGCTAGAACGACCATGTTTTTATTTGAATTTCCGTCGAAGTAAAGAAATAGGAAATCAAGTTGTAAAGTGGATGAACTTGAGAAATTTAATTCAAATTTAGGCAGAGATCAACCTCTTGTTAGATGTTGAACAATACCCACCAGCTGTTTATACAAGAAGAAGTGGAGAACGTCGATTTGTTTATGTTCCTACATAATTTTATCTCAAGTGATGTGTCTTTTGAAAAACCTGGATGCTATTCCTAATTGTTCATTATGTCTTAAGTATGCATGTTATAGATCTTTATCACAAATATGTTATAATATGTATTTCTGACTCCAATTTATGTGTTTTTTTTTTGACAATATGAATGTCATTGACTTCAGCGCACACAGAAGGTCAGGACACTTAAATCAACTCCCCTGCCTTATTTCCTTACAAAAAACACACCAATGAGACTGGAAAACATGATAGGAGGGAAAAATATTCAGTAGCAAGGGTTTATTTTGGGGGCTATCTATACATAGCTATTGATAACTTCTGTCGACATGATCCTTGATAAATACAACACATGTTATACCCACCCTTGGTCAATATGGGTTTGATTCTTGATATTTCAAACCTTTTATTGGAAAAAAGCTTTATTTCAAACTAAATGGTACCATATTATTATAATTGAAGCAGGGACAAGAATGTCAATTGGCTAAAGTTTTGCACCCATGTTTCAGTATTTGCAAGTTGCAACTATTCATCTGCTCTTGCTGATGCACTTTAAAATAAAAACAAGTGTATTATTATGGTATCTGAGGTGCTTCATTGATTATAATTTTCAACCTTTTGAGACCAATTTAGGCAGATAGCAGAAAATTGGGTGTCTGTATCTTTGTTTTGTGTACATGTATACAATCTGTAAGTGTATATGGCCTCAACCTGTTTAGTTCATGGGTGTAAATTTTGCTTCATCTCTTTTTTGGTTGTATTTTGTTATATTTAATGAATAGTTTCTGATTATATTTTGTTCCTTACAGTCTTGCCATCAGTTGGTATTGGGTCTCTTTCCTCCAGAGAAGCAGAAGGAAGAACAAATATTTCTTCAGGAGATAAGGTTTGCGATATATAGCTTCTAATATTCTCGTGCTTGATTGTCTGATTCTTGTACATGCTCATACATTAATACTAGTATTTTGTGGATAGTTTCTTATTAACTTTGAGCTTCAAGAGACTCAGTCATGGCAAAAGATGTTAGAATCTGGAATAGTCGTGAACCTTGATAGTTCCAACTCAAGAAAAAATCTTGACAGTTCAGTTATTCATTTGTAGAATGTCTTTAATTTTTTATATATAACCTACCTTGCAGTTAGGTCAGTGTGGTTTGATTCTTAATTTTCGTCTTGTTCTAACACATAGCAAGCTGATTATGTTATTATGGCTCTTTGTGATTCTAGTACAAGTTTAAAATGATAAAAAATTAGCCTTCTGATTTGTTTGTAAGTTACTATGGACATAAATAGATTCCATCATAAATTCAAGTCTAAATGAAAGTTGAATAAGCAGTATATCCTATCTAACATCCTTCACTGGATTTCAGGAGGCCCATAAATTGCTTCAGCCAGCAGATAAGACTCTAAAAACAATGGCAATAGAGTTTGCTGAATATCAGGTGATCTTATACAAGTAATCGATAGAAGTTTGAAATGAATCTATCTTGGATGAAGGCAAAATAATAACATAACATTTTTCCAGGTTTGTGTGGATATATTCCTTACAACCCAGACCTTCGTGGACATCGCTTCCATCTCTGTTGTTCCAAGAACTACTGGAGGACAGGTAGTCTTTCTTATATCGTGTGCTTTATCAAAAATTAAGGGAATGGGTTCCGTTTTACCTGTTAATTAAATCAATGGGACTGAAACATTTTATATTTACTGTAGATATTCTTATGGGTACAAATGAGTTAGGTGGTAACATCTTTTTTTAATATCAAATGTGTTGTGTAATCAAAGATAACAAATTATAAATTTATGTTGAGGATATACTCAAAATGGAAGAATGAAGACCGCATAAAATGATGAATGTGGTGGTAGGTGTTGTTTTAGACATGGGTTTATTTCAGAAGTAATTTATATTCTTTTTCCTTGTTGCAGGTTTATTATTACTACCCATTTTCTGCTGTTTCCGATACTGCTAAACTCTACAATGATCTTAGATGGAATATCAGTAGACCCCAAGGTTTTGAGGCTGTGATGCGTGTGAGGTGCAGCCAGGTAAGTCTCATAAGAGATGTACTTGCTAGTGTTCATGCTCATATTTTGAAACTAAAGTTTTCTTTGGCCATGAATATTGTTTTCTCTATTTTACTTCTTAATAGGGCCTTCAAGTTCAGGAGTACTCTGGAAATTTTTGCAAGCGCATTCCCACAGATATTGATCTTCCTGCGGTTGGTACTCTTATATTTTTTTAAGTTGTTTTCTGCCTTTGAAAATCATGCTGCTGTAAATTTATTTCACATTATGAATTTCTTAACAAATCATTTGAATGGTTGAATCCATTTTAACCAGTCAGGTATGAGTAGATAACTGGCAAAATACCAGGACTAACCTACCATTTTATTGGCAGCCAAAAACAATTCTTTTACTGCTGTCATAACAAGGTAAATTTAGATTTTAGAAATGATGGCTGAGTTCATCCAGGCCCCTGCATGTTTTCATAAATAATAACAATTACGTGTGTGAGCATGTGAACACCGACAAATCATGACTTTGTTTCTTAATAGCCGGAATCTTCTACCTAGGGTAACGCACCTACTTTAAAATCTTCCTAGAATCTTTGACTCACACTGGCTTCCTAAGCCCTTCCATACCAAAAGGTCTAAAATATCCACTTCCCAGCACCTGCTTCCTCTTCTATTTTAGCAAATCATGACAAGATAGAATTAGAAGCTTTTCTCCACTATATCATGTCATGCAATCTACTTTGATTCTATCATATATATGTATGCATGTATGTATATACATATCTTTGTTGTCCTTCCCTTTTTTGTATAATAGCATCAAGATGTGGAAATCGATCACACCGTGTTTTCTCCAATATGACAAGTTTTATTAAATTCATACACCTACACATCTTTGACTTATCTGTCAAGACAACTAATATAAAGATAATATGCATATTTAACATAATACCTTGTTTATTAATTGGATTTTTGCTAAAGATAAAAGTAGAACTTGTTTGTTTAAATTGCGATGCAAAGTGAATAATTATGCCAAAAGGGGAAAATGATTGATGATCAGAATCATGTCCTTAAAACTAAGCTACTTTTGTAAAACTCACTCTTGATCAACAATTAGAAATACTTTATTGATGTTGAAATATATGGTGAATCCCTAATTTTACTGAATCAGACTTCCAAATACGGAGCAGAATCTGCTTTCACATACACAGCCATTCAACACATCCATACAACATTGCTAACCTGTCCTTTTCACTTAGTTTTTTTACCAAGGTTTGCTGTACTGGTCGGTACCGGTGCATATTGACTGTAGCATACTGTACGGTACTGAACCGGTATGTAGTATGAGGGGCATACCGACATTATTATTGCTGAATTAGGTGCCGTACTGGGCGTGCTGACACTGTAATAGAATGGTGCTGGTACTATTGTATTAACTCTTCTGATCAGTCCCTTTTGAAGATTATAGGCATTCTGAAACATTGTTTGAATATTTCAGAAGACCAATCTTCTAAATTTTTCATTTATGGGGAAGTTTAGTCCTCCCTACTGATGTATACCCTTCTTACAATGTCAATTATAATATGATTTGCTAACATTGAATCGATATGACCAGACGTTTATTCTGCTTTATTGTCACATTGCATATCGATTTGCAGCTCTAAGGAAGTTTGTTTGACACAGATTGATTGCGACAAAACCATAATGGTCACTTTCAAACATGATGATAAGTTCCAGGAGGGTTCAGAATGTGGTTTCCAGGTATGAACAAAACCTTACAAATATGAGCACCACTGCCTTCATATCATTCAAATCGGTTCTATTGTGCCTGGTACAAACTATCTTACACTATGTTTCAAGTATTGGCATCGTGTTTGACTTTTGATGGAAATATCATCTATTACTTTAGAGAGGCAATCTTGTTTACTATTGCTTCCTTGTCCAGTGTGCTCTTCTTTACACTACAGTGTATGGGCAAAGACGAATACGAATTATAAATCTCTCACTTCCCTGCACCAGCATGCTCAGCAATCTGTTTCGTTCAGCTGATCTAGACACTCAGTTTGCCTGTTTTCTGAAGCAAGGTAAAATATTTTACATTTTGTTTTTCGCTCTTGCACTATTGTTTATTTATAAAATTCATCTAGTTGTCTTTGTTTTTCTAAAGCAGTATCAATATTTTCACTTCAACTTGGTTGAGAAAAGTAACATTTGCTATTTATTCTACTCTGATATGCACGCTGGTTCTTGACAATTAAGTGGTTGCAAGCTTTCTTGGATAATTTCTTCACACTAAATGACTTTTTTCATTGTTCTGCATCCTACAGCTGCAAATGGCATCCCAACTAGTGCTCTATCTCAAGTTCGGGATCAAATAACAAACCTCTGCATCAACATCTTACACTCCTATCGTAAATATTGTGCGACTGTATCATCATCCGGACAGCTAATTCTTCCAGAGGCTCTTAAGCTTTTGCCTTTATATACCCTAGGTATTCCCTCAGCCTGAGGTTAAAATGTTTCTGGTACATACTCTATGCAGCGCATGAAAGAACTTGTTTGCCTATCTTTAATAGTTGATATAATAGTTCAAGCATGAATGGAATTATCATTACCAATGTTACTTAGCATGAAATATCTGTCAAGTTGTCAACTGAACTCTAATTTAAATTGTTCTTTGTTAAATTTAAAAAGTTCATTATTGATTGTCTTGTTCATGAACCTGTCATTATTAATTTTTCTTGGTTACGCATGTATGCATGTTATGTAGGTATGCATGTAACCGAGCCTTATCCCAATAATAAAGGCTGGATTTGGAGAAGAACTGAAAATGGGGCACCCAATTCACACCGTTGATCATTATTTGTAGAACTAAAATTACTAGAAACCAAAAAAATCACTTACTTTGGTGGTCTCTAACCTATGCACCAAGTGGGTGCAAGAATGCACGCATATATGCATGCATGCATATTATGTTGCTATGCATGTAATGAAACCTTATCCAACAATAAGGGTTGGATTTGAAGCTGATCATTTAAAAAAAAATGGCTTCATGAAAAAGGGTTTAATGGATTTTTAGCCTTGTTTTTTCGTTTTTTGCTGGCATTGATTATCTACTGGCCAGATGGCAATGATCCTTATCAGAAATAGGTTACCATACATGTAGAAGTTCATAGCTAATGATAACTTACTGATACTGTGTTATGAACAGGATCATCATGGTACCTGATAGTTGAACTAGGTTAGCAAGTCTGCATGTGATTACATTGTGTATAACTGAATCTCATTTTTGAAATAGGTTATGCTTAGTGTGCATCTTGGTCTTGCAATGAACATTTGTTTGATAAGAAGTTGAAGTTATTAAGAAGAATGTAATTAATCAAAGTTAGCTGTGAAGAACTGTGGACCACTTGCTTCCATGCGTGGGAAGAGGGAGTAGGTTTTCAAGAAAGTTGGTCAGCCCAGACAGTGGCTGATCCAACTTGTTTCTTTAACTCAAAATTTTGGTCCAGTCTGATAAAGTAATAAATCATAAAAATGCCAAACTGATCTGAATCTGTTTATTATGAAGGCTTAAACTTTGAAATGCCAGTGCCATGCCAATAATGTAGTAGTTTGGTACAGCTGCATGTCCTACTATTCCATGCTAGTGCGTGGCACTCACTGGGATCACCATCAATTTCACTGCTTGAAAAGAGCATTGAGAGATAAATGCATATATACATGCATACATATACACACATATATATGCATATCTATCTATCTATCTATCTATCTATCTATCTATCTATACATATATATGTATGTATATACGTATATGCATACACACACACATATCTATGTATTATATATATATGTACATATTTGCATGCATATATATGTTTTTGCTTTTTATTTTGAAAAATTTAGCCTTTCTAAGGACACATATACAAATATATATATATATATATATATATATATATATATATATATATTCGGCTTTTATTTTGAAAAAGCATCCGAACCTTTCTAAGGATACTAGTAGTTGTTTAGTGTGCAAATGGGCTTAGCATCAGTAACTAGTATACCGTAATAAAAAATATAAGATGTTAATTTGTTGATTATCCTAGCAAATGCATTAGAGTAAAACCTGGGATGGTCAAAATACAACGTGATCACTTGTAAAATACATAACATAAAAAATCTAATTCAAAAATATGCAAGTCATGCTTGAGTGTTTAGCTATCCTATAAGTTTCAGATTGGATCTTGTCACTACCTTGATATCTTAATTACGATGAGAGATGTGGCGAATAGTGATCATTTAACAACTATGCTTTATTGAGTCATATCAAACTAATTTGGATATTTTATATTTTAGTTAGCACCATAAACTCCTAAACTATTTATTAATAAGGTAGTAGATTTAATCCAAATTTTATAAAACTACTAAAGTGCAGCTGCTATTGCATCCTCTAATTAGTTTAGCTGACTTTTCAGTAGAAAACTACTCATCCTATTGCCTTATATCCATCTGTTCAGAAGTTCAAAAGCTGCAAGGCTATCAAAATAAGTTGAATTTTTTAAATAATTTTATTATCCTTTTTATTTTGTATTAAGATAGTTGCAAATTAGACCTTAGCAATGATTGTCTGGTCAATCCATGACACATGAACACTAAATCTATTGGCCGAAGCATGGCCTAGCGCGACCTTGACCCTTAGTTCCTTAGACCAAGCCCAACATGTTGATAATATTTCAAGCCTTGTCCTGGGCCCAGCTTGGCTTGTCTTAATCGTTTCCCAGCATCAAGTTTCATCAATTGTCCCCATTGGTCCTTGTGATGGTACAAAGGGATCAGGAGGGAGAGGAGAGCGAGGCCTTTGGACTGGTGGATGGGAAGTGGGAAAGGAGGTGAAGGGTGTTGGATGGCTAGGCATCAAGGGAGGAGAAAGATGGAGAGAATAATAGAGAGGGATGTGGAAGAGGTGTACCTAATTGCTTGTCAGGAGTTGAAGGTGTTGTTTTGAGGTGCAGCATGGTGAGGGAGGTTGTCAACTACAGATGGCTGCCTCTCATTGTGTCGTTTCTAAGAGAAGGGTGTAGAGTGGAAGCAAGAATGGTGGACCACCAACACCACACGGTTTCTGCCTCTTATGTGCTTTAGATAGAAAAAGAGAGAAAAAAAAAGAGGTGAGGGAGGCTGTCCAATGCCAAGTGTTTGCCTCTAATGCCAATTTTAAGAGAAGAGAGGAGGCTGAAACACTAGTTCTATCAATAAAAGGAGTAAAGGGGGCAAGGGGAGAGCTGGAACCCTGAAAGGGGAAAGATTGTATGATTCAAAAGTTGTTATTGATGTATATCATTACATATTGCAAATGGGTTGTTATATATTTTATGCTGGGTGTAGTGAGTCAGGCTAGTCTCGACCCTGCACAAATCCATGGCGGGTGGTTTCGATCAAGCAAGTCAGTCCAATTTCCCCAAGTCTATGGACATGATGTTTATAAAGCAATATATATAAGTGGGAATGCCTTCTTCCTTTAAACTCACCAAGACATCAAAGAAAGAAAATTTTTAAAGCCTTAAAGCAATCCAACTTTCCCTTTATTGTGTAAGTTGTATCAAATTAGCTAGCATTTTACTTTGCTAAATGAACTATTGCACTTCCTGTGACCCGCTGGCATTATACATTATGTGCTACCATGGGCGAACACTCAAATTTATGTTTGTAATCTGATTATTGATTTGATTACCTCAGTCTGACAAAGTTTTGGCTTAAGTGAGACTTAGAGGAGGGTTGACACTCATATTGGAGGAAGGCGGTGGAAAGAGGCTGATGGCATGCCAGATGAGGTTCATTGGAAGTGGAGTCTTGAGGCAAGTGGATGCGGTAGAGGTGCACAATGGTGGAGGGAGCTGACAATGGTTGAGGGACCTTGAGAGTATTGTTTATAACGATGGTTTAGAGGGAGGATGGGGCAATTTTTGATTATTTTTTATTTCACCCTTTAAATCCATAGAATATCTTAATTTGAGTAATTTGACCCAAAAGAAAGGTATATAGAAGAAGCTTATTGAACTCAATGCTCCTTTGTTGTAAGTAGTTGTAGAAAGAATCTATTTTTTCAAAAAGATAGAAGAGATATTGGAAAAAAAAAAACCCTAGCTCTTAGTGCTGAAACAACAAAATCTCTTTTTTCTTTACTCTTAAAAGTTGAAAATTTTAATGAGATTTTAACTCTTGATGTTTTGAAAGTTTGCTAATGATGATTTGGACATTGCGTAACTCAAAGAAACTAATTCATCTTAAAAAATGGATAATGCAATAGCTTTAGTATGGAAAAAGACTTGGATCTGAATCTTAGAATTCAAGGATTATATGATCTACAATCCATATCTTCTGTGCCATAACTAGGGATCTGATCCAGATCACTGAGGTCCATTTAGGTTTGGATCATACCAGATTGTGGTTTGTAAGATCCTGACAACAATTTCTGACCAAGTACACACTTGTGATGGATGTGACCAATGGTGGCCAGTTGTTATATGCTAACATGGGCAAAGGGACAGGGGGTTGGGATTGGTCAAACAGAGGGAAGTTGGGAGAAGGTATAATGGGTCAGGGTTGGTGGTTGAATTTGTGAAATATATTATATTATACATTTATATGTGGTTTTATATGCTATTAAAAATTAAATCTAAAAGAGGATCTTCAATGTTATATTGGTACAGGTTACATTAGTGTTAGGTGTGTCAACATTCACCCTGATTTCGCTCACTTGTTTCCTTGTGCAATATTGCTTTGTCACACTAAATCAATCTTGTACATGTAGAATAACAGAAATGCTATATACCAGCCTGCTAGTAACTTTTATTTTGTTACTTTGTTATGTTCCAGCTTTGGTCAAAAGCATTGGCTTGCGAAATGATGGTCGGTTGGATGACCGATCCTACTGGATCAGCCATGTTGCTTCACTTTCAATTTCGCTTGCTATTCCTTTGGTGTATCCTAGGATGATTTCTATTCATGACCTTGCTTCAAAGGTACTGATAAGTTAATATTCTGAAAAAATTCTGCAAACAACATTCTGTATTATTATAGTAAATCCATGTTTAAATTTGAATTTTTCTGATGTCACAGGAGGATGATGGATCTCTTTTATCTGCTACAATTCCTTTATCCAGTGAGCATATAAATGAAGATGGAATTTATCTGCTGGAAAATGGTGAGGATGGTCTAATTTATGTAGCGAACATGGTGAATCCAGATATTCTCCAACAATTATTTGGAGTTTCTTCTGCTGATGGGATTCCAACCCAGGCATGCTTCCAAACCTTATGCGGTTTATTAGTTAAAGTCAACCTGTTTCAGTGTGGTTTTTGCACATATAGCTGATCTTTGGAGCTTGTTTTCTAAATTTGGTGTTACTTTTGGTTATCGGTGCATCAATTCACAGAAATCCAATGAAAGCTCAAACATCTCCTCCATCAATTCACATCTGGATCTACACTCAACATAAACCCATAAATTAGTGGTTATACAAAGGCATCTCTTTTTCAAATATGGAAACTGTGGTTCCATCCAGCTCTCTCACTCCCAATCCACCTCCATCCTCTTCTATCATACTATATTCAACTTTGTAGGTTTGGGTATTCTTCTGGAGGATCTACTTGGCATGCCAAACACCCGTGAAGTTGTTTTTTTGGAAGACTGCATACAACACATTAAGCACCTTAATAACGAATCAGGATTTATTGGAGTGTTAAACAGAATTTTACTTTATTTACTGGGTTTGCAATTTCATTGCCAATGAACCTTTAAAATCCAGAATTATAAAAACAAGTAATCTGTTTCGGTCTCCACGAGATGGTGGTTGACCTAAATCTTTAACATATAGTTCTATCATATGCTGGGTATTGCATTTATGCAGCTGAGAATTGCTTTAGTTCACTGAATGTTTGTTTTTAGGTGTATCTGCATAATAAAGTCATTTTAATGTCAGGTGGCAAGCCTGTAAGTGATTAAAAATGAAATTTCAGACTTGCAATACTAGATAGCAATGCTGCTCCATGGCAACCATCTGAAGCAGCCAACTACCACCTAATATTATAGCTTGGTATCTTATTATTAAAGCCTCCTCTGTGGGCTTTGATTTAAGCTAGGTTCTAGTGTAGAATTTGCATCTAGATTAAAATCTAACACGAGCTTACAGTTTGGAAATTAAGTAAATATGTTTGAAGAACAAAAAAGTTCTTATCTCTGGATGACTGAAGTATGCTAAATGGTCACATCCTTCCTTCCGCAATTCATTGTGGGATTCTAGTCTCTTTCTGATTGAGCTTGAAGGAAAATTTGATGTAGTCCATAGGTGCACAGATAGTATCTTAAGAAAACTGGTAGGACATTTCTGATCATTTACTAGATCAGGCAAAGCAGTTTTAAGTCCTGGATCCTCTGCATGCATAATTCTTGGTAGCTTGACACTGTTATAATCATTACATTCATGAAGCTGGCGATTGCCGATATGCTTGCATCTAGGAGGAGAGGTTGGTTATTTTAGCTTGTACAAGTGAATTTCTTAAGTCCGGTTGTCTGTGGGGACAATTATAGTGTTTGGTGGTTTGGATTGATGGTCACACTTGATCATTTCAAAGCATAGTTACTTCTTAACCTTTTTAATATAGGATTTGTAAATTGTCTATTTAGCTTCTTTCAGCTTGAGACTGCCTGTACAGCCAAGGTGCATATTCTTATGACCTGACCTTAGCAATATTCCGGAAGTTAACCATGACAAACGTGTTTCAAAATATTTACTTTGGCTTCATTACTACCGGATGTCATTAACATGCTTCTCCAGAGAACAATGAATTTTCTTCTTTGGTCTTTTGGCATAATTGTCACAATCAGCATCCAGGCTAAAATACCATAGCCATATCACCGCAAATCACAGGTTCCATTGTTTAACAAGTGATGCCTTCGTGCCATGGTGTCTGACATTTATGACTAGAAGCTTTTTCTTTTTTGTAAGATGACTCAAAAACTCTGAAGCCCTAATCAGGTATTTGGTTTTGACAAATAAGAGAAGGTTTTTTTGTATGACCTCCTGATCTTCAAATTATGAATCCCTCAATTTTTCCTATCCACAGCATGAATTTTTCAATAAGATAAAATAAGCTGGGTTCATCATTACGAAATACTATGAACGCACGTGGATATGCACTTTAGTTCTTTAAAATGGCCTAGCTTTGAATCCATGGGTGATCACTTTTTAGTGTTTAACTTTCATATGTTAAGTAGGTTTTTTGTATATGAACCCTAAGCTTTGAGTGATATTTCCCCTGAATGTTTAGTCTCTGAAATATTATTAGACAAATACTAAAGTTTTATGCATACAGCACACCATAGGCATTGAGTTAGTTTAACAATTCCTCGATAAATAGGTTTATAAACAACTAAGAAGTCCATCCAATTTTATCCAAAAAGAAGCGCATGCATCTGATATATTCCTTCATTATACATGTAAAGTATGTGCCTCAAGCTGGTAGATTCATATTGTAATAGTCTAGAATCATCAACCATGCTTATTTCTGTTCCTGGTTCAACTTGGGGTGTACTTCTGACACATTTCATTGTCCTCGCAGCTGGTACTGCAGCAATTTGATAATGATCTTTCAAAGAAACTGAATGATGTTGTTAACGAGATTAGGCGCCAGAGATGTTCATACTTACGGTACGGCAGATATTCTGCTCTTTGTAATTATAGCTTTTGCTAGTTAAAATAGCAACATTGACAAATAAAACTTCTGGTGCAGTTTGCGGTTATGCAGGAAAGGGGATCCATCAGGTTAGTTAACAAACCCTTGCTTTCAGAAGTTTCTCCAATAGTAACGAAGCATAGATTTCTGTTCGAGTCTAGGGGGGACAATTAATGTTTGCCAAAACAGATTATTTGAAGTTGTTTTATTTGTTGCACAATCTTGAGCAAACTGCACAATGTCTTGCTGATTTATATGCCAAGTAACTGCTGTTATTGCTAACACCTGTACTGGAGTTTTATATTTGCAGGTATGTTTTTCTTTCCATATATGGTTGAAGACAAGGCTCCTGGTGGCCTTTCCTATGTTGAGTTCCTTGTACATGTCCATCGGCAAATACAAACAAAAATGGCATGAGGCGTAAGACCTGTTCATCAAGTTTTGGTTGCTATGCAATTTTCATATGTAAAAGTTCCATCCATATTGGAGATGGATAGAAGACGATCATCAGATTTGTCCTGACAGATGCACATGCTTTGTGCTGTTGATGCCAACTAGTCCATTTATATGGGAAACAGGTGCGGGATTTTTGTGCTTGCAGTTTTTACAATTACCAGGACTTGGAGATAGGTGATACAAATGGTATAAAAACAGTTTGGTTGTTAACCCAAGGAACCGTTTCTTTTTCTTGACATTTGTTTTAATTTGTTGTAAACCCAGAGGATGTATGCAATGGAAAGAAATGTTGGTGGCTTGGCAATAAATATGAGTTTGTTGTTTGGTTACTATTTCATCATTACTATCCATTTTTGTTACTCTGTTTTGGCGCAACGGTTTCGTGTGAGGCTCTCGATGCATATCAAACTTTTTTATCTTTCATTTCTATGGTTTCATTTCCATTTGAGAATCTTTGATGATGTCCATGAAAGTTAATTTTAAATGTCTTCAAATTTTTCATGGCAGGTAAACATATCAGAGGGGAAAATATGATGTTATCGTGTTTTTAATTACTTCCATGAACAATTTCGCTAGGGATTTATCTTAATCTTCAGTGTTTATTTTCAAGCGCAGTGAAAATGCTGCCAGTGTTACATAGAACGTACACTTAAGCTGATAGATGAGAAATGATACAAAACAAACGATTGAATCTGGAAATCTATGATAAACGAAATAAAATCTACCCCTAAAAGACAAAAGATTACCATAGCAGTTGACCTATGGTCGCTCTTCTAGTTATATGCGACAGCATTGGCAAGAGATAAGAGCTGTACAACTACACAGTAGGCAATACAGAAACATGGTCAATGTTTGGGCTCTGGGAGTTTTAAGATGGTAATGAGTCTCCGTTTCCATGCTGGATCACAAATACTAGACATAATAATACAAAAGAAAATTATATCTGCCCTCGTCCACCATTCAACCATTAAGGTTGATCCTTGGTGATGTAGAATAGACACCAAAATTCTGAGTAATAAATGAATAAGACTGTCAGAGAATTGTAAAATTTGCATTCTAATCATACCACTAATATGTTGCTATTATAATCTGTAAAAAATATTATTGATTCTACCAAATTTATATATTTGCAATAAAAAATGATTTATCTTGCAACTCCCAAGTAATATTGTCCAAGTATTTCCTGAAAAACCTTACTCTTAACACATTGGTTACTAGCGTGTGTAAAAACTGTTTGGAGATTGATTCTGCAAAGCATGAAGATATCTTCATTTACTGGAAGAGTTTCTTGATAGGGGCCTTGTGTAGTAATGCAATTATAGAATTTAAATAGACTAAGGATATAACCGATGGATCATATAAGTAGTTTAGCAGAAACATAAATGTAGATCTGTTTATTTATCACAATCAGGTTTAAGTTGAGTCAGGGCTAGGTCCGGTTTGGATTTTTCAAACTAATCCCAATGCACATTTATAAAGCCTCGGCCTAACCCTACCAAAACTAAGTCAGGGTTAAGTATCTATTCTCTCAAAAGAAAAAAAAGTTAATATTTTGTATCCTAGTTGTCTACATGGGCCGTCATTGTCGTGGGAAAAGAAGCATTCCATATTCGAGTGCTCCTCCTCATGAACGATCAACAATAATTAGCTGCTCTAAAAGGACCCCAAGTCCATCAAAACCATGCCCCTCAGTGCTTATATGTAAGAGCTTAATAAGTATCAAGTACTGAATTGGAATCCCATGCATCCACCATCTCAACCCTTTTCCTACTCTCTCTCTCTCTCTCTCTCTGTGTGTGTGTGTGTACTCTCTCTCTCTCTCTCTCTCTCTCTCTCTCTCTCTCTCTCTCTCTCTCTCTGTGTGTGTGTGTGTGTGTGTGAGAGAGGATCGAATAAGCTTCAAACTGCCCTTTACCCAAACAGTACAAGAATGGCAATCCACCTATTGGTGTGCTGCTGCCCTCAACCGACCTGATCGTCCCAATCCGGTTGCCTTGCATCTTAGAGACTTAATCAGAAGTAAGACAATGTTATAGGATGGGAGGACATATACAAGGTGGGGGCTTCCATAGTTCCACTATATATAGGGATGGCAATCGGGTTGGATGCAAGTCGGATCAAAAATTCATTAATCCAAATCTGGTCTATTGATTAAACATGTCAAAATTTCAAATCTGAATCCGACTTCTTTATTAAACAGTTAATCTGACCCGACCCATATAACCTATTTATTAAATAAATTATACGGGTTAGATAAATTTTTAATGAGTTACATAGATTTAAATAAGTCAGAAACAAGTTAAGCAGATTTTAAACAGATTAAATGGATCATATCATAATTCGATTTAATTATTAAACGGGTCAAAGTAGATTAAATGAGTCAAATATTTAAATCTGAACCAAACCTATTTAATAAATATGTTTAGATGGATTGATCTATTTACGACTCAAACCAATTTATGTCAAACTAATAAACCTACTTAAAGTAGGTCGTTCGCAAGTCGGATTGACAAGTCGAATCATAAATTAACACCCTTAACGATAGCTCAAGCTTGCACTCAATAAGAGCTCCTTCGCAAGCAATGATCTTAGGCATTACATAGCCTTTAATTGCAACTAGGGATCAAAGAACACACCTGGCTCAATTGTTTAACTCTTTATCTCTTTCTTTAAAAAAATTCTGAGATTGCTTGTGACATCACTTTTAGTTTTGGTCATATCCAGGTCCGGGACTGGAATAGCAATGTTCAACATATATGGATTCTTTCTACCTTCGCGCAGTATTGCTGGTACCATTGAGTTAATTATGTTCTATGGTCGAAGTTCTACTCACAATATCCAGTTTGGTCTCCCAGGTTCAAACTCTCTCTCTCTCTCTCTCTCTCTCTCTCTAAAAAATAAAAAATTCAGGTTGGTCTCTCCCTTTTTTTTTTTCTTTTTGAATTCACAGAAATTCCTTCTGTCGTTGTCAGATTATATTGTTCCTCTGAAATATACCCATGATACCTCAATCTTTCCAAACATCCAAAAGAATGCCATTGGCAGTTGTTACTTGATAACTTGTAAAGCCACATATCAGGATTAATGAATAAACTTTTTTCTTTAACTTTTGTCTGGAGCCTCTATAAATTTGAAAATATTGCTGTGCCCTTTCTGATGATTTAGATTTTTTAAGTCTTCAATTGAGACTTTGGGAATTATTTGGTTGTAACTTGTTAAAGCAAAAGTTAAGAGATAGAAAATATAATTCCATAACTTCATGAATTTTATGTGCATAATGGAGCATTCAATACTATACAACAATAGAGACACACAAAAAAAATTACTGAAAAACATCAAAGTACAATACAAACAGTAATAAATAGAGAACCATTCTTAAAAAATATATTGTTCATTGGACTGGAGACTCACATCCACAATAGGATTTGACAATTGTCAAGGCCTGAGTGGATCCTACTTGGCAGGCCAAGTCCTAGTGCACTTCTTGGTGGAAAAGAGCCACCTCTGATGATGGATGTGATTCTGAAGTCATGTAACACTACTCTATGAAGACTACTGAGCACCAAAACAGTCTGCTTTGTAAAGGCAATTTCAGACTAATCATTTGATCACAATATTTCTCGTGTTGTATTTGCTGCAGATACAAAATTTCTTTCAATTCAATTACGTAGTAAATTCTTGTTAAACTTCTTGCATAATTAAGTTTTTAGGAGATCTGTTCTACTGGTTCTTTTAGTAGTAGATGAAGGAAGCAAAACATATCCAGATAGAATGTGACAACAGAAGCTTCCATAATCATTATACTATGTAAAGTTGCAGTAGAGAACAAAATGCAGAAGCTGCCTTTTAGATTTATCTGAATTGTATGTAAAATTTTTGGGCAACCTTAAATCTTTAGACATGTTGAGAACTATGAAAAGGAAGAAAAGAAAATTTTCGGACATGGATCAACTGTAGATTTGTACTCTCCTTCAGATTTTTTTTTTTATAGTGAAAAGACAGCTTTTTATTACTTTTGACGAGGGTGCATCTCCATTTAGAAATGTGATGACATAAAAAAAACACCTTAATATAGCTAAGGTTTTTTTACTTATTTTTATAGCTTTGCTCAAGGTAGAACTTTGAGAATGTAATTTCAAAGCAGAAAATATCTGATAATACTTCTCCGCAACAAAATTCACCATGTTGTACAGAGCTTAGCAAGAGATTAAATCTCGTAAGTTCAATTGCTAACGCCATTGTAACCATTAATAAATAAGGAAGTATAGTCTTAATTCAATAGCTGTCTCATAGGAGTCTAGAAGGCTCAATCGTTGAATTAGGGGACCAAAAAGAAGGTTTATAAACAAAATTTGCAGATTCCAGCCTTTGTTCATGAAATATCAACAAGCATAATTTTGAAAACAATATAACATAATTGAATAGGAATCATCAGAATGTTGGGCAGAGAGATGCAAAAGCTTCATTGAACAAGGTTCTTTGCACTAATTGATTCCGCTCTTTCTAGATGTCTTCTTAGCATCAAGTACCTGGCTGATGAAGCTCAATGATACACTATAGCTTTATTTATTTATGTTCTCTATTAATAAATGAATTATTACAAGAGTTACAATCTTTATAGATAATACAATTGCCAAAAACTTTAATAGAAATTTATCGAGGCATTTGAAGAAAAAAATTTCATTCTTTCAAATGCATTCTCCTATTTACTTGCAGTTTGCTGTTTAAACTTTCAGACTGATCGGCATGGAGTTGCATTTTAATAAAGTGTATAATAGGATGAGGTTTATACGGTGGAGAGCCCCCAAATGCCCAAAGCTACATAGGTTGCAAAATTTCAGCTGGCAAAATACTATATCCAATCCTTAAACCATGTGCTTCAAAAATGTTACAGCTATGATACATAATAAATCACAACGATTAATTGTTTCTAGCCAAGGCCTTTAAAATGAACAAAAGACAACATCCAGAACTACAACCAGCAACCAAGAAAAACAATCGAACCTTTTTTGTGAAGAAAACTGTAAGTGATATGGTAAATTAAACCTATTGGAGAACCAGATGGAGGGCAGTTTATTCCTTTTCTTTATCCCTCTGAAGTAAGAAGCTCTCATGGTTGAGCAGCTTACAGCAATAAAGAAAACAATATGCATTGCAATATTCGAAACTTATAGTTTATCTATTCAATGAACAAGACAAGCGGAATGAGGAGGCTGAATATGAATGAATAGGAGCAAAGGATATTAGTTATAGAAACACTAGTGGATGTAAGCATCAGCACATGTTCTAGATGGTTTGGTGCCTTGCTGGTTTACAGCAGCTTGTGGACTCTAGCACCGTAGCAGGTGCATACGTATGGCATGGAGCAGATTAAATGGGACTGTGTTGATGATGTAGGAGGCATTGTTGCCCAATACAACAATATGTGCACCCCATGTAGCCTGTTTCTAAAAGTGGGCTACCTCAATGAAGTTTAGCAGACGAGCCTATGGGCTGACCTACACAGCAGGATGTTTTGGTTGGGAGAATTTCCACTCTCAGTAGAATTTCTAACGATGATGATGATCAGAGATGCTATAAGGTTCTTATAATGCGTGTCATTGTGCAAGCTTAATGAGATTATTTCAAGAATATGCTCTTCAAAGGCAATGAGGTCATCATACAAAGGAAACAAACCATGAAATGACCCAAAAATCAAAAAGAACTATTGCTCAACTACAATGTTCTACGAAGTCCAGGATGACAAATGCCAGCCTGATAATAAATGATAATAACATCCATGAAGCTTAAGTACATTTTTGTCTTAAAAAAGTTCTTGCTAACACAAAACTATAAGGATTCTTTTTTGTACAAGGCAAAATAGAAAGGTAAAAAATGTTGTACTGACAAAGAATAGATAATTACAACTATATTTGCTAATATTAAAGCACCTCTATTAACTGTTGAGTAACTATGGACTTACAAATATCAACTTGACGGAAAACTTTTAGGCTGACATCAGTACTTGTATCCTATGCTGTCTCTCATACTTCACTGTACTTCACTTCTGCGGTTGTTCCATGTTTGCATCAACTAGTTCGGTGTATGATCTGAGTGAACTTAAGGAGAGCTCAAGGCAATCCAGTAAGACACGGAGCCATACTATCTGTTCAAATTCTTTCCTGCTTGTGGATATGGATCATTCCAGCACTCATCCTCTGCCACTGCATTTTTCCATCTTGTTAGGAAAACCCTCAGTTCCACATAAGACCGGCGCCTTACCTGCATAAAAGAACCTATCAAGCTAATAATCCTAGGATAACTAGTCATAGGTTTTGGATTCAGCAATATAGAGTATGAAATTAATGGGAAATGCAGAAAGCTAATGAAAAGTTCATGAAGCTTGTGAAAAGTCAGAAAAAGAATATAAAGCTAGAATTAATTGATCAGATAAGAAGCATGAGTTTTGGCAGATGCCTTCGATGGTTGACAAGGACTTTGTACATTTTGAGGTCAATGTTCTGATTTGAGATAACCCTAAGTTTGCAACAGTAGAAGAATTTATCAATGATTTGAAGAAGAATTTATCAATGCTTTGAAGAACAAAGCAACCGTGCTATGCAGATAAAATGTAAGAATGTAATGCTAATTCTGGATGAACCCTAGTTTATGATGCTACATATTAAACTTTTATGGGTTCTGTAGGAAGGGCCAATTACAGGAATATAAGTTGAAGGAAGAATCAAGAAAAGTTTAGCCCTTAGCAGAAAAGGAAATGGATCCCTTAACCTATTCAGTTTCTCAACTTGAATTTGGGTGGTTCCTATAGAAGAGAGGGTAATAATGGGGTAGGTGAAGCAATCAGAGATCCTTCAGCCAGGGTTATCAAAGCTTAAACTAGTCAATAATGCTTGATGCAAAATGATGGCTGCAGAGTAACTCATAGAAAAGAGATCAATATATATGTAATATATTGGCCAAAATTGACTTTAAGATAATAAAATCAATTATTTATGGTCACAAAGCATGGCTTTGAAAACTTTAGGCATTGAATGGCATATAATAGGCCATTGGGTTGGTCGAAGGAGGAACAGGCTTATATATGAATTTTGCAAGGGCAGACACAATATGCTTGCACAGTAAGTTGTTTGGTCACCAAAGCTGATTACCAAACTGTAACCATAAATACTTGCACATCTCACATTTAGTGGTTCTTGTTGACTGACCGAGTGACTGCAAAAGCTTAAGTTGACATGGAAATGGTCAATAATGTATATTCCTCTTAGCAACCCTCCATGCCCCCCCCCCCCCCCCCCAAAAAAAAAAACAAAAATATCCCCAGGCCTGGACCATGCATGAGGAGCGTTCAATGCTGATCACCTAAATCAATTTGGCAAACTACACAAGAAGCACACAAAGGTGGGTTGTTGAATTAATCATTCCCAAACAGTCAAGGATAGAAACTTTTGTACTTACTGCATATCTATCTGTGACACCAGATGATCCATGAGGCACCTGCAGGATTAGATAACAGCAATTAGTTTGGCTGAAAGATAGAATTTGTGGACTGAGGCATGAAAAACCCCTACCATTGTTCCCAAGTAAGATGACTCGGATACAGGAGCATGAGCATGACCACTTAATTCTGCATTTGGCTGCATAATAGACCATAATGCCAGTCAGATAACCAGAAATGTGGAATCCAAATTAATTCAGGCAGGGGTCAGGACCAGCTGGTTGAAAAATGAATAGCTTTGGTGGTGTTTGAGCAGGTAGAGACAAAGGGAACAATACTCAACCAATGATCGAGCACCATGAAAAACTCAACATGTTCAAATTAAATTAGCACGAGACTATGATGCAGGTCGTAATTGGAGATTTATCAACATTCCATAATATCAGGAAAAGATTTGATATCTTACCTTGTTCTCATCAAAACCACCAAGTGTAGGTGTACCCATATGAACTATATATTCACTGTCCACCACTCCAACATTTTTCGTCCGATCACCCTATTAAAGAACATTAGACATTTATTTTATAATAGTATAAATAAACATGTTTGAATCAATCAATACCTGACAACAGTAACCAAGCTTCATGTCTAGGCCCCATGCATGAATCAAGTCATTCTGCAAAACGGATCAGGAAAAAGAAAATCCTTGAGATGATTTTATTCGTTGCAGTATGAAATGAAAATGAGATATACAATAATATACAGCAATCCACCTGGATCATATACCACACACAACGCCATGCAGCTCTTGAGAACACAGGAGCCATCATCTCTACCCACCTGCAAAATTGTTCCCACTAGTCAAAGACTCACAGCAACTACTTCATTGCTTTAGGTGCAGAGAAGGGTCTAAGTAAATTTAACAAAACATGAAGATAAAGATTTATGCAGCAAGAATGAGTAACATGCGCAAATACCTGTCATTTTCACTAAGCAATGCTAACAGGAGTAGTTCATAGCCGCATGCTACTAACATGATAAATAAAAGAGACACACGAAACAGAAAAAAAAAAAAATCATACCCTGTGCATGGAGGTGCAGTACTGTTCTCATAACACCTCCCACCACCTCTCAACTTGTAAATTCTTCTGTTAATACAAAACACTAATTTCTTATATTTTTTGTCAAAGGACTAAAAATAGGCATTAGCAGCATAGACATGATTTATCGAAAACACCAGTATAAGTCAACAGTGAAAATGGCCAGCTCGTAATAATTACTAAGTCCAGACCTGTGCACATCTCCTTGCCTCCCACGTGCAGTGATTTGATGATGCACCTCTGATTTAGCAACATCCAATGCAGGTTGTGATATCTCTAACCCTTCCCTCTCAATGATTGATATATAACTGTAATATTCAAATATGCTTCTTTAAAAGGTGAAATTCAAATACAAAACTTGAAAAGAAATTGACATGTCCTCAGCTTGATATTATGGTTTCACACCCAATAAAAGGATCAGAAAAGGAAGAAAACTATTATTCTGTATTCACATAAATTACAAAAAAACAATCACATGAAATATGAAGAATTTCAACAAAAGGAATCATAAAACTAGACATGGTCAAAAACTAGCATTGTAGGCAAGAGAAAAAATGATATACAAGTTCTCCAATTGGAGATTTCGATTTATCACAATCATCTGCCTAAAATGCAAAAAAGCAATTTCTCAGAATTTAAAGCAAAACCAATAGAAAGTAGTTGTCAGAAATAGAATACACAATGTTTCATTAAATAGTAAGTGCAGAAAAAGAGGGAGGATGGCAAGAAACATAAATTAATGGAAAAGATCATCCCTAAAAGATGTATGAGAACTCCTATGAAGTCTCATGAATCAGTTGATTCAGATCAAAAATGAACTGACGGTCATGAAACAAGAAATACTTCCTATACACTAATTACATGAGAGCTCATACCGTCCAGGATGAAAATGCTCTACTCCAAGATCTTCATCCCAAAGGAATATATAATTGTAATCAGCAACTATATCTGGATGTAAGAAGCGCTTGGCAAACCACCTTCCAAGGTAATATGATATTAAACATGGTTTAGATACCTCAACAGCAAAAGCTCAATTAAGATTTGCAAATAACTAAGTAGACATACCATTTTGTCTGATTGATTGCAGAGACATGTAAGGCACTATCAGTCCATTGTAAGTCTCTCCACTCATCAACCACACCATCATAATGGAAAAGCATTATAGTGAACTTGCTGGAGAAAAACTGAAACATGACAGACCAAAGAATCATCCATAAATAGACTATTGACATGCTGAGAACAGGACAAAAGGCATTCAAAGGAATTATCTGATTTGTACCTTCTCAACAATTTGATCCACAACTGTTTTTTGTTTTATTCCAACTGCCATGGCCAACAAGCTCTTAGATGCCTTTGCTACGTGCTGGTATAAACATTTTAATGAGAGTGTTTATGAAAAAAAATTGATACAATTAACCACAATTTGATATTACACCCAATACAGGGCCATCGATATTAAAAAAAAAAAATCATGTTATGGCAATAGCAAGGGCCAAGGGCTGAAACTCCCTTTATCCACCTATTTTTATTACTGACAATCAGATATAAATGTATGAAGAGTTTTACCTTTTCTAAGAAAAATATGATATTAAAGAACAATCTAATGAAAAGCACTATTGTAATAGTGATTAAAAGTCTCATCACGGTTAGAGATTGTGGAGAAGGCCAATGGGAAAAGTTATAGAAAGAAACATTTTTTTGGTCTGCAGGACTGCTCCAGATATTCTTCAGCTTTACATGCTTTCTCTTAAAAGTGATGGTTTTGATTCTAAGCAGATATCGACAATGCAAATTTTCTGCGACATACTGTTGACTAATTTCAATTGGTATATCAACTTGAGCTACTAACATGTGTTCTAAAGGGTGTCCCTTCAACAACTAGTCAATTTTTGCACCACACATCATGCTTCCACATCATTATCAAGCTCTCAGAAAACTAGGCTAACATCATGTGAAAATATGGCCATCAAGTTGCAAGGCCCTGCTATGTTTCTCGGACAAACATTTAGGGTTAAATTAATAAAATTTGAACGGTAGTCTTGTTTTCTTTCATATAGATAAGCATATCCACAAGAAGAGTATAAAATCAAACCAAGCATCATTTCATCAGTATCAAATAGGAATTCAGCAAGCATCTTGAAATAGCAACGGAATTCTGTCCTAGTGCTCATGAACCACGTATAAGATGTTGTGGTTGTGTTTCATTTTTAATTTATCAATCATACCCAGAACCATAGTATCGGAGCTGGTACTCATGCTGGTAGGCTGGAGTTACGATACAGTACCAAAACATCCCATCCCAGCGCATATTGTAAAAGGGCAACCAGAGGGAGAGAGGGAGGAGAGAGAAAGGGGGAGAGAGAGAGAGAGAGAGGGAGGGAGGGAAGGAGGGAGAGAGAGGGGGCTCGGAAGCCCTCCTCTCCTCCACCTATCTACATGTTAGGCGGAGCCCTATTTCGTTTGAAATAGGGCTCGGCCTATTTTTCCTTTTTTGCGCTTCTTTAGATGAAGTCAACACATGGTGTGCCAACTTTACTTAAAGAAGCGAAAAAAAAGGGTCGAGCCCTGTTTCATTTGGGCGGGAGACCGAAGGAGAGGAAGGCTTCCGAGCCCCCTCTCTCTCCCTCTCCCCCCTCCCCCTCCCTCTCTCTCTCCTCCCTCCCCCCCTCTCTCTTTTCCTCTCTTTCCATCTCCCTCTCCCCCTCCATTGCTAGTTCTCGTTTTGCTTGCTGGAACTATCTTGGTCCGCCGCTGGTATAGCTCGGCACACCCCGAATTGGGCAGTCCGGAATGATTCCGCCATCCATGAATCATACAGTGATTATACGAGTATCTAGGCGGTGATGATTTCAGCCACCCATCATTTCATAACTATTAGGGCATGTTCATAACAGAACAAACAAAAGATGGAGTCACAATTCAGTCAACTGTTCATTCATAAATAATTTGGGACAAACCATATACAGACTATTTCTTAACACCAAAAGGAGAACCACATTCTGTCACTTCGATGCTTGAGGGTAAGTAATGAAAATCATTTTAGCTAATCTAACAATATACATATCCCATTCATGCAAGCACACTCCATATACTGTGGTATAAAGGATAAAAAATGATAAGCAACATTTGAAATGCAATCCATGACCAAAAACTAAAGGTTGATTTCTCCCACCTTTTTCTTTTGAGGGTGTAGAGATCCCCACATTGGTTGCATTTCTAAGTTTGATGTCCTGCTAACAATGCCTTGAGGCAATGGCTCACTCCCAGAAGGTTTGCATTGAGTCTGAAAACCAGCAGAAGAATAAGCTATATAATCTAGCTCTTATTATAAAAAGAGCAAACTCCCAAGATTAACATGATACAATAGATTTCTAAATCAAGCTGTATAATACGGCAAACCTTGCATAAAGTGGACAACTTATTCTGAGTTGGCTCAATTGCTCCCCATCCAAACAATATTCCCTGAATATTGGAGCTTAATATTATATCCTTAAAAACTAAATTGTACTTTATGATATATTAACCTAATATATGAACAAATGATGCACTTCTAATTACTGGTGATGGATATCTGCATTAAGGATAGAAAAGAGTCAGAAACTTCCAGCAAAGAGGAAAATTCTTTCAAGAAATTTCCTTTTTTGGTTTTTCTTTAGGGTAATTACCATCAGAAGTATGCAAGCCACCCAAAAATACGAGAGGGAATGAAAACAAAGCAAAAAGAAACTCAGAAAATGAAGCAGCAGTTCCTAACTCCATTTCAGTCAGGACTAAAGCATGCTATATAGCATAATGCAATCACGCAGCTATCAAGAAGACATGGAACCAAATATACAAACCAAAAAAGTAGTAAAAGATGATCCATTGATGAAATCACTTCTTTGAATAAGTTATACATGGATGGTATGTAAAAATTCTGTTGTATACATGAAACCTCTAGAGATGTATCATGCTCATAGCATGCGGCATGGGTAGGTCTGTATTGGCTCCATAGGCTAGAGAGAAGTGCACTCACTCTGATGCTTGCTCCAGGCTTTAAATTTCAGAAAAAAAATTAGCTTGCACAAATACCAAATATTAGGCACTTGGAAGGCTACCTATAGTAGAGCACCACAAAACTGGGCTTTGATCCCTAAAGCACTAACCAGTATCAGGCTTTCTAGTCATTATGTTAATAGCTTGAACCTAGAACTAGGAAATTCATACTAAACAAGAGACACGATAAATCAGCAGTTATAACATAATTTACATTAAAAGAACTTCTGCATAACCAAAATGTAGAACACATAGTATGCTGCAAGTTCTGTGGGAAATATATTCAAAAGTCAGAAGCAAGCAAATCATCAAAATGCAACTTTATTAAGTGGGGGATGCTAGATCATTCAAGAGTTTCCCATGTTAACTGGTTGCAGCCTGTTGTATAGTACATCTAGAAGGCACACTGTGTCTCTGTATCTTAGAGAAACATTCTTTCATGATCAACATCGAAATCATGCCACATAAGATATCACTATCCCTGGCATTTACTTGACAATACAATGAATAGTCAGAAATGCACCTCGTTTGTGCCATGTCTAATACTTGAATGGTTATATTTGTAGGTAGAGAAATGTTTCGAGAACCCATCTATGAAACACTGATTTCTGCACCCTGTTACCAACAAATTAACTCCATTGTTTTCACATCTTTCTCCATTTCTTTGGGACCTACATGCCAGTTTGAGAGTGTAGTAATCAGTGTTTCAGAATGTGATAGCATTTAGCCTTGCACTCTGCAGGCATCACCTCTATTCAATACAAAGTTAGGCTGTTACAGAATTTCCATATGTTGATGTAAAGTGTCACCTTAGTGCACAAATAAAGGTGTTGGACACATGACTCAATTATTCTGCAACACAAAATATCAGTCACCAGAAAATTGATTTGAAGTAGTAGGATTCTGACTTTTGAGAACTACGGTTAAGCATATAGGGTAAACTGACATCTTAATCTGGTAAACATTTTGAGTCAAAGAACGAAGTAATCAACCATGTTTTCCTTTCAGAAGCAAATTGACCAAGAAAAGCCACTATAGAAGATCGTTTAATTTAAGTATGGAAATGAAATGCGGAATACAACGAAAATATATATGAGCAATCAAAACACTTTTCTATGCACAGATGATATAAAACTATTGTGTTCGCATAAACTGACAATATAGATAATCAACTAAAGTGAGAAAACCAACCATACTTTGTTATTAGCAAAAGACGGAGTCCCCACAAGGCAGGCTACACCGAGGACAGCACCCAGCAGGAGAAAGCTGCAAAAATAGGCTCTCTTGCCTCCAGTATCTTTGAGCATAGAACCCTGCCAGGAAAATAAGGCAGAGAAAGACATCTCAGCCTCAAATGGAAAGAGAAGGCGCACACGCACAAAATGTGTTATCACAAACTATAGATTCTTGCAGGATAATTTCCCAACTGTAAGTTAGTAGTCAAACAAAATCAATAGTTTCATATATCAAGCAGTTAGATAGAATGGTACATGAAATAAATTGAACAGTGATAATTCACGCCAGAAAACGATTTGCTCATTTATTTTGTTTTCAGTACTAAATAAAAACAGAAATATTCAATTACTAATCAATTTGGGTTTGCTACAATGCTATTACGCAACATGTTCCAAAATCCAATATTTTCACTACAGATGCATAAGATAAAGTGATAAATTCACTGCTAATCAATTAATAATTAATGTGTACAATTTTGATGCAGAATTTCTCGAAACTACTGAACTTAAACCAACTTACCTATCTAGAAAGAAGCATCACAAACCCATTTTTGTACGAAAGGAAACAATTGACATAAAAAATGAATATTTATACATCACAACAGAGACTACTGAACATTAAACAAATGAATTGAAGAATAATTTAGAGCACTAGAAACCAGAACCAAACATACATATGGAGATGAGTTAGAACCCCTTACAAAATTAGGCAGCCTCATCTTTCCTTGGCAAACCCCACAACTACATGCAAAACAAACAAAACCCATAAGGAAAAAAGAAAACTTCAGAAAAAAGAAATCCCCGAAGCTACTAGCTCAACAGAGAAATCTTATCAATAATAAAATGAATCACATAACCGAGAAAAAACAGAAAAGAAAGGATGCTCTCACCAGAAGCAAACCTAACTCCAAAAAGGGAGAGGACAAATTTCCAGATGGGTTATAGGTTCCAAAGCAATTAGTTGCGACTGGGCGTTTTGCGGGTTTGTAGAGAGGAAGAAGCGTACAGAAAACAAAGAGGGAGGAAGGCGGCGGCGGCGGCGGCGGCGCCGGCGGAGGAGGACGAGGAAGTGGTGGCTTTCAGTTCTCCGGTGACTACTAATCTTAACTCCACCGAGGGAGGAAGAACCTGGAAGAGTGAGAGCGAGAAAACTAGGGGACTTCTTTCTTTTAAAAAGTAAGGGGCTCGGTGGTGGAACGTGGTTGTATCCTTCGCACGAAGGAACGATAGGCCTCCCTTCGCGTCTGAGGACCGTTGGATTTCCCATCTCACAGATCTCAGAGCTCCAATTGGGTCCAAAGTGGATGATCCAACGGTGATCGGGCTCGAAGGAAGGTCGCACCTTCTTCCGCGTAAAGGATACAACCACGATCCCAAAGCCGTGGGCGAGTGGTGGGGTTAGTGGGGCCCAAGAAATGTGGGGGCCACTAAGCCTGTAGCTTTGCAATGCGCCGCGTGGGTGGGTGGGGCAGCTGGTGCCCGGTCGGCGTGCTTTAATAATGTAATTTGTATATATTGACACTAATTAGAGCTTTAAAGCTTTTGTGATAAAAACAAATATAGTAAATTACTGAATTAGTAGAAAAGGGCTATATTTAAATATACTTTTTTGTACTAAAAAATAAATATATTTTTTTTAGGAAAAAGTTTTTGATGAGCATTTCATGCTAAAATTAGTACTGAATCTCTAACTTATAAGGATAATTTTGACAGCATATCGATTTGTATTGTATTTCCATTCATGGTCAAAATGTATCAGCTAAAATAAATATGTGCATTATCTAAATATAGGAATTTAATAATTCAATAAGTCCTGTGATGGATATTTATATATATAAAAATAAAGCTTATAATAGTAGTTGCTACAATAGGTGACTTCTAGTGTTAATTTCTTCTCAAAAATAAAAAGTTAATACTCCTTCCTTTTCTGAAATATATATATAAAAAAATTTATTCTTGCAAAACACCATAGAAAACAATGAAAGGTAGATAATCAAAACCTTTCTGATTCTTTATTTCAATCAGATGATCCAAGAGCAAAATTTTATAGAAACATTTTGTTTTTTTTTTTTTAATTTTTTGGGCTTGCCCTAACAGGTCTATGCATCTTTTTGGGCTTCTCTCGAAGTGTGATGCAATAATGGCTATAGTTAGAAAAAAAGATTTTATATGATGACTAGATAAGGTAGAATTTTTTTTTTTATAAAAATCTTTTGAAAAAAATAAAAATCCTTGAAGACTGTTTGCAGCAGTCAAATGATTCCAGAACTTCTAGGCTGAAATCTCGCAAATTTTGCATGGAAAAAATTATTGCTAACCCTTGACTGAAATTTAATAATTCATCTTTGACCATGTTCCATTTACATTTTAGTCCCTTGTGTCTTATATAACCATACAAACTTAAGCTTTGTTCTATGCCAACTTATGTCTATTTAACATACAATCATGTTGTTTTACAAGCGACAAGAGTTATACATTGTTTCATTTATTGGGGCTAAAAAAAAATGAATATTAAAACAACAGAATTACAACATAGTAGGTAATAAATTTTTGGTTAGCAAGCTCTGATCATTAATATTGGTAAACCTGGCCTAAAAACAATATTCTTAGAAAAGAATACCAATGTGATGATCTAATGACATTTAATGTTTCTTGTTCAGTATGTTTGGGAATGGTTCGTGATTTTTTTTGGACAATGTGTCTTAGAGTAGTCTAGCTTCCAAAAATTAATTACTTAGAAGGTATTGCAGTTTCTTATTGTTTCTTCCTCTTTTTTTTTCATTTTGTTTTTAAAACTACCCTTAAACAAGTTTAAATCAAAATTATGTATCATCCATCTGCTCTCAAATGTCTAGTTTTGTCATCTAAAATGGATTGCCTTTAAAAAGCACGCCTTTGATGCTTTAAATATTCTGACATTGAAACTCGAGCCAAAGTGTTAACTGAAACACAGGCGTAGAACACACGCCACCTTTTTCTGAGAGCTTGGGTCCATTGGGAGCATCAAAGTTTTAATATATACATGTGTATATATACAAAGAACTAAGGTGGGAGCATTCGAGGCTTAACAAGCTCTGGAGAAAGGTCTATAAAGAGGGGATGGTTATCTCCTTATTCGGAAGACTCGTAGAATGGTGCGGTTGATGGGTAAGGTTCAGATTAGACATGTATTTAGAGAGATGAATAAGGCTGCAGACTGGGTCGCCTTCTTTGTTGCTCGGCATTTTGGAAATTTTCTGTGGACGACTGTATCGGACGTTCATCCCTCCTTGTATTTTTTACTTTTCTGCGATTTGGCAGGATGTACTCACGTTAGAGTTATATGAAATGAGTAGCCGCTTTTACCAAAAAAAAAAAACCATAAAAAGCACAAACAACTGTTCAAAATATTTTTTTTTCGTCACGTTTCCACTATTCTGTCTTTCTTTTCCATGCAAGATATGGAAGGATTCCACGTGAAAATAATATTTACTTTCCCTAAAAACCTTTTATCTCATGTGATCAAACAGCAGGACTTCGAGCAGTCGATTGCTTTGCAAAAAAATATTTTTCTCATCAAAATATTTTTTAAAATAAATAAATTTTTAAAAATATAATATCTAAAAAAATAATTTTAGTATATTTAGTTGAGCATAAAAATAGTACATTTTGGAGTGACGTATATTTGGTTAAATTTTTATTTTTTAAAAAAAATTGTATAAAATATCTGTCCTATTTTTAATAAAAGAAAATTTCTTATTCATTTATTTTGATAGCTAAAAAGTAGTTTTGAGCCACCAAGGTGGTAGCCTAGTGGTACTGGGCAGCAATTCTAACCATAAGGTTCCAAGTTCGAATCGCTGCGGCGACGATTAAATTGTGGACCGAAGCTCATTACTTTGGCCACTACTTGGACTTGTGGTATAGGACTGCTCTTGAACCGCTAGTAGCCGGGGTGGTGCCGGGTGTGACGTACTCATACGTGGGACTCTCGAGCCAGAGCTCAGAGGAGTAGCTGAGCCGGGCCTACGGGTGGGGAGGGTATGAGTAAAACCGGTCGGGGTGCCCAACACACGGCCATTTCTGCCCGCATCGAACATTCTCCCGGCGGGGCGGGGGCCTAGTGGGGGCTCCTACGCGGGGGTGGGCTTGTCCCTTCCTCCCCCTACCCCTTTTTTTCAGCAAAAAAAAAAAAAAGTAGTTTTGAAAAAGAAAAAAATTAACTGATAGAAAAGTAATTTTTCTGTATTTCTCATAATTTTTTTATAAAATATAAAAATATTATTTTTTAAAAATATTATTTTATTATTTTTTAAAAAATAATTAAAAAACATCCGCTTTTGCGTTTACCTCGCTTTCCTTTATTATTGGCTTGATCATCATCACCATCATCATCGTGAATGAACTGCTCATAAGTTTATATAAATTGTATGCCGCAACAGCCACAGCCCGACTGCTCCCTTCTTCTCCTTCCTTCTTTTCTTTTCTTCTCTTCCCGCGAGATCGATGGCGTCGAAAGGGAACCGAACCATGGCGGCCGAAGAAAAGAGGCCGAGCCATGGCCGGCGGCAGCCACGATGGCCATGTCATGTGTGCAGAAGACTGAACCCTTCTTCTTTCGCTTCTTCAGCACCATCTCACCGTATGGGCGGAGGCATCTATGGCAATTTTTAAAAAAAACGATCTGAGAGATCGAAAATTGAAGTTGGTAGAGTTATTGGACCGAAAATTTTAGTTACGGTCGTCAAGGACTGATCGGTTCTTTCAATTTTGAAAATAAACCATGCAATAGCACGTATCCTGTAGGATAGTGATTACGGGTGTCGGTCCACAGGGATTGGAGACAAGTTATCTTTCCTAATTAAATAATTACTTCAAGAAGGGATAAGCTAGAGTAAATGATAAAAACATAAGAATTAACATGGGTGTAGTAGTATGAATTATCTATGGAGAGAGGTGTTTAGGGCTAGAATCCACCGATGGATTCGTAATTGTGATGCTTTCAATGACTTAGATGCGTGTATGATCTGATTGCTCTTAACTACAAGTTAGGGCAATTATACAAAAAGCTGAAATCTAACCCACAGTATGAGTCATCTAAGCATGGCACAAACCATCTTTTCTAAGGATAGGCATGGTCTGTCCTATTTAGCATGATTCATCTGAGGATTAATTTTTCAAAGATAAATCCGATAGTTGCATAGCAATCTCTTCCAAACCACAGGTATTGGATTCAATTTCGATAAACTAGATTAATTCATGCAAAGACTTTCTACAAGATAAACATCTTACATAAATTAAACAAGACATTTTAAGATCATAATTTCATCGAGTATGCAACTGTCTTACAACGCTAAAAATCAAAGAAATGCAACACAAATACTCATCCATGGCTTCATCAAACCCCTAAACCGAGGCTTAGCTGCTCATGGTGGCCGGAAGTCCTCCCATCTTCATCTCCCTCTCGGCTTTCTTCTTCTTTTCACTGAAACAGGGGGTCTCCCCTGTTTTTCTTTTGAACCGATCCGAGCTCCTTTTCCCCCTCTCCTCTGCCGTCCTCCCATTTATATAGCTTGCCAAAGCCTTGAAGCCGGCGAAGGATCAAAACGGTCGCGGGATCAATGGGCGCTTGATTTTCTTCTTCTCGGAAAACAGGATCATGGCTTGATCGTTGGGAGGAATGCACGGATGGTGGGATGGATCGCTTGCGGAAGGAAGGAGGCGCTTCACGAGCAGCTAGGATGGAGTGCTAATCCGGAAGCTTTGGAAGAGGAGACGTGGATCCGGGCGCTGGGAGGAGTCGATCACGGGAGGACGCCATTCACGGATGCGGTGCCGGCTTGGAGGCGGAACGTGGGGTCGCGGTCTGTCCGGACGCGGAGGCTGCAGTAACGGGATCGATCGTGGAAGGAAGGAGGCGCGCGTGGAGGCGGAGGAGCTGCAGATCCGGAAGGGGGAAGAATGAATGCACGGAACGGCTGAGGGCTTCACGGCTTGATCGGGTGCTGGGAGATCGCTGGAAAGTTGAAGCTCGGACGCGGCGTCGGAGGCTGATCCGGCTGGAAGCTGGGAGGAATCGTGGAGGAGGCGTGATCACGGGATTACAGATTGGAGCAGGGATGCTGCGGGATGGGCTTGGGGTCTCTCTGTGAGGCGGGATCAACGGGAGGAAGGTGGACGGCCCTGATGCAAGGAGGGAGGAAGAAGATGAAGAGTGGGATTAGTTTTATTATTATTATTTTTTTTTAACACTGTTCATATGAACAGTGTTTTCACGGGACACTGTTCATATGAACAGTGAATCATGGATATTCAATTATTATTATTATTATTATTTTTGTTTTAAAATTATAAATTTTATATGAAGGCAGGTAAGGAATTTGTTGGGAATTGACTTTGGGTTTGAGGTGAGTCATGATCGTTGATTTGCGTGAACTTACTCTCGAGCCCAATGTTGTTTAAATTTAATTCAACTTCAGACCGGACTCAACAAGGCTAAAAGCAGGACTGTGACTTAATAACAAGGGTTAATCAAATATTTTTCCATATAATTATAACTTTCAATCTAACCAGGACCAAAGCCCATTGAATTATACCCTTAGCTTGATTGCAATTCCATCAGGTTAATAATTCGGGTCAACACAATCTCCTCCTTATATGTTTTTATGAAAGATCTCAACCAGAAGAGAGACAAATTCAGAGTCTGTCTAAGAAAAGTATTATTTACCTCTTACCCTAATTTAAATTTATTTCATTGTTTATTCAATTTCATGGTAAAACAAGTAGTTATCCGTTTAAGAACATTGATAAGTGCTGGAAAAAGAATATTAAATTATAGATTAATCAGCACTTATCACACCCCCAAACCTACATTTTGCTAGTCCTCGAGCAAAATAAAACTAGAAAAGAAAAATTCTAACTCACTTTCGCAGGCATCGCGATTGCATTTACCATATGCAACAAGGCTTTAAACCCCTAGGTTACCCTAGTGGACGAGTTATAGTCTCGTGAGGGTTTCCAGTGAAGATACCCACAAACTTCAATATTAAAATAAATCATTTATTATTATCATTATTATTATTATTATTATTATTATTTAGTCGATTGATCTATAAAGTGAAAATCAAATTCCAAATGCATACTAGTAAAGAATTTCAAAAACTTTTTTTTTTATATATTAAAATCTAATTTAAGATACATAAATGATAAGAATTTCAAAACACACACGGTTTTATTTACTAAGTCAGCCCAAATTCTAGGTCAAGATGCAATTCAAGTTGAAGTCATTAAGTTTCCGTTAGGGAGTTGTAAGACTTATTTATACTGGAGTGCTCGGTGAAATCTGGACCGTACCCAAGCTAAGAGTTCGGATCTCCAAAATATTGCTAATACCAGTAGTTTCCAAGGATTGGTCGAAGGAACCTACTCACTGATTCAAAATCATCTTATCTGCAGAATTTCGAGAGTTGTGGATGTTTACTTTAGTACCTCACGGGCTTTATCTGTAATATTCCAGTTTACTCGAATTTCTACAACGACGGCTTTCACACTATTGTCTTTTCGGTCAATACAGCTCTTTTTTTTTTCTTTTTTTTTAAGAAAGATATATAAATTGTGCACTTTTACTCTTGTGGTGATTTCTCCGTGTAACGAGCAATCAGTCGACAACTCTCACACCAGTTGGCATAAGGTGTCGGGCATCAAGACTCCCCTACGGACTTATGCTCGGAGTCCTCATCACAAGCCCACTTGACCTTTGACAATAGGTAGCCCTTTTCGATGTTCCTGACTAAATCCATTTTTATTGATTTTTTTTTTTTTATATTGGATTAGATAAGTATGATTCATCAGGGTCCAAGGTTGCTACTATACTATCAACATAATGTCGAGCCTAGACCTTAGAAGGGTCGGCCAGTGTGTAGTGAAATTCCAAAGTATTAATTAGCTTACAACTCCCTAAGAGAGACTTAATAAAAAGAACTTAAATTTGTATTACTTCCCACTAGTCATTGGGCTTTTAGATTTTATATACCTTGTGTGTTTATCATTCTCGCATAAATGTATATAAATTAGGTTTTTTTTTTTTCTTTTTTTAACAAAACTTTTTTTTTATTATTATTTTATGAAAATAAACACATTTTTTTTTAAAAAAAATTATTTTTAATTTTTAATTTTTTTTTTAAAGATGATTTTTTTTTATTATTTTTTTAACTTTTTTTTTTTGATGAAAATCAAGATGAATACCCCCAAACCTAAACCTAACATTGTCCTCAATGTTAAGAAATAATCTAAGAGAATTGGGTTGCCTCCCAACAAGCGCTAAGTTTATTGTCTTCAGCCAGACATAGTGAGATAGTTTTTGCATCTCCTTCTATGAGGTCATCTATTTTGTCTATCATAAAACACTCAATTTTCCTTGCGGGTTGGTCGGCCGCATTGAGCACATTTAATTTTACCTTCATATTCCCAAATGATATGTTCATTACCCCTGTTCTACAATTGATGCACGCATTGGCTGTTGCTAAAAAGGGCCGCCCAAGGATAACGGGGATTTGTTTATTAGGATTGGGCTCATGTTCCATATCAAGGACAATGAAATCTACTGGAAAATAGAATTTATCTACCTTGACAAGAACATCTTCAATTATCCCACGTGGTGTTTTTACAGATCGATCAGCCAATTGAAGGGATACCGAGGTTGGTTTTAACTCACCTAAACCAAGTTTCTCATAAACTGAATAAGGTAAAAGGTTGACACTTGCCCCTAGATCTAAGAGTGCTCGATCAATGAAATTATTTCCTAAGACACAGGAGATGGTGGGAGCACCAGGATCTTTGAATTTTGGAGGGGTGTTGTGTTGGAGAATAGAACTCACTTGCTCAGTTAGAAAGACCTTTTTAGGCACATGTGTCCTAGATTTTCGCTTTTGTGTAAAAAGGTCTTTGAGAAATTTGGCATAGGAGGGAACTTGTCTGATGGCATCAAGGAGTGGGAGGTTGATTTTAACTTGTTTGAAGACCTCCATCATCTCTTCTAATGAAGTTCCCTTTTTGCCAAATGGAGAGGGTGAAGTAAGAGCTTCAGAAAATGGGGCCTTTGGGATGTGAGTTTTGGCAGAAGATGGACTAGCCGAAGAAGAAGAAGAAGGTTTTAGATTTTCATTTGACACATTTCTATCCTCTTCTTCACCTTCCTTATTGTTGTCCTCCCCAATCTTATTGTCTATTATACGTCCACTCCTTAGGGTAGTCAAAGCATTGGCTTGTTCATGATGAATTGCATTTAGTTGATTTTCTTGAGCCATGTATTGTCCCCTAGGATTACTTAGTGGTTGGCTTGGAAGCTTTCCTTCCTCTCGCTTGTTTAGTGCATTAGCTAGTTGACCCATTTGGGATTCTAGCTTGGCGATTGATTGCGTATGAGAGTGCACTAATTGTGTAATGGTTTCCAAACCTTGAAGGGCGTTCAACACTTTCTCCTCAAAGGCTGTGTTTCTTTGGGGTGGAGGAGGAGTGTGTTGAAATTGAGTCGAAGGACGGTAGGGATGAATATTTTGTGGGGTTTGAAAATTCTGAGGGTTTGGAAAGTTTTGGGAATAAGGTTGGGCAGTATTCGAAGCTTGCTGCTTCCAAGAAAAGTTTGGATGATTTCGCCATCCCGGGTTATATGTGTTGGAAAATGGGTCATTATCCGGTCTAGGCTGTGTTTGAGCAGCATTGATGTGTTCTTGCACGAGTTCGGGGAATTGGGGCGCTGAAGGGCACTCATGAATAGGGTGGGATGGGCTAGAACAAATAGTACACACTTGTGCTTGGGAAGAGTTCATGTAATGCCCACCTATCATCAGTTGGTCAATCTTATGGGACAATGCATCTACCTTGCTAGACAGGTCCATAGAATGACTTATTTCACAAATGGTCCCTTTTCTTTGAGAACTCGGGGGTGCTTGACGAGAACATGAAGCATGGTGGAGGGAGTTTTCATTTAGATTTTCAAATAATTTCCATGCTTCATGCTCATTTTGAAGCATGAATGTGCCCCCACATGCGGCATCAATCATCTGACGGTTTCGTTCTGTCAATCCGTCATAAAAACATTGCACTAGTTGCCACTTAGGTATTTGATGATGAGGGCATTTACGGATTAGGTCCCTAAATCTCTCCCAAGTTTCATGAAATTCTTCTCCCTCAGTTTGGGAGAAGCTTGTAATGGCACGTCTAAACTGGTTCGTTCTTCCTATGGAAAAGTATTTTTTAAGGAATTCTTGTTGCATTTGATCCCAAGAACGAATTGAGTTAGCTTCTAAAGAATTCAGCCATTGTTTGGCTCTATCTTTAAGGGAGAAGGGGAATAATCTAAGTTTCAGAGCATCATCAGTGAAATTCTGAATCTTGACAGTGGTGCAAATTTCAAGGAATTCATCTAGGTGTTTATATGGATCTTCGTTGGTGAGCCCATAAAAAGATGGAAGCATTTGGATCACACTAGACTTTATTTCATATTGTACAGCTGCTACTTCAGGTAATCGAATGCAAGATGGGGAAGTGTAAATAGTGGGAGTAAAGTACTCCCTCAGGAGTTTGGGTTGTTCTTCAGCCATCTTAAGAGGTGGGGATGATCCTAATGTTTTGATCTTAGCTCGAATGTTCCTAAGGGTTCGTTCTATTTCAGGGTCGAAAGGTAATAGATTTTGTACTCTAGAACGACTACCGTGCATACACTAGTACTCGATCAATCAAGCATGCAATAAAAGAGAAAAGCATATCAATCCTAGTCTTTGACCTAAAATCACTAGACAGCTCCTAACTGATTTGAAGAGGGCACCTAAGCCTCCAATCCGGTCTAATGAACCGAGTTGACCAGGTAAGCTCCCAGGTAAGTGGAGGGGTCACGATGCGTTCGCAAAGGTCCCACTTAAAACCCACTTGCCTCGAACAGATGAACTGTCTCCCTTATAGGGACAAAGCTTGCCTAGACATCAACTAAGCCACAGAGCGAAATTGGTGCAACTTTCGGTGATCTTCGTCCTATTGAGCTCGAATGTCCCTAGGGGCCAACGTCTAATTGATTTTAATTAAAGATGACACTATGTGAGATTGAGTTCACCTAAGTTGGGCAAGAGTCCGGTGATGAAATCCGGCTCTTATCTTGTTGGGGTGATTGCCCTTACTATGTGCAAATTGATTTGTGTATGTGTATCAAGCATGCATTCACAATTTTGCTATAATTAAAATCAAACAATCACCACAAAATTTCAAACCAATAATTAATTTAAATAAGAAAAGTTTAGAGGTTACCAAAGGGAATTTCCTCAGCAATTTAATATTTTTTTTTTTTGCAAACCTCTACAGCATTTCTTTTCCGGCAGTTCTCCTTTTGATCATCCCAGATTTTTTTTCTCGATTCCTGAATAAAAAAAATAAAAAAAATAAAAATTAGTAAGGGAGAAAAAGAAGATAAGAAAAGTAACAATAATAGAAAATTTTTTAAAGAAATTTTTTTTTTAAATTTTTAAATAATTTTTTTTAATAAGAAAAATAACTATGCTAGCAATCCCCGGCAACGGCGCCAAAAATTGATCGGTTCTTTCAATTTTGAAAATAAACCACGCAATAGCACGTATCCTGTAGGATAGTGATTATGGGTGTCGGTCCACAGGAATTGGAGACAAGTTATCTTTCCTAATTAAATAATTACTTCAAAAAGGGATAAGCTAGAGTAAATGATAAAAACATAAGAATTAACATGGGTGTAGTAGTATGAATTATCTATGGAGAGAGGTGTTTAGGGCTAGAATCCACCGATGGATTCGTAATTGTGATGCTTTCAATGACTTAGATGCGTGTATGATCTGATTGCTCTTAACTACAAGTTAGGGCAATTATACAAAAAGCTGAAATCTAACCCACAGTATGAGTCATCTAAGCCTGGCACAAACCATCTTTTCTAAGGATAGGCATGGTCTGTCCTATTTAGCATGATTCATCTGAGGATTAATTTTTCAAAGATAAATCCGATAGTTGCATAGCAATCTCTTCCAAACCACAGGTATTGGATTCAATTTCGATAAACTAGATTAATTCATGCAAAGACTTTCTACAAGATAAACATCTTACATAAATTAAACAAGACATTTTAAGATCATAATTTCATCGAGTATGCAACTGTCTTACAACGCTAAAAATCAAAGAAATGCAACACAAATACTCATCCATGGCTTCATCAAACCCCTAAACCGAGGCTTAGCTGCTCATGGTGGCCGGAAGTCCTCCCATCTTCATCTCCCTCTCGGCTTTCTTCTTCTTTTCACTGAAACAGGGGGTCTCCCCTGTTTTTCTTTTGAACCGATCCGAGCTCCTTTTCCCCCTCTCCTCTGCCGTCCTCCCATTTATATAGCTTGCCAAAGCCTTGAAGCCGGCGAAGGATCAAAACGGTCGCGGGATCAATGGGCGCTTGATTTTCTTCTTCTCGGAAAACAGGATCATGGCTTGATCGTTGGGAGGAATGCACGGATGGTGGGATGGATCGCTTGCGGAAGGAAGGAGGCGCTTCACGAGCAGCTAGGATGGAGTGCTAATCCGGAAGCTTTGGAAGAGGAGACGTGGATCCGGGCGCTGGGAGGAGTCGATCACGGGAGGACGCCATTCACGGATGCGGTGCCGGCTTGGAGGCGGAACGTGGGGTCGCGGTCTGTCCGGACGCGGAGGCTGCAGTAACGGGATCGATCGTGGAAGGAAGGAGGCGCGCGTGGAGGCGGAGGAGCTGCAGATCCGGAAGGGGGAAGAATGAATGCACGGAACGGCTGAGGGCTTCACGGCTTGATCGGGTGCTGGGAGATCGCTGGAAAGTTGAAGCTCGGACGCGGCGTCGGAGGCTGATCCGGCTGGAAGCTGGGAGGAATCGTGGAGGAGGCGTGATCACGGGATTACAGATTGGAGCAGGGATGCTGCGGGATGGGCTTGGGGTCTCTCTGTGAGGCGGGATCAACGGGAGGAAGGTGGACGGCCCTGATGCAAGGAGGGAGGAAGAAGATGAACAGTGGGATTAGTTTTATTATTATTATTTTTTTTAACACTGTTCATATGAACAGTGTTTTCACGGGACACTGTTCATATGAACAGTGAATCATGGATATTCAATTATTATTATTATTATTATTTTTGTTTTAAAATTATAAATTTTATATGAAGGCAGGTAAGGAATTTGTTGGGAATTGACTTTGGGTTTGAGGTGAGTCATGATCGTTGATTTGCGTGAACTTACTCTCGAGCCCAATGTTGTTTAAATTTAATTCAACTTCAGACCGGACTCAACAAGGCTAAAAGCAGGACTGTGACTTAATAACAAGGGTTAATCAAATATTTTTCCATATAATTATAACTTTCAATCTAACCAGGACCAAAGCCCATTGAATTATACCCTTAGCTTGATTGCAATTCCATCAGGTTAATAATTCGGGTCAACACAATCTCCTCCTTATATGTTTTTATGAAAGATCTCAACCAGAAGAGAGACAAATTCAGAGTCTGTCTAAGAAAAGTATTATTTACCTCTTACCCTAATTTAAATTTATTTCATTGTTTATTCAATTTCATGGTAAAACAAGTAGTTATCCGTTTAAGAACATTGATAAGTGCTGGAAAAAGAATATTAAATTATAGATTAATCAGCACTTATCAAGGACTCTCCCTTATACCACAGTTCTTTGAAAGGTGGAAAATTAATTATCCGTATATTTTATGGTGTTGTACTGCATGATATCACGATGATACTTGTACGTAAAGTTTATACGTGCATGATCACCGACATTCGAGCATGCGGAACCTTTGAGACTTGAGAGGCTACTATAATGTGGCCGCGTCAATAACCGTGCTGGAGGGGCCAGCATGAGTGGTGGACCAAGGCAGGCTGCTGTACCTCCCTCGCTATCATTGTGGTGGTTCATGAAGGGTAGGACAAAAAAAACAATAGGGTAGGACCCACATCATTTAAAATAAAAAAGATAGAGAAAAAGAAAAAAGCAATGTAACTGAGACGGCGTAAAGGGTGAAAAAAAAATTGGAGGGGGCTGGGTGTGCCCGGGTTAAAAATTTGAAGCATCGTACGTGAGCCACTGAGGTGGCAGCTCAGTGAAACTAAGCCTTATTTTCAATCAAACAGTTCCGAGTTCGAAATGTATGAACGCCGATTAAATTATGGAGACCAGATGCTTCCTGCTTGGACGCGGAGTTTGAAAGAGCTTATTGGTCTGCTGATAGCCTCAGTGGTACTAGGTGTGACGTACTCACATGGAGGGTAAACGTGCTGGAATCCAGAAAGATGACGAGCCGAGCCCACAGGTGGGTCCGAGTATGAGTAAAACCGACTGGCGTGCCCAACACACGGTCAATTCTATTCGCATCGAACATTCTTCTGGCGGAGTGGGGATCCAGTAGGAGCTGCTACGCTGGATGGGCTTGTCCCTTTCTCCCTTCTTTTCTTTTTCCTTAAAAAAAAAACATCATACCTGATGAGACTCATCTTTTATTTTATTATTTATTATTGAAAGCCACTTTATTGACGTAAAATTTATTAGCCGAGATTTGATACTATTTATATAACCTCTAATTCGACTAAAGAGAATATTATAATTTATTATTTTAACTAATAAATTTTTTTTGGCTGAATCAGGTCTCATAGGTTTTTTTTTATTGAAATTTTTTAATGTTAAACTTAAATATTTTTTATTTGTGAATTTCTCAATTATTTTATTTGTTAGTTACTTTTATGGATTATGGAGATTATTATTACTTTGTGAATCTCAGTGATACCCTATTTAATTGCATGAGGAAAGAAAAAGAATTTATGGGTAATTTTGTGGCTTTGTTATTTTTTGGCCTTTTTTTTAAGTAAAATGGTATCAGAGTTGGTTGCTGGTGGCTGAGTTTTTTTTACAAATTAAATCGAAGAACATACAAGTAGTAGCATAGTTAAACACATTTCTTTCAATTATTCAATTTGGAAGTCTAGACGGAAGGATTTGTTCTTTTTTCCCAAAAATTTGTATATCCTAGTGAAGGATACAGTGCCATTTAATCTCCCAAAGAATCCATTACTTCACTTAGGATTCAAGCACATTAATATGAGACATCATTGGGTTTGGATGCTTTGGAGATGAAGCTATTGTACCTTAAAAAAATTCATAACAGTGATAATAGGTCAGGCATGATAACTAAAAATATAATTATTATTTATAGAGAGACAATAGGTTTGGCGGAACCTCCCAGTTAGGAGGGAGAAATTTATTAGAGTTGTCCCTCCTCAGGGGGGACTTATATTATTGAAAATAAAAAAAATAAGAAAAATAAGAAATTGTGCACGTGGCTCATTTTGGGCCTTTTCTTTCACAAGCCGTTTTTGGTTTGTTTGGGAGAGTCTCTCCCAACATAGCTAAGGCAGTGGAAAGAAGGAAGAAAAAAAAAGAGAAAGAGACCGTAAAATATAGAAAAAAACTTATAAAATTAGGATACTATTTTGTGGGATGATCAGATGATTGATTTGTTTTCCAATCTCATTGCAATTTTAGTATATTGTTTCTGGTATTGAGAGTTACAAATTATATGGTTTGGATTTTTCAAAAAACCTTCTTCATTAGATATTTCAAGCGTCCTGAGACCAATTCTTTATTATGTTGTTTATTATTCAAAGCTTATTATTGTCATAGAAACTAAGATCCATCTTGATGATATTTGTGTAGTCTCTAGTACTCATTATTATTCTATTATTTAGAATAGCTAAAGTTTTTTATTAGATTAGCTCTTATGGTTTTTTTTCTTTTCACATTGAAGGGTTTACCATGTTAAAATTGTCTCTTGGTTATTATTTTACTGGTTAATTATTTGTGTGGATTGTGGAGATTGTTGTTGCTCGATGAGTTACAGTGATAACCCATTAATTGTGCAAAGAGAGGAAAATCATTGCAGATCACAATCAAGATTCAATGCAAGCTTTTCAGCACTCTTTGCATTTATAATTATTCCACCAATCATGCTAAATAAAAGTTTTGCTGGGGAAAATCTGAAAGCCAGGCCGTCAAATCTAAGTTTCCTACCATTTGGGAGAAGTATTTTGTGTTCAGGAGTTCTAGTTGAAGGAAGCTTGCTTATTGTCAGGGAATTGGGTTTTGTTCAAACTTTTGGGATCAATTATAATATTTTATGGTTTGAACTGGACCAATTAGATAAGATCATGGTTTAGATACGTAGTAGATATTGGCTATGGATTGCTCCATCCATGCCCAAAAAAACAACAACAGTTGAATCGTGAAAAAAAAAAGAAGAAGGGAGCTTCAATTTGTGATGAAAGATCCACTAGTTTTGGATTAAGGAAGGAAAGTCCACACAATGCAAGGCTAGTGGTATCAGTTGAGTGAATCGGTAAAGCTAAAATCGGAAAATGTGAGTTCCTCAACCAGAAAGAGATTGTAGGGAGACAAGATCAGACTATATCAATCATAAAGAAATCCAATCCACCCTTAGATTGTGTGAAATATCGGTTTTGCTGAACTAGGTTTACAATGGAAATTGTGCTCAACCAACATTCCAACAATCATGAAGATTAAGGAGCTCATCTACCAAAGAGTCTATATGGATTTGGATCAGGATTAGCTACTTGAATGCTCCTTACTTTCTTCTCCTATCATGGGGTGGCATTTACTATTGCATGTAATGTTTTGTATATGGGGAAAATTTGGATGCACACAAGCACTCTTTTGGGAAGGGATTGGGCTTTATTCTTCTTCTATGGATGAGTTTGTCTCCAAATTCATCGATACAAAGCCATTTAAAGAATTTTACACCCAATTGGAATCGAACTAACTTATGCCATGCACATTGATTAGATGAATTCATTTGTTGATTGCTATTACAAGATTGCATATTGATATAGCTTATGGATGGCTATTCAAAGTTTGGTTTGGTTTGTAACTAGAAATACTTGATATTACTTCTTCAATGATGTAACAGACTCCACGCTATTGAATTGGAAATGCTGGATGCGTCGATTAAAATCTATCGTTACTATGTAGAACCAAAAGTTATGAAAAAAATAATGATGGAAGTAAATCCCTCCTTTGAGCACAAATTCCATCACTGAATGCATGAATCACCGAACCTGCACTCAGGAAGAGTAATGCTTTGAAAAACGCATGATTGAAATCCGCTCTTTAGCTATAATGTTCCAGAGTCATGCAGAACAGACACTAACCGTCCCCCGAGGGGGGCTCCGGGTGGGGGGGGGGGGGGGGGGGGGGGGGTAACGTCCTATAAAAGATTGGAAGGGGAGGGGGTTCGGGGGAGGGGAAACCATCCCTTCACCAGAAATCCTTAAAGTTCTGAGTTTATCGAAAGCTTGGTCTAAAATTTCCGAAAAATTTGCTTTTTTATGATTACATTGGTAATAATCCGACAAAAGGGGGATTATTCAGTTGTACTTGTCGCAAATTCGAACTTGCATCAAAAATGCTCTTCATTCCTCCGTCTCGTGAAGAAGGAACTTCTCTCTCCTCCAATGCTGATGGCTCCGATCCTGAGGAGGCCGTTAATCTTATATCTTTCTTCAACCGATACATCTTTAGGCCTTCTCTTGGCACAGGAGGATAACGAGGGGTCCCATATAAACCTTTGTAACCATTTCCCTGAACAACTAACATAGGGCAACTTTCGAGATTTCAATCCCAGCCTTTTTTGTTTTTTGATCATTTTGTACTCTATGCATTCATCAAGGTTAGTCTTTTACAAGAGCATATTGTGAAAATTTGAATAGCCCCATTTCTTAGGGATGGCAGTAGGTGAGGACAGGTCAGTTTGGGTTAGGTCGGTGCAAGCTTGGGTCAAAAAAACTCTTAACCCATACCTATCTATTTATAAACGTGTTAGTTTTGGATTAATCCATTTCAAACCGAGATTTAAAAATGGCTAATCCAAACCCATTTATTCCATAATTGTTCATGTGGGTAGGTGGGTTTAGGTCAAGTAGGAGTGGCAATGAAAGCATGTTCTAGTTAGAAAAACTCGCAGCCTATTCCCACTCATTGATAAAGAAGGTTGGTTTTGGGTTGACCAGTTTCAGACTCAAATATAAAAATGGCCAACACGAACTAATTTATTTTGGTTGGGCTCGTGCAAATTGGCAGGTCCTAGTTAGGTTTTGACACTCTACTTCTTAACTAGGTTTGGAGTAGTTAGGTCTCATTTATCATTGCTTTTCTAAGGGACAAAAAATATTTCTGAAAGGGCTAAAAGCTCGTTTGGATAATTTTTGAGGTATTTGGTAAAAATTTGGAAACAAATTTTTAGTTTCTTCAAAAATTGAAAAAGATCTACTAGAAGAAAGCTCTAATTTAAAGCTTATGGCAAAAGTCCTACTTGAGATATGATGGAAAGCTATTTTTTAGACGGGAGTTCGCCCATGATTTCACATACCTTATGTACGGTATAACTGCAAGCTAAATCCCATTTCAAGATAAAATTAACATCCTTCAACCTACACCTGCACAAATCATGGCCATCCTATTCCTTCGTCCTACTTTCTTACACTTGTCATGATCAAATTGTCAAGGCCGAATCCTATTAGGTGTAGCAAGATCATGCGACGTCCATATATTCCGATCCTTTAACCTTGTCCACATGACACTTGCTCACGGACACCATCTAAATTGGGATGAGGTGTAAATAGAAACAATATTTTTTTTTATTCAAAACTTTACTAGTAAAAGCTCTACTGCTCAAAGCCCTACAGACAAAAGTCTTACTACCTATAGCAATGGCAAACGGGGCCTAAGTTGTATAATTTCAATAATTAATCTCATAAAGTTTGATGAGAGATAAAGATAATATTTGGTAAGAGATAAAGATAATATCCAGTAAGAAATAGAGATAACCTTAGATAAATAGATAAAGTTGATGATTAGGACTTTAACACTTTATCTCTATAAATGTAATATTTGTCCCTATTTGTCACATAAAATTTCTTATGAGAGTCCATCCCATTTGATGGACATGTGGAGAAGTGGAAGACCTTGCTGAGCGAATCAGAGAATGTAATTATGCATTAGAAAGCATCCTAGAGTAATGGCATGTGAGCCTTAATATAATTAATTGCATAATATGATAATTAATATTACCATTCTTTGAAATATTTATTTCTTATTTTCCCACATTGCAAGGATATTTTGCTTATATGTGCGTATATATACACATAAGTAGACTAGGATCAGGTTCAGCTGATCTTCACTCAGATACGATCAAGTCTACATAGAATAATAGGGTAGACTATGATCTTGTTCAGTTGATCTTTACTTAGATGCGATCAGGTCTACATGAAATAATAGAGATCTCACGTCGATAATTTGAACTGTTAAATGTGATATACTATTTTTAAACTGCGTACGGCAAAAACTATGTAATATAGTGCCCTCCATCCTATGTCAATAGTTAAATAACACGGAATGGTACATATTTTTTTCTCCATGATTTGATGTATAGATTAAGAATTTTCAAATTATATAATTTTTAATATACAAGTAGTTTAAAAATAGTAAATTATGGATTAGATTATTAACATGAGCCCTGATTATCTAACCTAGTTCTTAGTTCTTACTGTTGATTTAAGTGAATAACCCTTTGACCGCTGTAGATCTAGCTCTGCTATTTGAAAAAAGTTTTCGGCTCGTTTCCGGCCCGGTTCGGCCATTTGGGATACTCGAGTTGCAGCCCGGAGCCCATTTTGCCCTCTCCATACCTCTCGCCTTTGTGCCTCCCACCTTTTCTCCCGAACTACCGAGAAGAAGAGGAAGGAAAGGAGAAGAAGAGATTGGGGGCGATGGCGGATCAGTCGGCGAGGGCGGAGGAATTCGAGAAGAAGGCGGAGAAGAAGCTCAGCGGATGGGGTCTCTTCGGTTCCAAGTACGAGGACGCCGCCGATTTGTACGAAAAGGCGGCGAATTGCTTCAAGCTCGCCAAGAACTGTAAGCATCCTTTTCTTCGTTCCTCTTGATCGGTTCTTGATTCCGATCGGTATTCTATTTTATGATCTTTGAGGTTCGGTGACAATATGTTATCTTTTTTCTGTTTGATCTCTTTGATCGGCCCTTATTCCCATTTTCCCCCTTTTTTTCTTCTAAGATTTAGAGGAAACGTTATCTTAATGTGAATTAATCTGGATTAGGATGCATCGGGAATTGAATTGATAACTTGTAATTTATCTAATATATGTTGGAATAGATAGATGGATGATGGAATAGTATAATAGATTGATAGAAATATAATTTTTCTGATCCTCTGCAGTTGATCATACTAGTTAACTAGTTGTAACCAATTTGGCTATATTTGATGATGGGTAGTGAACCAACAGATGAAACAACTGGCTAGCAACTTCTAGGAAAAAGAAAAAGAAACATCGACAGAAACTTGGTATAGATTGTCTTGGTATTGTTTGGGCTGTAGTTGGTGACTTAATTTAAAACAAGATGGGCTTCATGAAGCAAACGCTGGAGCCAGATGATGAGGTAACATCAAAATTGGACCATCCATGTAGCCTTAAACCACTGAGATGAAATTAACATCGATCAGATGATGATGATCGGCCATTACTTTCACTGCATTCCAAAGCCAATGGATGGTGCTAGTGACCCTGAATCTTTACTAGTGGAACCCATTTGAATGTTTTGTCCACTTTTACATAAAAATATTGAAGTTTTTGAAGCCATGTGTTTGACCGTGTGACTAGATCTTTGAGAAGTTGCTTGCTGGCTTTTTGGATACAACCTTAGGTGTGTGTGACATGGCATGTAGGCTACTTGGTTGAGGAGATGAGTAGCCAATCAAAAACAGGGCACATGTATGGCCAAGTAGAGATGGAGCTGCAGGGTTTGCATTTGATGAAGGAGGATGCTTGTTTTGGGGGCTACCTAAGAGGAAAGAGGCAGGCTAGCTTGGTTCGGGAAATAGGGGTTTATGAAGTTTTCTTTTCTTCCATCTTTCAATATCTCGATAGATTTTCTGTCACAAACGATATTCATAATATTTCGTAATGTGATCATTTTAGGCATCACATCATGGTATTTGGGCTTGAAGATGTAAAATCTTAGCATAGATTTACACACATACACATACATACATGTATGTAGTATATCTGATTATACTTATATGATTTCTAGGAAAATACTAATTTATCTTAGACACATGAATAGACGTGTCGAATTTTTCAGTCTTCAAATAGATTTATGTTATTGACAACCATCCACTGATTTAGCAGTGGATTGCTGACATATATTAGTGGGTATTGAGTTGTATGACTTTTCAGTCCAATCAAATTCTTAACAAAATCGAAAGTCTAATAAAAAACATTCCCAACGTAAGAAATTTTTAGTTGAAGGCATCAATATCCTTTTTGGGCCAAAATTTTTAAGTTGTACTAATGGTATGTCTGCCACATAAACTAATGTCTCTGAACATGTTCCTTTATGTATATTATACAGCAGGATTATGGACCTCAATCTTCTCCTTTTGTCAGAAAATAATATCAAACATCGTGTCGTTGTCTGCGGGAGTTGATGTATCTGATCACTTTAATTGCTCTTAATATATTCTTCTGGTCAATCTGTTATTCAAGCAAATGCATCATGTTAACTGAGGAACTATCTTCAGCATGAGTTAAGATGTATGCTTTTTTAACTTCTTTATTGGTATTGCAGGGGATAGAGCTGGAGCAGTATACATCAAACTTGCTAGCTGTCATTTAAAGGTCCACTTCTTAACTTTTCTGTTTAGATACTACATGGAAGCACTGTCTGCATCACTGTAATTTTGTTCATGTTAATTTCTAAAGTACAGTTGGAAAGCAAGCATGAAGCTGCTTCAGCTTATGTCGATGCAGCAAACTGTTACAAAAAAATCTCAATTCAAGGTATTGTCTGCATCAGAGAAGTTTTTACTTGATAAATTCTTTAGTTCACCTCCTAAAAAAAGTAAAAAAGAGAATTATGCAAAAGACTAACATGTGTACAGGAGGTATATGCATCAATTAAAAAAGTGATTTCTAGTGTCATGATTTGGTTCCACTGGAGCTATCATGATCTAGGATTTGGTACTGATGTATAGGTTGCACCAAATGGTACTGGTAACTACCAGTAATGGTATGCCTCTTGGTACCGATGCATAGTGAAACATGGTGCTTCACCTCATTTTTGTTATGCTAGCACCAAGAGGCATACCACGTTTCAGCACAGTACTATATCATGCCTGTCTATATCATACCACAAGAACTAGTATGAGTGCTTCATTGCTTGATCATGACCTTCAGTCCCTTTTTTTGTGTAAAAAAAAAATCTTAGCCCATCGTCTTAACTCTTCAATCACATCAGATGTGGCCATTCTTATCAAAATAATGGTACGAGCAAAAACCATGTTCACTGTTTTAGTTAAAAGACTAACTTTGAACTTTGAGGGTTTTGCATTGTTGACAACAAAAAATTCCTTTTGGGATTTGTGGCCTGTGCACTCTTTTTGGACTAATTTAATTGTTTAAAAACAATAAGGTTCTTGACTTACGAATTTTGTAGTTGTTGAGGGTTTAATTGGCTTTTCTGAATAATAAACAAATTATTTCAACTACTTTATGCAACCAGTTTGTTTCTATTTAGAAAAAGTCTTTGGCACATAGATTGGAAATCTTCACCATGAAGCTTGTAGAGGGTTTGTGGATTTATGCAGTCTGACATTCCTGTGATATTATAGACGAGTACTTTGACTGCATGTTGCAGTCATTTTTTGATAATCTTTGGTTACTTTATCTGAAATGGATTTACAGGACTAGTGATTTATGTTCTCTTTTTTTGGCTATGCTAGTGTAATAACTGAAAGTGCTTAAGGACTTTTGGAACTTATTTATGTCATTTTAGTGATTGAAAAGGTAATTTATGGTTTGGTGAAGGTTTCCTTTACTCCCCTCTTACACTTATGAAGATAATCTTTTGGTTGATAGAAGTTGGAGTGCTATCAAGAAGATATCAACATGGAAGGTTTTAGAAGTTCCTAGATCTATTTTGTTCTTTATTCGGTGTAGGTTGCAGCATATGCCACATTATTTAAATCATATTAAGAGTACTTAAAACATTATTAAGTTCCTAGATATCAACACTTATGAAGATTCTTAATGATTGTGCAATCTTGTGGTATTTTATGATCTTATAAGATATATTTAAGCAAGGATGTTAATACTATCAATTGTATCACAGGATAAAGCTTTTAATATGCTGCAGCTAAAGGTCTACAAAGAACAGAAGGCCAGCCACAAATATTTCTTTGGTTGACCCTCGCTGCTCAAACATAAGCTAGCCTAAAGTAGTTTTGTCTGGCCTCCTCAAAGGACTTAATTTAGCTTATTGTAGTCATTTTTCGCCCAGCTATTTCAATTTGTAGTTAGGGCAACTATGATGCACCCAAGTGTGGGCCCACTAATCAATGCTGGCAAGCTCCTTTTTGAGATGTGTTAATTGCTCAAGTACTCTTGTATTAGATGCCCAACAGGTGTTATTTTATTAATTGTTTAAAGTTCTAATAGTGATGGCAAAAGAAGAAAATCCTAATTGGTTTATTGGAATCAAATCTTGGAGATTTTTATTGCTGCACAGCCAATCCTACTTCAGATTTTATTCAGCTGGTTATTTTCTGTTTTAGTGAGTCCTAAGTGAACTCAAATTTGTCTTGGAAAAAGGAACATTGGAGCTTTTGTTAGATGGATGGATAGTCTTTCAATGTTAGGAAATTGGAAGTGTTTATTCAAGTCAAAAGAGTCTCAAACTAATTTCTGTTGTTGAAGAGTATAGTCAGCAATTATGTCTAAATTTATTTCCTCATTTATTTATCTTATTGGAAGTAGGAAAGCTGGCTGGTTCTATACAATTGAAGGGACTTATGGCTGGCTGTTCTGGGGTAATGAACTTTGTATGGTTAACTTATTTTGAGAGCAATACCATACAGTAATCATATTCATTGCCATAATTCATTATAAAAAAGGTTAGATAGATGAATATAATTTTATGCAGTTAGAGCGTGGCTGGATGTAGCAGATCTGTAATTTAGGAAAGCTGTAATTATTGCTTTGCCTTTAAAATCTAATATATATATTTTAATTACAACAGTATGTTAGCAACAACTGTTTAGGATTGTTAGGCTGCAAAAGGTATGGAAACCCATCAAGACGGGCAATAATAGAGTTTAGAATTTGGAGGGTATTTCTGATACTACCAAGAATTAAAGAAGACGATTGAGTACATTTAGAGGGACAGTTCTAGTTGTTGCATACAAGTGTCTTGTATTGACAAACGGTATAAAAATTAATAGGTGATAATGGTGGAGGATTGTATCCTAGACATTAACTAGATTGGACGAGCCTTGTTGGTTATGCTATTTAAGCATATTGGTGTGGGCAGGTTGGTAGGAGGGTGAGTTTTGTCTTAGAGTGTCCACCTTTTCAATTATCACAAGTTCGTGGAACTTTTCATCTTCATATCCAGCATCTATTGAATTTTCGATTAATTCATTTCCATTTTCATTGAGGTTATTAGGTGGCATTTTAAAACCAAGTTGTGATACCTTATTGTTAATTGTTAATTTTCTGCAGATGCTGCACAGTCCTTAAACCAGGCTGTGAATCTTTTCTTGGAGATAGGCAGATTGAACATGGCAGCAAGATACTGCAAGGTAGTAAATTTTCTCTAGTATTTGTAATATAGTTACATGTTTAAATCAGACTGAAATGTAGAAATCCTTTTATGCTTGCTTTAGCCATTCTTTGTTCGGACCAAGTCGTAGTATAAATAATGTATAATAGTCCGCGGTTGCTTAACACTTGCATTTGTTTCCATTTGGTGAACTGTACTGGTGTTATTTCTCACCTTATGATGTGTAATTTACTTGTTGGGTGATTTAGTTTGTATATCCCTTCTCCACAAGATGTAAAGAGATAGTATTTGTGACCAAGGGTATCATGTTTTCATTTTATATTACAGGAACTTGGTGAGTTATATGAACAAGAACAGGATCTCGAGAAGGCCATTGATTACTTTGAGCGGGCTGCTGATCTTTTTCAAAGTGAAGAAGTGACAACTTCTGCCAACCAGTGCAAGCAAAAAGTTGCACAATTTGCTGCTCAGCTGGAACAGTAAGATTCACATGTTTTGCAACCTAAATTTTAAATATTAGGATTCAATGATGAATCCACTTTTTTCTTTTGTAATGTTCCCTTGTACACTGACCGATAAATAAGATTGAAAGGGTCAATTTTTATTTTTATTTTTACTTTCTGGTGCTAAACCCTGCTATAGAATATGAATAATGAATTATATTATCCAACAAAATCAAATAAGCCCAGTTTTATTTTGTTTCTCTTTCATAGAGAATTCCATTGGTTTATTCGAGGCTTTTGCTGAACTGTTTTGAATCTCACGGGAGTGAAGAGACAAAATCTTGAGTCAACTAAGTTGAAGTCAATAAAGGATCATACTTTAGTTGCATTTTGTTTAGATGAAGCAGTATATGTTAGGAGTAAAACATAAAGACAACAAGGTTTTGTGAAACTTGTGATTCCCTATAAGAGCTTTCACAATCTTGTCAGAATAATAGGATTTTATTCTTGCTGAACTTATTACCTTTTTAGAAAAAACTACATGATAATACTAGGCTCTTTGTTTTCTTTTAGAGCAAGGTGGATAAAAATGAAGGTTTGTGACTTTGTGTAGAATATTTTATTTTTATATTTGTCATTTTGTTTTGCTTTTTATTAATTAATTGTTGTGTTTACCATCAATTTAATTTTGTCTTTGTATAATATGGATAGCTCTTCCTTATCTTGTTAACATAACAATTTTTATTGTACAACTGTTTACTTAATCCTAGATGTTCTTGGTTATGCATTTCATTTTGACATGACTATGGCAAAATCCAACATGGCATAATTTTTTGGATCACTTCATGTGCCCTTTGTTCTTAACCCAATTATACATCTCCACAACAACATGCATGTATTTATTTGTACATTTTACTCTTGTCTTTTTTCACTTTTCTTTCTTTCTTTTTGTTATTTCATGTCAATGATGTGCTGCAGTTTGCTGGACCTTTTTTGTGCTCTAGTGGTCTATAATTCTTGTTAAAGGGAACTTATACTTTGCTTGTAGATGTTTTCTCTAGAAATAGCTGTATATAATTCAATTTTTTTCGGATTTACATTTCCATATAGCAATATTGCATCTATCAAAAGGTTTTAAAGCTCGGTTTTGGTTGGTTTCAGTCCGTTAAGTAAAATTTCGGTCATTTCAGCAGTTTCACTCCAAGTTTGGAGTTTCGGTCAACAAAAAGTTTGAAAAAGTCCCCAAAAAAGATAAAAATAAAAATAAAATGGGGATAAGTTATTTCATATCATTTTATTGTATTTGCAGTTATTTAGGATCATAGTTTGTGTGGTTTAGACAGTTTCCCACTGAAAGTAAACTGTTTTGAAGCTTGATGTGCTGCACTACACTTTCCCTAGAGAAGTTTCCCTACATTTCCCCCTAAATTTGTAGGTTACCAACATGTTTCTCTATTTTTTTGGTAAATTCTCCTTATTGATTCTTGTTCTTGTACTCTACTAAACTATTCCCTATACTTATGTCATTCTATTTCATTTTAATGATTCATCTAAGGAAAGACAAACATCTTAGTATGTTTCATTATATTCCATCTAAACGAAAAAATAATAATATAAATAAGAAGACATTTTATTTCATTATTTCAAGATGCAGCTTACTCATCGGAATAACATGGCTTAAACAAGAATGAAACAAATTTAATAATTCAATAATATTCATAAATTTTAGGAAACATTAACCATATTAACTTGCTAAACAAAAAAGTAAAAGATAATAGTTTCAGTTGGTTTCGGCTGAAATTGACCCAAAACGCAGTTTCGGCATACATATGCTGATCCATTTTGGCCAAAATGGATCTGTTGCAGCCAAAACTTCAAACCTTGAACTATCTAGTTATGCATTTTACTTAGTGTTTTGTGTCCAGGCCGAGTCAACTGGAGGGACTATGTTGGTCAGATTTTGCAAGAATCATCTGACCTGCCGAGTCAAGCGGTTGAATTGGATCAGGTCAACTCTTTTTGATCCATCCGGGTGGGTATCAAAACTAGGAAAGAAATGTGAGTTGCGAAAGCCCGAAGTCGAACTCACCACTTTAAACAATAACCCATCTCCTTTCATGGTGTGTTTTATTACCAGAATTTGTTGTACGGACATAGACATTTAGTTTAGTACTTTTGTTATCTATCTATTTATTTATTTTATTTATGATGTCATGGGTTATTAGGTTGACCTGCAGTTGAACCACTGACCGGCAACCAAATGAGTTTTTCTAGGTGAATGGGTTCCAAATGTTGATTTTACTCACATCCTTTTATCTTTGTTTTCTCAATTTTTTTATTTTTTTGTATCTAAGTTATGCAGGCTTGTCTCACTTCATTTGTACTGCTCTATATAGAAAATTTGCTGGACTCTGCATGCTCGGTCTTATTTTGTAAGAGAGAATATTTTACTTTTTAGGTCCTCTACAAGGAAACATATATAAATATTTGCTTTTGATGGCTGTATCTGGTTGTTTTTTTTTTTGAGGTCTGGGAACAACAATATCCAATAATTAGTTTGTATACTGCTCAGAATTTCATTATCCTTCTCATTTGAAACTATACATATTGATACTTGCATGAAGAATATTAACACATATTGGATTTTTTTCAGATATCCTAAGGCAATTGAAATATTTGAAGCAATAGCACGACATTCAATGAACAACAATCTTCTTAAGTATAGTGTTAAGGGTATTCTCCTTAATGCTGGCATTTGCCAGCTCTGTCGAGGTGATGTTGTTGCCATCACCAACTCATTAGAGCGATATCAGGTCTAACTGTTGCTTCATTCAATGATCAAATTCATTTTTTGGGACTCTTCGAACATTCTGAACTTGCTTGTGATTGTACAGGAACTTGACCCAACTTTTTCGGGCACGCGTGAATACAAGCTTTTGGCTGTAAGTTATGACGGAACCTGCATGTTGGTTGTATGATTCCTCTGTTGTGCTAACGGCATTTTAGACTACTTGAGGTTTTGACTGTAGAAATCGCATGGCAAAATTCATCAAGGGCATGTTTGGCATTTCTTAAGAGTACTTGTACAGCTTTTCAAATAAAAACAAGTCCTTTTGTGAAAAAAACAGTGGCTGATAATTTGTTCCACAAAGTACTCGTTTAAAAAGTAGAAGTTATTAAGCAGCTGCTTAGACAAGCTGGGATTTCTTGCTTTTAGATTATAATGGATTACTTGCCTCTGCCACAACTTTTGACACCTTCATTCTTATCCAAAGCCTTGTCTCTGTACCCCATGCCTCTCTTCCCCCGTGCTCCCCATCCCCACCCTGGCCCGATGCATGTGTGGCTCTCTCTCATGTTCTCCTCTCAATTGGTTTAGGCCTCTCAAGTGATGTTGGAGGAGACGTTATCAAACATTTCCCACACAAAGACCTATCTGCCTCCCTCAACCTTAACTCCTCTTGCCTAGTTATCTGTTAGGGACATGGAAGGTGGCAAATTTTTCATTATGTCATAGCATTTTGATCAAGATACATGCCTTCTGCTTTATAGCAATAATAATAATATATTGTTTCCTTTGGTCTTTTATCATATTTTTTCGTGCTTCAAGGATATTCCAAACAATATTCTCAGCAACAAGCCTGGATTTTTATATATTCCTTTTCTCTTGATCACGCTATTGCTACATGCGAACAACACTTTGCCATCTTTTTATGGTTACATTTGGCTGAGATAAGTTTGCTGTCATTGTAACTTGAAATTATCAAAAGCTATAATTTTGAGTAAGCCCTTTCTTTATAGTGCTTTTAACTGATTGCTTCAGAGAGGACTTCTCTTTAAGCAATCTGATGCCAAATATACCCTAAACATTATACATTTCGAATTCATCTGCTAACATTTTTTATCCGTACTTTATTTACGGCAACTCACCGATGAGCTGGCTTGCATGGATAATATGATGTCTTAGGATGTGGCATTGCAATCAGTAGATTATCATGATTACAGATCCTGGATTAATTAGCAATCATGTTTTATATTGCAGGATTTATCAGCTTCAATGGATGAGGAAGATGTCGGGAAGTTTACTGATGTCATCAAGGAATATGATAGCATGACCCGACTGGTATAGTTTCTTGATGTCAATTCCATGTCCTGAAATTTCTTTTTCTCTAATCTTATATTGGTCTAATGCGTAGTCTAATTTCGAGTTATATGTCATTTCCTTGATTGGGATTTTAGGAAAAGTTAGTGACAAACTATCCCATTTGAGATCAGGAGAAGCGCCAGGGTAACTGAAATAAACTATACAAGAGCTATATCTAATTTGCAGATCATAATCAATCTAATGGCTCGAAATCCAATAGTTGTTGAAGATGTTCCAGTTTTCTTAGCTATTTGGAGGGCCAGATAGACCTAAATACATGCACCATCAAACTATACCGCCACCTACTTGACATTCTTTCAATCAGAAATGGGATACATATAGGTGATCAGATGTGAAGGAATATTGATAAGATGGATTCAAAGGAATTCATGTAAAGACAATAACTTGATTTAGTTCACAAATTTTTAGGATTACCATTGCAGTCTACCCAAGATACGCTGGAGCATATCCTTGCATGAGTTTTGAACCAAGATTCGCTAAAGTCATTCCTAGTTAGCTGCTATCTGTTCAGTCCTAGTGAAGATCTTGGGATCTCAAGAGCAAAAGATTGGAGACCATGATGAAAACTATAGCATTATCCTTCTTGTATGATAAGAAACCGAGCTTCACAAGCAAGTAAATTAACGCCGATGAAGACAAAACTATCCAATACTAATACTGCATACTGATAGTACCTTTTGAGCATTTCACTCTTGTACAGGTGAAGGCAAGAGGGGGTTATACTTGTACTGTCACTGTTTGGGCTGGGGCACCATTATAATGCTCAACAATTTTATCAAAAAACAAATATGTCAAAGGGTTTCAAACTCTAGATAATGAATATGAGAAGCCTTTTGCTAACAAATGGAAGTCTATTGATATACAGTGACATGCACCTGCAGGTCAAATAACTCTATAAATCACTAGTGTCATGGTCGAGTGTTAACACTCACAGTACCAGTGGACTCAAGAAGTATATACAACTTATCAATTTTGTTTGTCTTTCATAAGCGATCAGCTAGCAGTTAAAAGTGTATGTTACTTAATTTAGAGACTTGTGTAGGTATGTGGAAATAGCTCTTTTTTCCTGTACACGAGTTGAAAAACTTTTCCTGTACACGAGTTGAAAAACTTACTGCAGATTTTTATTTGCTCTCACCTATATACTTGGTTAGATAACCTAGTATTCCTATATTCACATGATACGATGCAAGAATCAGCATGGGATTCTTGATTGAGATACAAGCTTATCTATCGGAATTGGCTTTGTCAAACTCATCTGTTGAGAGTGATTTTCATAGAGAGAGACATGACTGGAGGAGGAGTGAGTGGGGCACCTAAGCTTGGTGGTGGGCTGTTTTAGGTTGATGATGTTGGCCATAGCTGATGGAAGTTGGTGATGCTTGGGGACTTGAGGAGAGAAGGGTGGCAAATTGACATTATTCATAACTATTACAAAAAATGCAATCATCACCCGAATTTACTTTCGTATCAGAGGTTTTCTTTTTGTTTTCTTTTTTTTGTTGTTGTGCACTTCCTAATCAGAGTTAGAAAGTTGCTGGTGTATGTCATATCATGCCATCTGTAGCGTGTTAAATCATAGCAACAGTTTTAAATTTGATATAGCAGTTATGTTATCATGGAGCTTATTTGTTTAATATTTTTTCTCTTATTGATATGTCGTGGTCATGCCTACCGTCTGACTTCATTGCATATATCTCAGATTTATGTTTGACACTGTTTTGATTGAGCGTAGGATCCTTGGAAAACCACCCTTCTGTTGAGAGCAAAGAGTGCACTGAAAGCAAAGGAAGAAGAAGAAGATGATCTGACTTGAGGCTCATAAATCTCATTGCTTATCCTTTCTTATATATTTGTACTAATTGGACGGTGGCTGTTGGTTTGTGTACTTGACAAGTTTGGATGTCTGACGGAAAGGATTGCTATGCTTTTCAGTTGCGTGCATGAGTCTATTACTCATCGGGTTTCTGTTTCCCCCCTCCATCATAATACCTGAATTTCTGCAATATACAGTTGGTGTTTATTTTTTATTCCAAGGCTGCATTGCCAACAAATGGGCAGCGTCTCTTCTTTCTTTTCTGTGATTCCTTCTCCAACCTGGTGGAAATGTCCCATAAATTTCATGTGTGGCCTATTTATTTCTTTGTTAGCAGAGCTCAATTCTGTTCACTTCAAATTTCGTAGACCTTCAGATGTAAGCTGTTATGTTGTCTGCTCTTTTTGTCCTTCTGTTACACAGAACTTGGATATGTGTTCCTGGGTTGTGGATTGCGAAACCTTGAGGGCTTTATAAGGCCTCTAGGTTCAGGGTTATTGTGGCAGCATTACAGTATTCCCATTATGGGTGCAAACAAGCTGAACTGAGCTCAGTATTTACTATTTGGACTCGGCTCAGCCTAGAAAAGTGCTGCTCAAGCTAAGCTCAGCTTGAGATATGCTTCAATGTTTAAGCTGGGCTTCTATAATTTCTTCAAACTGAGCTCTCGTCGAGCCATGTCAAGCACTGTCTTATTTCTGCTTGTGCTCATGTTCAGGCATGCCTTGGTAATGAATCTGAGCTTTTTTTTTTTAATGAGCAAAACCCAAATGCGATGCTATGGGATGGCTGCACCTGCAAAGGCACCAGCTTCATCTTGGTTCATCCAAATGGTAGAAGAGGTGAAAAAAAGGTTACAGATAGAAAGTATGAGAGACTATTTGCTACACTCAGTGTACCAACTCAGCAGTACACTGCCAATTTCTATCATGTGGACATCTGCCTTCCTCTTTCTTGAACTTTTTAATGGAGGATCTGAGGTCGGCTTTGGCTTTCTTGAGGTCGGAGATGTGGTCTTTGAGGGCGACAATGTCGTCGGCGGTGATGGAGAATTAGTGGAGGCGGCGCTCCTCTTGGGGCCAAGCGTTGCAGTGGTCAGCAAAGATCTCGGCAACGTGATCGTTAGCCTTGGCATCCTCACAGCAGGAGAGGAGCTGGTGGTGGACCAAAAAAGATGTCCACATGGCAGATATGTATTGGCCCGATGCATATTGAGCTGGTACAATAGGTATAGGATATAATTTCTCCAGGTTGCAGCAACTTGAAGAGGTTATGGGTCAATCAACTGTGTCAGATCAGAGGTCAGAGGTTCATAGGGATCTACTGATGAGTGGATATGGCCAAAGATTCCGGAAGTGGGTATGATCAAGGTTGCGACTAAACCCAAACTTGACTTTATCATCAAATGACTCTCAGCAATCATTAACTAAATTATAAGAAACCTTTTTTTTATACCCAAAATCAATTTATTTCAAATGGAATTGGGCAGGCTAGCAGGTTCAGGTCAAAAATTGCCATGCCTAGATCCTGTATTATACGTGCGTATTTTATGAGAAAAAAAAAATCTATTTTCTTAAACTTTGACTAAAATTTTTCTTTAGTTTGGACTTTCCCTTGCCAACTTTTTTCGTAATAAATGAAGCTATTGCATTTGCAATCATAGTTCGGGCACCAGATGCAGAAACATTGCTGTTCCACGTAGCTTGAACCTTGGGTGATTTTATTTGCTCACAAAATGGCGACGGCACACAGTTGCTAGCAATGAAACAAAGCCACTGCCAGGCCAACAAGATTATAACATCCTGGCAGAGTTCACGCAAATGGATTTTACAAATTACGTAGCTGGATAAGGCATTGTAAAACAAAAGAAAACTAGGGAGACTCATCAAAACGCATAGATTCCATGTGCTAGTTGGTGCGTGGATTTTTTTTTTTAAAAAAAAAAAAGAATATGAGGGATATTTTGCCTCCACATTATTTTTTGCGATAATAAATTTTAAGATGGTATAGGCAAGAATCAAGCCTAGGTTACTGGTAACAACTTTGGCAACTGTATCAGTTGAACCGATTGACACCCACATTGATGCATAGATTGAAAGGCTGATGGTGCTTTAGGATTCCCAGCTTCAGCACCAACTTAACTGGGAAGCCTGACCGACGAACAAATGCATATATAACCTAGGACCACTGACCGATCCACCCATTTCATCTCGCACAGCAACATGAAAAATTGCAACGAGACACTGTCAAAAGGAGCTAGCCAAGTGTCATAATTCTTTTTTCAGAAACTTTGTTTTACTCCCACAGTAGAAGGCCCCAAATGTCTTATTATTTACAGATAATAGTTTGGCAGCAATGGATGAACTACTGCAAGCGATCATGAGGATGTAACCTCGATCTACATTCAGGCAGAAGTATTATCTGAATGGAGTTCAGTTTGCATCTCTCGGACAAGTATTTCTTCAATTGCATCTACAAACCGTACAAGGTGATGGCGTGTCTGCATGTCCAGAGAGTTCGCCAGCTCCTAATTAAACATATCGGAACAGGGCATTAGGTCATCTGCAACACTAAATTTAAGTGTTACCTGGTTATATCAAAGTAGGTGTCAAAAAGCAAAACAATGTGAAGTGCCTCTGTCAAACACACAAACACGTGAACATAAAAAGCACTCCCAAGTTCAACAAGCCCACTCACAACTCCTGTCGGAAGGTGAATCTCCAGGCATAAATGGAAGATAACAGTGAAATGATAGGATGTTTGACACTGGCAGTTTCTTGACTTTAATATGAAACGCAGCTAAATTCATCAGATGCAACTAGATGCAGATGCTTCATGGGATACAGACAGAGAATCACATGAAGAGCAACGACAGAGGACAGAAATATGTAACATGGTTGTTTTCAAAGGAAAAAAGAGGATCATAAGGTTGACAAAAAAGAAAATATTGAAAACAATTGAAAGGTTTTGTGGCCTTGAGTACAAAAGAGCAAAATAGTGAACATAAAGGTTAGGATTATGAAGGATAGGGTTTATGCCAGCCTTTTAGACATGTCTACTCTAAAGTATCAAAAAGTTAAAATTCTAAAACAAAGGCGACATTTTGTGTGTGTGTGTGTGTATACAGTGGTAAGAATAATAGTGTTATTTCGATGATTAACACAACCATTGAGGGAATATCAAATTAATAATACAGTTTAACGTGATACATTACTAATGAATACGACACCCTCGATACATTCATGATATATTAAGAGAACGAGATCAAGACGTCTTCCAATAATTAACGAGATAAAATTTGTAGTAGAAAAGTGATAGAGAACTCTTAAATCTAATTCAGCAAAGTTTCAAGTGAAATATACTCTTAAGGGCAAAACAGTAATTTTCATTGTTAAGGGTATGTAGCTTTATCGTGGCATACACTCAAAATTACTTGAAATATGTTTCATTGATTATATGAATTAGTCTAACCTTAAGATGCAGGAAAGTGTGGATTGAGTCGACCCCAGAGGAAGTGCAGTCGACCCTGGCACACCTTGGAACCATCTGGCACACCCCTGCAAAAATGGCACGGATGAACAGTGAGTGGAGCCAACCCCATGTATCCTTGAGCCGACCCCAAAGAACCTTGAGCCGACCCCAGCTTGAAGCCTGAAGAAAACAACTCTCTGGAATTTTCCGAGAGGGCCGACCCCAAGTTTCCTTGAGCCGACCCCAGATGGAGCCGACCCCAGGAACACTTGAGCCGACCCTAACTGAACATAAGCTGACCCCAACGATATGTGTTCAAAACCATGTCTCTTGAATCCCTGAGAGGGTCGACCCCAATGGAACTTGAGTCGACCCCACTGTAGCATGGGTCGACCCCAAGAAAGGTTGAGTTGACCCCAGTGAAAACAGCCGAAAATATAAGGTTCTGTGGTTCCTGAGAAGGCCGACCCCACTGTAGCAGGGGCCGCCCCCAGTGAAGTTTGAGTCGACCCCAAGTCAAATGAACAGTAAGTTGAGTCGACCCCAGCACGGGCAAGAGCATCACGGCTAATTCTGCAGAAGTACTTTTTGAGCTCCCAACGGCTAGTAATGGCTAGTTTTTCAAATCTAACCAATGGAGAGTGACAAATAGAAGTTGGAAAGTATTTAAAGAGATACTATTCATAAAAGGAAAGGATCTTTTGCAAAAAATTAATAGCATATTCAAGAGAAAGCAAGCCCAAGTGCTCTTCATTTAGGTTCTTCATTCAAGTCTCAAAAAAGAGGTGGTTGAGCAATCTGAGTGTGCATTCAACAGCTCCACCAACCCATTGTGAAGTGAAGTAACCTTAGCAAAGAAGAGAAGAGCATCCTCAAAGCCATAACTATTTTCTCATCTCTTCTCTTAGTGTAAAATTGTTATATTTGCTCATCTAGGAGTTTCAAATTCCTTCGTCTTAATTATTTTGTAAGGTTTGTTGGTGAGCCCGTAAAACCAACGATGTAGGTTGTTGGTGAGCCCGCAAAACCAACATAGATTTTTGGTGATCCCGGAAAACCAAAGTGTAAAGGTTTTTGGATTGTGAGCCCGAAAAACAATCCAACTGTAATCCGCGGGATTATAGTGAATTCCCAAGGGGACGCTTGGGGAGTGAACGTAGGTGCTTAGGAGAGCACCGAACCACTATACTTCTTGTGTGTTTGCCTTGTGTGTCTTTCTATTTTCACTACACGCACTTAACTAGTATTAACTAAGCGATTCAATCATCTATCAATTTCATTAAGGAACTAAAAATTTATAGAAACCAATTCACCCCCCTCTTGGCTTGTCACTTTGGGCAACAAATGGTATCAAAGCGAGGTGCTCTCATAGTATTTGTTGATCTCACGATCAAGAGTCAAAGATCATGACAACCCAAGTAGGATGTTCTATGAGCGAGAGGCAATCCACAAATAGACCTCCCCTGTTTAATGGCACTAATTACACATATTGGAAAGCTAGGATGAGGATATTCATTCAAGCTTTAGATTATGACTTGTGAAATATCATAACTAGAGGACCATACACACCCATAATTAGTATAGAGGGCACAATCATTCCTAAACCTGAAATGGATTGGAATGATAGAGATAGAAAACTAGCACAATTAAACACTAAAGCAATTAATGTACTTTACTGCTCACTAGATGTAAATGAATTCAATAGAATATCTACATGCACATCCGCCAAAGAAATTTGGGATAAGCTAGAAGTCACACATGAAGAAACTAATCAGGTTAAAGAGTCAAAAATAAATATGTTAGTACATAGGTATGAATTGTTTAAAATGGAGTCCACAGAGTCCATAACTGAAATGTTCACTCGATTCACTGAAATCATAAATTGATTAAAGAGTTTAGGCAAATCATATTCTAACTCTGAATTGGTGCGAAAAATTCTTAGGTCTCTACCAAGAGTTTAGGAGGCCAAGGTAACCGCAATTCAAGAAGCAAAGGATCTCAATACACTACAATTGGAAGAGCTTCTAGGATCACTCATGACCCATGAGTTGACTATGAAGCAAAATTCAGATGTCAAGAAAAAGAAAAGCATTGCCTTAAAGTCCACGACTCCAAAACAGGACATTGAATCAGAGGAATCTGATGATGAGGAGGAATATGATGAAGAAGGAATGGCCATGCACGTAAGAAAATTCAGAAAATTCATAAGAGGTAAGAAGAAATTCCATAAAAAAAACGGTTCCTCAAAGGTAGCTCAAGCAGGGAAAAGGGAAAGGACAAAGAAAAGGAAAAAGAAGTGTCAATTTTCTATGAGTGTAACAAGCCCGGGCACTTCAAGATAGATTGTCCGGAATTGAAATGGATGGCTAGAAAACTTAAAAAGAAGATTCTCATGGCTGAATGGAGTGAAAGTGAAGAATCAAGCTCGGAAGAGGAAGAGCAACAAGAGACGGCCCAAAATTGCTACATGGCCAATGACGATGAGGTAGATTCTGAAATTGAATGTGATTTTACAGTAGAAGAATTACATGATACACTTTTAGAACTTATAGAAGAGCACAAGAAGCTAATTAATAAAAATAAAGTTTTAAAAGATGAAAATCAATCTCTTATGAAAGAAAAGCTGAAACTATCTAATGACTTTAAAACATTAAGTAAGAAGTTCACTAATGAAACTAAAAATCTAATTACTGAAAATTTTAAACTAAAAAAATATGCAGAAAAATACAAATCCTTAGTAGACAAGTTTACACTTAGCTCGATTAAATTTAATATGATTCTTGATAGTCAAAAAGTTGTATATGATAAAGCAGGATTAGGATATAAAACAAATAGAAAGTAAAAATACTTAAAGAATATATTTATGAAAGCCAAAAATAAAAATATAACTTGTCATTGCTGCAATATAGTAAGACTCAAAGCATACGAATATAATTTTAGAAAATTCAACTATAACAAATTGAGTGAAAAGAGCAAACTAAAATACAAGAAAACTTGGGTTCCAAAAGGAACATCAAACACTAACCCTAAAGGACCCAACATAGTTTGAGTACCTAAAGTACATCCTTGATTTTGATTGCAGGTGTGTCATACAGCCAATGACAAGAATAGACGTTGGTATCTAGATAGCGGCTGTTCAAGATACATGACAGGTGACATAGAGCAATTTGTCACATTGGAATCTAAAGATGGTGGAGTGGTAACCTATAGAGACAATGGAAAAGGACATATCATTGGAAAGGATAAAATTCGTATCACTCCATCTACTTTTATAGAAAATATTTTATTGGTTAATGGTTTCAAACATAACTTACTTAGCATAAATCAATTTTGTGATAAAGGTCTTAAAGTTTCATTTGAAGCTTCAGTATACATAATCACAAATCCTAAAGATAATAGCATTGTACTTATGGGACATAGGCATGGAAATATTTATATAGTCGATCTTCATGACTTAGCCAAGAAAAATGGATTATGCTTAATCTCTAATGAAGAAAAGAAAAATGAAACAAGTTGGCTATGGCATCGTAGATTAGGACATGCTAGTATGGACTTAATATCAAAACTAATCAAAAATGATTTGATAAAAGATGTGCCAAAACTGGTTTTTGAAAAAGATAAAATCCGTGGACCATGTGCATTAGGAAAGCAAACAAGATCATCTTTCAAATTAAAGAATATAGTGTCAACCACTAGGCCTTTTGAACTCATTCACATTGATCTATTTGGACCTACTAGAACCACAAGTCTAGGAGGAAAAAAGTATGGACTAGTAATAGTGGATGACTTTTCAAGATATACATGGGTCTTGTTTCTTGCACATAAAAATGAAGCATTTTCAGTCTTTTTGAAATACTATAAAAATGTTATAACTGAAAAGAATTTTACCTTAGTTGTAATTCGAAGTGATCATGGAACTGAATTTGAAAATCAACACTTCGAAGAATTCTGTAATTAAAATGGTATTTAACATCAATTTTCAACACCTATAACGCCTCAACAAAATGGGATTGTTGAAAGAAAAAATAGAACCTTGGTAAAAATGGCTCGCACAATGTTATGTGAGTCAAATCTTCCAAAATACTTTTGGGTTGAGCTATAAATACTGCTTGCCATATTTTAAATCGTGTTTTAATACGTCCGATAACAAAAAAAACTCCTCATGAACTTTGAAAGAATAAGAAACCAACTGCTAGATATTTTAGAGCATTTGAATGTCGATGTTTTATCTTAAACAATGGCAAGAAGGATCTAAGCAAATTTGATGTCAAGTCAGATGAATGTATCTTCTTAGGATACTCTACTTCTAGCAGGGCATACAGAGTCTTCAACAAGAGAACCCTTGTAGTTGAAGAATCAGTAAATGTTATTTTTGATGAGTTTAATAGTGAGTCCCCTAGGAGGAAACTATTCTTGATGATGATGCAGGAATTATTGAGTTTGAAAAGATGAATCTTAATGACATACCAAATCAAGAAAAGGAAGATGAAAAGGAAAAGAAAGATGATCATGCTCCACCACAATCTCAAGACTTGTCAAAAGAATGGAGGTATGCACATGGACATCCCAAAGACTTAATAATTGGTGACCCATCACAAGGGGTAAGAACTCGATCCTCTCTTAGAAATTTGAATGACTATCTTGTTTTTGTTGCACAAATAGAACCTAAAACTTATGAAGAAGCTGAGCATGATATAAATTGGATTAATGCTATGCAAGAAGAATTAAATCAATTTAAAAGGAGTAATGTATGGACATTAACTAAAAGACCAAAGCATAATTCTGTAATTGGAACAAAATGGGTTTTTAGAAATAAGTTAGATGAAAATGGAATAGTTACAAGAAATAAAGCTAGACTTGTAGCTAAGGGATACAATCAAGAAAAAATGATAGATTTTGAAAAACATTTGCTCCTGTAGCTAGATTAGAGGCTATTAGACTACTTCTAGCATTTGCATGCTTTATGAACTTTAAACTGTATCAAATGGATGTAAAAAGTGTCTTCTTAAATGGTTATAGAGCAGCCCCCTGGTTTTGAGAGTCATGAATTTTCTGATCACGTATTTAGATTACACAAGGCACTATACGGTTTAAAACAAGCACCTAGGGCATGGTATGACCGACTAAGCAAATTTCTGTTAAACAATGATTTTAGTAGAGAAAACGTAGACAAAACATTCTTTCTTAAGAAAAAAGACAAAAATCTGCTAGTGGTACAAATATATGTAGATGACATCATATTTGGTGCCACTAATGATAATCTATGTAAATAATTTGCTGAATTAATGCAAGAAAAATTTGAGATGAGTATGATGGAAGAACTAAATTTCTTTCTCGGATTACAAATCAAGCAAACTAAGGAAGGAATTTTCATTCATCAAACTAAGTATACAAATGAAATACTAAAGAAGTTTGGAAATGAAAATCGCAAAGAAATAGGCACTCCAATGAGCCCCACTAGTAAGCTAGACAAAGATGAAAAAAGAAAAAGTGTAGATATGAAATTCTATAGAGGCTTAATTGGATCTTTACTTTACCTTACTGCTAGTAGGCCTGACATAGTATTTAGTGTGGAAATATATGCTAGATACCAATCAGACCCTAAGAAATCACATCTAAGTGTTGTCAAAAGAATCCTTAGATATCTAAGAGGAACCACAAATATAGGATTATGGTACTCTAGAGACTCTTGTCTTGATTTGCTTGCATATTCTGATGCGGATTTTGCTGGATGCAAATTAGATAGGAAGAGCACTAGTGGGATATGTCAATTTCTAGGAAGTAACTTAGTATCATGGTTTAGTAAAAAGCAAAATTCAGTAGCATTGTCAACGGCTGAGGCCGAATACATAGCAGCCGGGAGTTGTGCTCAAATACTGTGGCTCAAACAACAACTAGAGGACTATGGAATCAAACTAGACAACATTCCTATAAAATGTGATAACACTAGTGCCATTAATCTTACCAAAAATCCGGTTCAGCACTCTAAGGCAAAGCACATTAAAATAAGGTATCACTTCATTAGAGATCATGTATGTATTGAGCATGTGAGTACCGAGAAACAATTAGCTGACATATTTACAAAACCTCTAAGTGAAGATAGATTCTGCATGTTTAGGAGAGAATTAGGCATACCCTTTGATTGAAAACAAATGAAAGGAACAAGTTGTCTCATGATACTCTCCTTCCATTTTGAAAATCCCATGAAACATTAGTAAAATTATTCATTTATAGACTCCTTACTCATATATCAATGTCCTATAAAGATTTGGTAAGGATCAGAAAGAAGGAAGAATTTAAAAAAAAATTGGGAAGCCTGAACTGGAGCCGACCCGAGCCAGAATGGGGTCGACCCCTCCTTGAGTTGACCCAAGCAAAAGCTGGGGTCGACCCAACGGCGGGACCCCATTTTTAAAAGGGACCCATGAGCCATTTTAGGGCATTCTTTTCTTTTGTCTCCTTCCTAAAACCCTATTTTCCACTCTCCAATCCCTTCCAATCAACTCCAAACAGTGTTAGATTGCTTCCCTAAGCCGTTAGATCAAGACCTAAGGAAGCATTTGGTGAAAATGGGACCCAAGCGAGCCGTTGCTAAGAGATCCAGGAGAGTCTCACGGCCAACCATTGTAGAAGGGCGTTCTAAAGAGTTTTCTACAGTGCCTCCACAAGGTGAGACACGTGCTGAGCCTCCTCCACCTCCTTCCCCTTCAGTTCAACTTGCTAAATATGCGGAGAGACCGGTAACCACGGGAAGAAGGATCCATTCCGAATTTTTGGATCAAGAAGGGTTCCGGTTGGGTGGTTGGATCCGAAGGCAAGGATGGGAGTATCTGTGCTCCCTAGATTTAGTGACCTATCCGGGCTTAGTTCGTGAGTTCTATGCCTTTCTAAAGGTCGGTCCGGAAGGGTTTGTGTCCAAGGTCTGAGGAGTATGAGTTCATGTTTCAGAGGAAAGCCTAAGTGAGTTGTTTCATCTCCCCTGCGAAGGAGCCATACCAGAAAAACCAGAGAACAAGATGAGAGCTCTACAACTGATCTTTGAGAGATGATTATGATTACTCAGAAAATGTAATAGCTAGTTCTTTGTTAGCTAAGATGAGGCTATTGCATAATTTCATAGGTAGGATTCTATTTTCAAAAAGTGGGAGATTTGATCATATATCTGAGCAAGACTTGGCCATTATGGAGCATGTTATTCAGGGTATTCCTCTGAATCTTCCAGCTATGATGATTAGGCAGATGCGTGAGGCCATATGCAAATCGAGAGTCTCCTTGCCCTACGGTATGGTACTCACTTTGATATTCAGGCATCATGACATATGTGTAGAGGGAGAGATATCCAGGCATTTGCTATTCACCGACACCTACACTGCACGGTCCCTAGTGTGCATGGGTTATGAGAAGGTGGACGGTCAGTGAGTGCGTGGAGGTGTAAGGGCACATGCACCAGAGGCTGATACACCAGAGCTTGGAGACTATCCCTGAGTCTGAGATACCTGCGGATCATCCTACAGCACATTCAGAAGCAGGACCTTCATCATCCACACCTACGGGATGCACAGAAGAATTTTGGAGTAGGATGACTGAGCTTTTGTCAGCTCAGGTGAGGACTCTCTCTAATGGCATGATGAACAGGATGGACAGTATGACTGCTGAGATTTGAGAATTTTCTGCTCAGCTGACAGGCCTCAGAGACCAGGTGACAGCATTAGAGAGAGAGGCTCATGGTCCATATGTGCCCCGAGCAGCTGAGTCAGAGGTTTCGGCACAAAGTCACCCAGCTCCCAGAGGTCCACGACAGACAGTCCCATCAGGCCAGACCTTCCCTCGCCACTTATGCGAGGAGGATGAGGACTAGATCACAACCTTTAGATTCCCCCTAGGCTCGATGATAGCACTATAGGAGTACATCACAATTAGTGCCTAGGATTTATCTAGTTCTCATATGCATTTTACTTTGTTGATGTATTTTGCACCTTATTTGATGAACATTGTACTTTTGGCATCAGTGTACTACAATATTTCATTTTGATCAATGGAATTTGGATTTTATCATTTATTGCTTCTAAATATCTATTGCTATACATTCTTTTGATGATAACAAAAAGGGGGAGAAGAAAAGAGAGAAGTTGCAATATAAGGGGAGAAGTAAATTTGGAAATTAAATAGGAAGAGATTATATTCACTTAAGGGGGAGCAATATGTAAAGAAGTTGCGATATAGGGGGAGAAGTAAGTTTGGAAATTAAATAGGAAGAGATTATATTCACTAAAGGGGGAGCAATATGTAATAATGAAAATTTTCAGAACAAGAAAATCTGAATTTTCAATCAAAATTTCTGAATTTGGCACATACTCCTCATACCTCGATACATAACCTGAAACTCTTGCTTTATCTCAAATTTTTTAAAGTTTCATCTTTAATAAAATACAAGAGAAAGGGGGACCAAATCAAAAGTTTAAATTGGCAATATTTGGATGAAAAAGGGGGAACCTTTCGCTTTCAAATTTAGAAAAGCTGAAATTCAGCAACTCAAGCTATTTCTAAATCAAAACTCCTAATTTTAATACAAGCGTCAATCTGCCCATACTCAATGTTTTGTAATCATCAAAAAGGAGGAGATTGAGGATGATAGTATTATTTCGATGATTAACACAACCATTGAGGGAATATCAAATTAATAATACAGTTTAACGTGATACATTACTAATGAATACGACACCCTCGATACATTCATGATATATTAAGAGAACGAGATCAAGACGTCTTCCAATAATTAACGAGATAAAATTTGTAGTAGAAAAGTGATAGAGAACTCTTAAATCTAATTCAGCAAAGTTTCAAGTGAAATATACTCTTAAAGGCAAAACAATAATTTTCATTGTTAAGGGTATGTAGCTCTATCGTGGTATATACTCAAAATTACTTGAAATATATTTCATTGATTATATGAATTAGTCTAACCTTAAGATGCAGGAAAGTGTGGATTGAGTCGACCCTAGAGGAAGTGGAGTCGACCTTGGCACACCTTGGAACCATCTGGTACACCCCTGCAAAAATGGCACAGATGAACAGTGAGTGGAGCCGATCCCATGTATCCTTGAGCCGACCTCAAAGAACCTTGAGCCGACCCTAGCTTGAAGCCTGAAGAAAACTCTCTGGAATTTTCTAAGAGGGCCGACCCCAAGTTTCCTTGAGCCAACCCCAGATGGAGCCGACCCCAATGGAGCCGACCCAAACTGAACATGAGCCGACCCCAACGATATGTGTTCAAAACCATGTCTCTAGAATTCCTGAAAGGGTCGATCCCAATGGAACTTGAGTCGACCCCACTGTAGCATGGGTCGACCCCAATAAAGGTTGAGTCGATCCCAGTGAAAACAGTCGAAAATACAAGATTCTGTGGTTCCTGAGAAGGCCGACCCCACTGTAGCAGGGGTTGACCCCAGTGAAGTTTGAGTCGACCCCAGAGAAGGTTGAGTCGACCCCAAGTCAAATGAACAGTAAGTTGAGTCGACCCCAAGAAAGTTTAGGTCGACCCCAGCACGGGCAAAGGCATAACGGTTAGTTCTGCAGAAGTATTTTTTAAGCTTCCAACGGCTAGTAACGGCTAGTTTTTCAAATCTAACCAATGGGGAGTGACAAATAGAAGTTGAGAAGTATTTAAAGAGACACTATACTTAGAGGAAAGAATCTTTTGCAAAAAATTAATAGCATATTCAAGAGAAAGCAAGCCCAAGTGCTCTTCATTTAGGTTCTTCATTCAAGTCTCAAAAAAGAGGTGGTTGAGCAATCTGAGTGTGCATTCAACAGCTCCACCAACCCATTGTGAAGTGAAGTAACCTTAGCAAAGAAGAGAAAAGCATCCTCAAAGCAATAACTATTTTCTCATCTCTTCTCTTAGTATAAAATTGTTATATTTGCTCATCTAGGAGTTTCAAATTCCTTCGTCTTAATTACTTTGTAAGGTTTGTTGGTGAGCCCGCAAAACCAACATAGATTTTTGGTGATCCCGGAAAACCAAAGTGTAAAGGTTTTTAGATTGTGAGCTCGGAAAACAATCCAACTGTAATCCGCAGGATTATAGTGAATTCCCAAGGGGACGCTTGGGGAGTGGACGTAGGTGCTTAGGAGAGCACCGAACCATTATACTTCTTGTGTGTTTGCCTTGTGTGTCTTTCTATTTTCACTACACGTACTTAACTAGTATTAACTAAGCGATTCAATCATCTATCAATCTCATTAAGGAACTACAAATTTATAGAAACCAATTCACCCCCCCCCCCCCCTCCTTAGCTTGTCACTTTGGGCAACAAGTGGCACAAAGGAAAAAAATGAAGGGAAAAGAAGGAACAAAAACGAACTAAGCTCATAGAATCTCCACACAGTGGCATTCTGTGAAATATAACGGCTGCTGGAAGCAGTCAGTTTTTTTTTATATATTAAAGGCACATAACAAGGCAAAAAAAAAAAAGAAACTACTGATTTTAGTGCACTCTGGATGATGTGAGCAGGACATATTGCAATTGTTATATTTTCTAAAATACAAAAATGATGTTCAAGAAGCAAATAGCATGGGCTCTCTTTGTTGGCTCAACAGAACAGATTAAATCCACCTTATAGACACAGCAATTGTCATAACTTCCTCTAAAAGGAAGAAAAGAATTGCCATCTTCAAATTCCAAACTGTGGAATGAGTTCTGCATAATCTTGTTAGCATGGAAGAAAGCATATGTAACCAATGGAACTTACCTTAACCTTGCAAATCAAGCTCAGAGAAATGCTTTTTTTGGAATGAGAATTGGAAGTTTTTATTGAGAGCAATTTTAAAGCAGAATTTGATATTGGCCAGTCTTGACATATCTTAATGAAAGCATCGACTCCCCCCACCAAATGAGCTGTGAATGTCTCATCTCTGTCTGAGTACTCAAAGGAGTGTCTGCAAAAGAAAAATTGTCAGTTGTAACAAACAATGGAAAAAGAAAAATTAAGCACATATAGCATTTCAACAACAAATTCTGATGCAACATCATAAGGTGTCTATATAAGCAAGCGTTTCTTTCAAATGTGCGGCGTGTGCTAAATCAGCGTTACATGTGATCAAGACATACTGGCATTTCTTTCTTTAGTTCAAAATAGTCATCATTATATCCACCTTTATCGCATGCCTATGTTACCGTAAGGACAGTAATAGTAAATTATAATATTGCATAGATTACAAAATAGCTATATATTGTTTCTTGTCCAAATTCTTATTGATTCCGGTCTAGGCATGTACGATCATCAAAATTTTATCATCTCTTCATAGCTGAATGTTTTAGACATATGTTGCAGTTTCTTCCAAGGTTCGCAGCACCAGTTTTGGTTCTCATACTGGTAGCATGTTGGTACAGTGCCAGTATGGGTCAATTCATGGTACCAAGGCTTGGTACTCTCCTCATACCAGTATCATTTTGCTACCTGTATGGTAAGATATACCTGGTATGGGGTGGTATGTTCTAGTAAGGTGATCCGCAGTTTCTTCACAACTGCAAATAATTAAACATTTGATTTAATAACCTCAACTAAGACTATGCATTCAGTTCAACACTTTCTAGAAATAGGATGCCAACAAGCAGCACCATATAATTTTGACTATAAAATCTAAATATGCTGATCACTGAACTTTTCAACTTATTTTACTAACGCACGCTTCTACTCATTAAACATATCTTTGTGAATGTGTGAGGGCTGCCTTAGTAAGTTGCTTGAAAGTTAACAGAAGAAATAGTTGATAATTAAGGGAAACTCCAAGCATATCACAAAATCATTGAAAATCATACCCTCCTTATTGTTGCATACAATTTTCCCGCAAATGGAACCCATAATATTAGCAGTCGTGTCTATATGCTCAACTAATGAACCATAGCACCCATGGATTTTATGTTATTTATAAATAATTTACAAGATACTAGTCCCAGAAGCTTCTAGGAAGCCACATCCATTTCCAAATCTTAGTCCCAACTTGGTATATGTCCTAAAAATTAAATTCCTATCAAATTGAGCATTTTTGTTGCTCTCTCTTTTCTTTCTTTTATCCTTCTGTTATGCATCTTGTTTAAATGTAAGTACAAAATGATAGATCTTTCCTATATCATACTATTTAACATTATTCTATATAAAGGATTTTGAAGTGCTTCCGTGCCCTAAAATATTTTTCCCTAGCCTCCACATAAGTATAAGATCAATAGTTAATTCAATTACAAAACCAAATAGCTTGCTCATCACAACTACATTTTGAAGACACATAAAACCAAAAGATGTTTTTTTTTCTTCTTTTTTTTTTTTGTTTTTTTTTTTGGTGTGGGGGGGGGGGGGGGGGGGGGGGGGTGCGGACTTACCTTGAATTGTTTGCATCTTTCACCAATAAGCGTCTTAGAGTGCACAAAAGAATGCGATGCTGAACTTGCCTTAGGAACCATCCCAAGGAGGACCCAGTCAGAAAGACAAAATCCCTGCAAGATCATCTGATCATCTTAATACTGAAATAAATAAAAAAGTGAATGGTTCAAATGACAAAAGCTAAACATTTTAAATTGCAAAATATGTGCAAGGAAGAAGCAAACCCTAAAAGTATAATGAAATTTTAGCACAAAATTCATGTGAGGTAATTATGAACAAAGATATTGGAATTATACATAGGGAAGTGAATCTCGCATAGTAATTGAAAATCAAGTAAAAGAAAAAGGAGTGGGCGACAAGGTAGACAATAGACACTTTCAACTTAAAGATATCTTTTAAACTTAATCTTTTATTTGTAGTTTTCGCCTACTATATCCGAATCTAAGTTGAGCTTTGACCTATCAATGGAACTAATATCAGTTGGATAACAGACTCTGATCCAACCAAGGACAAGGAAAAAATGAATAAATAAATCCTGATTTTGTTTCAAACCGTTTGAATTCTTCACAGAGTAAAAAACGAGAACAAACATGACAGGGAAGACATAACAGAATTAGCACAAAGCCCACATAAGTGAAAGTTCAGTCGGTGTAATTGTCACAACCAACAAGCTTAGTCTCAATGAGGTCAGCCACGTAAAGCTCATTAAGTTGTGATTCATATCATTATATCAAAGAACCAAATTGGTATATTTCACAAATCACAGCATATAGCCTAACAAGTCACCCCACCCCCCTTGCAATCGAAAGAAATAAAGCATTGAGGGTAAATCATATAAAATGTTTCCAATTTAATTACAAAGTTCAGTGTAAGGTGATTATATATTAGATTCCCTGATTTTTATTTCATATTCAGCAATCTTCGTACCACAAAACTTCTTTCCAGCGAATTCAAGTAAACTGAGAAGTACCAAATTCATGCCCAAGCAAACAATTATCATAAGAGAGTTGCTAAAATGCAAAACACTGTATATATATCTCTTATCGTATATGTTTCAAAGTGAAGTCAGATTTTTCAGCAATGTTTGCATCTTATCAACCCAGATTTTCAAGAGACGGTCCTAGACCTTTTATCATAAATCTATATGGTTACAAAATAAGCTGTGAACGCACGACTCTCATCAACAAGTAGACTCCTTATTTGTCCAAGCAGGATACCTATTGACTCAAACTTCCCTCTACAAGGCTAGAGTAGGAAATAAGAAAGAAAAAAGAGAGAAAAGAAAAAGACAGTGGCAACCACGGGCTGAGAAGGAGGAGCTCTGGCAAGAGTGGCGCGTCGGCGGGCTGCGTCCTCCGAGGGACCTGCAAGAAGCCGGTGGCCGGGGCTTCCGGCGGCGGCCCTCCGATGCTTAAGTCAGAGGGGGGCTTAATTTTGGGATATCAAGGCTGGTTATCTTGCAGCAAAATCCCCTTCCCCTCCTCCCAAAGAGTGCATCCTTTCCTATAAACTTTTCATGCAAGGCAATCACCCAATAGGATGACCAGCTGCAACTTGGCCTCTTTTCTTCCTTTACGAACTCCTTGCTTAAAAGAGTTCTAGCTTAGCTGATGGCCAACCTCCTAATTCCCACCTTTGGCTATACATAGTAAAAATTGCAAGCAAGGATCTTTCATTTGAAGGTCCTCCTATATTTCATTTGAAGGTGAACTTCCTCTTGTTCTTAGGGCGTATAACTGCTTCAGAAACTCATCCCAACAGCTGCGTCCTAAGCATTTCCTTATCTGAAATTTTTTAAGAGACTGGCTTCCTCACCCACACCAGAAACCACTTCCACAACCAATATCCTCTTCTAGTAACTGAGATATTGTGTCCTTCTTATCCTGTAGTCAAAAAATTCCGCTTAGGACGCCACACCAACACCGGCTTCGGAATCTATCTAGGATCTCACTTATACTTCCACTTTCTAAGCACTCCCATATCATAAACGTTTTTGAGAGATATATTTCCCTGCAACCACATGCAAAAATTGCTCCCACACATGCTCCAATTTGGGCTGCCAAAATCTAACCCACACCCAGTAACCTGCCCAAACCCACCCAATATAAATGGATAAGCTAGGGTTTTCAAAAGCTAGGTTGGTTTCAGGTCCAACCCAAAATCAACCCGATTATAAATGGGTGGATTCAAGTCTAGCCCTTGCGACCTAATGGGCCACCAAGGGTGAACCAATTGGAAACCAGCCAACTCTAGACACAACGTAGTTGACAGTTCTCTAATACTTCCTATTGGCCTGATACACTAATAAGAAAAAGGTTATAGAGAGTGACCACCAAGTTGGGCAACAAGGGTTTTGGCATGTGGGTTTGTATTGTAGATAGTTTTATCATTAATTAGTTTATGATGATCGTCATACATCATAATTCCTTTTTTTTTTATTATGATGATAATTTTGAAGTTACAATTGATTTTGTTGATTGTATGTTTTGCATTAAGTTTTAGTTGTACTATTGACAAGTAAAATGGGTCAGTGAGTAGGTATGGGTTTATGTAAAATAAATGGGCTGGTTATAGTTTACATTTTTTCAACCCGAACACGACCCAATCTGACCTGAACCCAACCCCTACCCGCTCTTTGCCACCCCTACTCCCAATACAAGTAACCAACATAGGAATTTACCTTAGCATCTTAGTCATCCATCACATGATCCCTCGATGATGGACTCTCAAATCATAATAGAAAATCCTAGATTGGTGGTACCCTAACAATGATCATTTTGATTAATAGGCCTGCATAAATGAATTTTTTATCAAGAATCCAAAGTGTTAAAAGTTAAAACCTTGATAGTCCCATATTATTGGTTCTCTCATTAGAGAATCCTTGTTTTCTTCCATCATATCTGCGAATTAAAAAAGCCTCTTTAGATACAACCTTGGACTGTGCATTGTGCTAGAGGTGGCCCTAAATAGGAATTCTCAACAAATGAGGATCTATAACACCAACCCCAACTAGTTGGAAACTTAGGATAAGGCATGATGGTTATTGTTATGATGGTTATGGTTATGGTTATGATAGACACAGTCTTGGATTACAATCAGATAACCTTGTCTCTTTATGATCATGTTGCTACATAAAAATCATTAAATCATGTGTTACATCAATGAGAAGCTTCAGAACCTTTTTCAATATTTTGCCTCTGTTGCTTACATTACCTGATGTTTTCGTAATACTGTTACAAGTAATAAAGAATTATAACACTTCTGTTTAAGATTTCTGTAGTCTGGAAAGTAGGTAGAGTACAGGCATACATCCAGCATTTATCAAGGAAATAGAATTATGAGAGCACCATACCTTAAGGATTTTACAGTATCAATTATTCCATTTATAAACACATCGCTAGGAAAAATCTGGACAAACCACAAGTAGACTGAATTAATATCAAGACAAAACTTATCAGTAGAACTTCATATGAATAGATTACTAATAAACAACAACAGAAATCATGAAATAGTTCAATCATATAAACAAACATATGAAGACAAAAAAGTAAGTAATGAGGTTATAATCCTTAAAAGATGACAATATGTCCACAAACAGTATAGAGAAGATACAAGATTCGAAGACCATGAATACATACCAGGAGTTTTTACATTCAGAGCCAAATACATTGATTATAATTTGACAAAGATGAAATGACACTTAGTTAGTTAGGGAGAGCACTACAAATATCCAACAATCAGCATTGAACTATCTTGCATCCTTGCCAATAACAAGCTGTTAGTTTAATCCATACGAAATTTTATTGACATTAACAATTGTATAAGCATGCATAACCAGGACTATACTACCGCTGGAACACTTGGATACAGGGTAGAGATAATGCAGATATACTCAGTGAGTCATAATGTTCTATTCATATCAAAAGTCAGTTGAAAACTCATAGAACAAAATATAACCAAGAAATATAGAAATTATAGTAGAAAAATCTCATGTCTTTAAGAAAATTTGAAACTCATGCAATTACTGTATTTCATTTCTGCACATTAATTGTCATTTATAACACCGTCAAAGTAAAGGAAAAACAATTTTATGTGCATACAAGGAGTGAAGCAGATTTGAAGTTATTAAGATAAACGAGTAAAAAAATGTTTTGAAACAATGAGGTAGAAAGACTATATATTGTCGACAAAACTGGTTGGCTATGTTGATTATCTCTATGAAAGCTTGAGCATTAAAGTTATCTTTGAGTGGTATTCTTTAAATAACATTCTACCAAGGGCCTCTCAAAATAAGCGCCTCTCCATGGGCCTCTCAAAATAAGCGCCTCTCAAAGGGCTTCTCAAAATAATTTCTAGGTTCTGTGACAGGGATTTTCTTGTCAAAAGTAGCTTTAGCTAAACATTTGACACAAATTACAAACGGGTAATTTCTTGTTCAGACTTTGGACCCTAAAGCAAGTTATAGGGTGCTCTCAAAGTTGTGTATATCATGCTTCGACCCATAAAGCCAATATCACTTTTTGGTTAAGGCCACAATATAGTAAGTTAGCTTTTATTATATCTTAACTATAGGTTGTCTCAAAATCCAATAAATCCTTAGCTTTACTCCAATATTTAGTAGGTTTTCACCAATCCTTCTCCAAAGAAAAAAAGAGAAAGAAAAAGATCACAATCCATACTCCACATCACAAATTCAAATTTTAACCATTCAACATTAAAAGGTCAGCATTCACCAACAAATAAATAAAAAAAAACCTTCCCCCCATCTTAGAGGTATGAACAAAGTATCTCAACTATATATAGGAAACATCAGAAGCTTTTTTTATATGAAAAATAGGATGCTTGAAATAAGTATCCGACAGACATCCTATAAGTATCTTCAAGCATCGGTATCTAAACATATTTGATATGAATATAACATACAACTTGAAGTATCCACACATTCAAGCTACCCAGGAAGGAACACAATATGCAATAGTCAAAGCATCATATAGTACATATGCAGTATGTGGGTGCATATGCCAGTGAATATGAAATTAGTATTTTAGAAATAACTAAATATAAATAACTCAACAATAGATAAATGAAGTTAAAAATAGAAACAAATATTTAAAATTAAAAAAGTATGCACTTTCAAACTTTTTTGAGATCATATTTAGTATGGTGTGACATGTTAACCTAAAAAAAAATTAATTCTCTACAAACTATGCTCAAGGCCAAATACTGCAATGAACGAATTTACAAATTACCAATGAGAGTAATCAAAAAAGAAGTAATAGAGATACAAGAGAAATAACTAAGTTTAAGGTATCTAACTAGTGAGCAAGACTAGTATTTAGCAACTATTTTAAATAAGTAACTCAAAAGCAAATCTTCTTTATCAAGAAGCAACTTATCATTATCATTATCACAATCCATATGTGCCTAAGCTCCATAGGGAGCCACATGGTCTATCTAGGCACTTGGTTGCTGACCATTTGGGCCATCTCCAATGCAAAGTGACCATTAGGGTGCAACCACATAACATGTGCATATTTTCTCCAGAAACAAAAAAAACCGCATATGCTGTTGCATAAACCACTTTTGAAAACATCGGCAGCTACAAAGCACCAATACCTAGAAATTTGTTCACTTCACATTATATCAAAGCTTCAAGATTTACAGTTGCAGGGATATAAAATAACTAGCATCTAGTATTGCCTCATCCTAGCTGCATCCTACTTTTTCTAGATTTGTTGTGCCAGCATATTTATATCATGCGTATCCATATCTTGTAACTATGAACATGCTTCCTAGTAGCAAATAGATAATTCTAGATCAGTGCTCTGCAATCCAGCAAGGTCGATTGAGTCAACCCGCCTGGTCCATCACCCGAGAGCCTCGGCAAGTCAAGTCTCTTAGGAACCTAAAATTCGAAAAAATCAATTTGACTAAAATCTGGGGAACAGTGATTTGAACCCATGACCCTTTATACAATAACTAAACTTCCAACCATCAAGACACATTTGATGGTGTATTATTATCAGGATTTATTATACTTAAAGCAATATCTATGTAATTAGATGAAACAATTTTAAATAAGTTGCGATATCTCAATAATCTATACTTTCAATAAAAAATCAATTTTTCCCTTTGGTCGAAAATGGAAAAAAACATATTCACTCATTCTTTTGGATATTTTCAAAGCCTTGCTATTTATAATAATTAAAAATATCAAAAAGCTTTGCATACTTTCTTATATTATATAAAATTGTCTCACAATTTTTCAAAAGTAGAATATTGAATTATTATTGTAAATTTATCATGCTTTTTCCTACTTGCCTAGATTTTTTTAAGATTTCATTATTTCTTGACATTTACTTAGTTTAATATTTATGATGTTACAGAATCATAGAGTGACCCATGCAAGGTACGCGGTACCGACTGTACCGACGTACCGGTGGGCATCGGTACCGGTACAGTGCCGAACCAAACCGAGCTGAACCGGTACCGTACCGATGGGGCTAAAAACCCAAAAAAAAAATGGAGCCGGTACGGACTGGTCGGTTCAGGCCGGTACCGACTCGGTATGGGTCGGTACGAGTCGGTACGGGTCGGTACGCATAGGTACCGGTCGGTACCGAAATATGTAGCTGTACCGTACCGGTAGGGTCCGGTACCGGTATGTACCGGCCGGTACCGGCAGACCATGGACCCATGGTTGACCCACGATTGAACCATTGAGCTGTGACCTGCCACCTAAACCAAGTTTGTTTGGGTCGACAGGTCGCAAGCACTATATTGCACATGTATATTTTGTCAAAACTAAAATCAATGGTAAACGATCCTAATGATGTTATTTACATCCCTTACCTGCTAGATATGGTAAACGAAAATAACTTGTTATTTCGTTGATCCCCTTAATCAATGTAAGAGTAAATAAACATAGACAAATCAATGGAGATCAAATAGTCATTTGGTTTACCTAATAGATCACATCCCATTTAAATTGTTACTCGTTTGTTGAAATGCCCTCAATTTTTTGATTAAAATCTTTATAGTTTTTTTTGTTTCTTTCAAAAAGCATAGATCTTTTGCCAAAAAGGATTAGTTCTACAACCAAAACTTGTCATATTCTATGTATAACAAGTTGGAAAAACATCTACAAATTAGTACTTTATATGGTTCCGTGTTTTTCTAACATTTCCATCCATTCATATAATGACAAGCCTAAACTTTATTCAAAAGAAGAAGAGCCTACTTTATTTTTTATGTTGTTTTTGTTTTTTATGATATTAAGAATTAAATGATTTCGAAATCAAAGCATAATTTATTACCTAGGTGCCAAGTCAGAATGGGATGGAGAAGCAAAATGCACAAGCATAATTAGAGTACCTCCACGCTCTTTAGCTCCAAAGTCTTGTCAACAACTTCTATTAGCAACTCATGGTCCATGACAGTTGGCTCTCTAATGCAATCCAGTTTATGTCTAAGAAGGAAGCTGTCTGAGGTTGGAATAGGTGTCTTTAGGGACAACCTAAGACAAGTGCCTTCGAGTTCAATAACCTTTACTCCAGATAACATGTATTCAATTTGTCCAATTGCTTCAGCCCTGAAATGGACAGCAAAAGACATGTGTCGGAATAAGGAAAGAAAAGGCACATCTACTGTCTCAATGTGCATAGGTAACGAATAGAAATTTCAAGACCAAAAGCATTAAAGTACTAACTTTTGCAAGTTAACATTAAGACAGTCATGATTATAATACATTTGAGACAAGGAAGAAATCTAAAACATGGTTACCAAAAAAATGATGACCGAAAGAAGTTGGACTAAGGTGGTGTTTGATTGCAGAAAAAGTGGGGAGATATCCCCCACCCCCCCACCCCCCACACACTTCTATTTTTTGGTCGGGGAGGTGGGGGATATCCTTGCCAAACACCAGTAGGGCCATTGAATGGAGACTTATACCACGTAGGGGTATAAGTGGGTCCACATGGTATAAGTCTATTCCACCAAAATGGTGGAACAGACTGACACTGCAGAATAGGCTAGCCTCCATTCCTTTCAACTACCATTTTGTGCTTGCTCACCTTATAAACAATCAAATAAGTCAAAGGGCAATTTGATTTTTGCAATAAATCCAAGCTATTGCAAAGTTCAATGCACATTATATGTATCTTATTCCCTTCACTCAGACCCTGCATTTATTCCTTCAACCAAACACCAAAATGGTCCTGTTCCGCACAATACAAGGGAGACATCCCTTCCAAAATCTGTTCCGCAACCAATACCCCCTAAGGGAACTTGACCAAAAAAATAAATAAACTCACAATATGTTAAGAGACAATGTAGTAATTGGGGTCAAGCACAATTAAAGATGGAAGCATCATATATGTAGCTTATATATATTTATAAAATAAACTTATTGCAAAGATAATTCTATTTTAACAAAGACAAAAGCATGTAGATACAAATGCATTCGTGACATATCAATTTTTGTTCGCAAATTTGAGGGCAAACCAATCAGTTCATAGTCCAATTGACACCATTCCATATAGTGGACCTGAGATAATGGTTAAATTTGAGTAAGTAAAGATGTTAAAAATCATACTAATTTTTGCTTTCCAGAATTATTTTAAAGATGCTGGTTCGCTAAATGCTAATAAGCAATAACTCACTAGCAATTATATTAAACAGAGTATTCAATTATGATTGCTTTCTAGAAAATGTTTGCACGTATGCTCTAAGGGCATTCCCTGAAATTCTAAATAGGTGGTTCATCATGTTTTAGTGTTTGGAAAAATAGTAAACTTAGCACTTGTGTGAAAATGCAAAAAGTTCAGCATTTGCACAAATAATTATTTCGATACCGAGACAGAGCATTGAGCAATGCTGAGAGCAATGCACAGCATCAGTTATCATTCATCAAACTATATCTTTGCCCTAAAGTTGTAATCGATATCTACAATCTTCTTTATCTAGTGATGATCATCACATCTGATATCCATTAATAGGAAGCATGGCTTGCATTTGCAACCCACAAAGTAAAAATCCTGTACCATCCTACTATTTTAAGAAAACAGACAAATGCATTCATTTGCTTGGATGCTTTATCACCTTAAGCATCAAGCTGAACCATCATAATCACATACAATATATTTTCCATATGCATTTGGTTCAGATATTCTAAAACCAATTAGATTTAGATTAATTACAGTCAACTGGAATGCCTAAGAAAACAATATCTTCATCTGTAAATTAGAGAAGAAAGCCAGCCAATTCACCACTGGCAATAATTTAGACCTAGAATTGTTGACTACTCCTTTTATTTACTTCAGGTGATCATGCCGACAGGTAACAAATTATCTGAACTCTTCAAAATATTGTGCATTTTTCCTAATACTGTATATGTGTGAGAAATTGAGATTTAAGAAAATGAAACAATCCACATATGCAACTTTAACACAAAAATATGCATATAATTTGATAGCACTTGTTTCATTGATGTAGTTAAATTGCATCTTTTCAGGAGTAAGCTGCATTCAAACCTATTGTTTAGGATGTTAAAAACTGGGGTCTGCACACAAATAAGTAAATATAAACAAAGTTAGAGCAAACTGGAGCAGATTTGACTTCCATTTGCTACCAGTTGATACAAAATTAGAGAAATCAAAAAAACAGAGACATCAAAACAAATTGAAAAAGCATAGATGAAAAGAATAAATTTCTCCCTGTAAAAAATTAAAAAAAATAAATAATATTAGTACAAAATGTCCGATTAATACAGAAGAAACAATAGCATCATCATTCCTGATCAAAAACCATACCCATAATCAATAACACTTATCCAATTACTTAGGGTGGGCTTTACATAGATTCCTTCACCACTTGATGCTCTCAAGATTTAATTCCATTCAAAGAAGTATGTTTAAATTTTTTTTCATATTTTTCTTTCCTTATTCGAATGACTTCATTGATTATTTTGCGAGTGATTTCATTTGTTATTATTAACAGAGCAAATAAAAAGAAACTTGATATTCATTGTGTCCTGTAAAGCAAAATAAACCCCATTCCACACAGTAGCAGGTTCACAAAAGCAAAATAAGAGTACAGGAACCCACTTTCTGCAAACTAAAGAAAAATCTTATTAACAATGCTGCATTGTTTCATAACTAATACACCGATGTGAAGCTCCCAAGACACTTAGTACTTTACATGCATGCAACCACAAAATACATTATAGAACAAGCTGCCACATGTCACCAGCTTCAGAGGTACCTTTTCAAGGCATAATCCAGATCCTGCAAACCACTTAAATAGATTTTACTCTTCTCAATCCGCTGATCAAGTTCCAGAATCTGCAAAACGGTAATTGATTCCAAATTTAATACACAAGGTAACAATAGCCAGAAGCTGTAAGAGAAAAATCCCAGTAAAAGAAACATTTATCCACCCAAGACTTCAAAGTCCACCTTTACATGAATAAGTTCAATTTGTCAAAGACCCAAAAAGGTATTTTTAAAAAACTGAAGCAGTAATCAACACTGTGATGGCACTTTTTTATTTAATTGTTTTAATTTACTGTCTTCCTGATATCCTCAAGTACTTGCTGTCATTTCTTAGATTCATAACATGAAATGCCCCCAAAACTAAAGTCGTTCCTGCTTTCACATCAGTACCAAAGGACAAGAAAATGATGCACTCACAGCGAAGTGACAGGATGCCTGACCATAAAATCTACCATATATGCAACCTGTATATGCTTATATGCAAGAAATATGCATATACAAGCTTTCCAGGACCTTAACGGCATTATTATGAAAACATGACTTTATTTTTGAATGGATTTATATAAGTAGCAAATACTAAGATGCGTCTAATATAAGTTTGCAACTACAGGCCCACATGTCCAGTCTGCCTCAATAATTGACATCTTATATCATGTGTCATAAAAGGCAAGACCACAAGACAGATGTGCATAAAACAACAAACTTGAACCATACAGAATATTGCACACAAGCATAAACAATGTGCTAGCACACATGTACGTGCCATCTATGTCAACAACCCCAATCATTCATCATCTTCTACAATTTCTCTACAAAATATTTACCATAATTAAAGTAATTTAAATTATTCCATTGATCAAGGTAGGTCTTTTATTCTACTACTTGAGGAAAAAAGTTTATTGATCACTTAATGAATGTATAACAAGTCTAGTGTTCTACATATCTTCAAATACAGGTAGACCAAAATTCAAGTGACCTACATCATTCCAAATCATGGATGAAGATAGATCTTTCCTTCTACCATTGAAAAACATATGCATTTATCGATCACTTGATGTGTGCGTAACAAGTCTCCAGCACGTACGAAATTTTGTCAATGAACATTTCAAATGTTGTAGCTTATGATGAACAATGTTCAAACTTCAAAGGCATGAGCTAGCTAGCTATTCCAGCTGTCAAAACTACATGGTGGGACATCTAAATGGAAAATCTGCACTGTTCTTCATGATTTAGAACATCTGAAATGACCATAAAGGCATAAACAATATGCTAATAGTTTCTGAGACTTACCAATTATGCATCAAGTGATCACTAAATGAATATTGTTTCAATAATACAATAGAAGATGTGTCTTGTTTAATGAGAAGGCACCATCCAGGCAACTTAAACTTTAGAATACAAGTGTTCTAAGACACATTGAACATAATGAACATTGCGCATCTAAAATAGATTCTAATGTGAAAAAGAGAAGGAAATATAAGTATATCAGGTTACTTCTTTTTCATTTCCATCAAGTATATACAGATAATATACCACTGTAGTTTCTTGGTAGAGAGCAACACTAGAAAAACGCCCTCCTATATTTATGAATTGCCCAATGAAGGTATCAACCATTCAAGTCGATTTTGCATATGATAGAAATCTAATAATTGCAGAACATGGAATACCGATTTTAAAAGATGTGTCACAGGCAAGTATACAGCAGTGACTATGGCACCTCAAATTTGTTGTCCTCAAACATGTGTGTTGAACTTTCATGTGTATCTCCTGGGATCAATCTGCCATCTGGAAGATGAAACTGAAAATAGTGCTGATCCTACAGTATTAGAAAGGCATTATCCCAATGTTATATTCTATAAAGAGAAATATGTGCATACATACACATACCATGCATGCACACATACATGCATTCATGCATGCATGTGTATACATGTATATGCACAAACATGCACACACACCCGCACACGCACACACACACGCATGTATATACTGAAAATCTGATAGAGAAGTAGTCACCATTCCTAGGGAGCTCTGAAAGGAACTGGATAGCAAATGAAAATGAAGATCATCACTAAGAAATTAATAAATAATCCTACGAAAAACCAAAGTGCAACAAGTCATGCAGTCTACTATCACACTTGCACAGCAAGGGATGATGAAACTGAGTATACTGAGGATCTGATCAAATATCAAGGATGGTGGGCTAGTACGGTGGTGCATGAATAAAAGCAGCTCAAGCAACATATCAGAAGAAAATGTTGTTCTATTGGGGAAAGCAAAATTAAAATTTTCACCATTATGAAAGATTGTCAATCTTCTACAAAACCTACATTTGCTTTTGATAGTGGACATTATGAAAGACAGTTTGGCATCGCTGCCAGTTTCCGATTTTTTATTTTCATTCCTAAAAATAAGGAAATCGAGGTTGAAAACTCATTTTGTTGTCCATTTTGCTTTTTGATTTCTGAAAACACTTTCCGGACTTTCCGAAAAAGTGAAAGCTCTCAAAAGTAGCTTTCATTTTTTTCGATTATGGAAACCATCAATAACCACCACCGTTGACTCTGTCACCACCACTGCCACCACCCCATTTGCCCCCCACCAACACGTTATGCCACCTGCCAGGCACCAGCACTGTGCCACCGAAGCCATCACAACAACCCAAGTGATTACCAAACACATTTTGGTGTTGTTTTTTTTTCGAAAAAAAGAAACTGATTAGTTTTCATGAAATGTGAAGACTAAAAATTGGAAGTGATGCCAAATGGAACACAAATCTTATCAAATTTCAGTATGCTCATAGGAAGAAGAGAATGAAGCAACAAAATTTGCATTTTTTAGCAACCAATTAGCAGCCCAACAGATAAGAGGAGCCCCATAACAAGCTGACAACATTATCAAGTATCAGCCGCAGTGAAACCAAAACAACATATACAAATGAAGATACAAGGAAAAGTAATTCATGCAACTTTTAGTTAGCATACGAGAGCAAATTAGTTTTCAGAATTATGGCAAAGTCAAAGACTTGACTCTCGACAAAGTTCTATATGAATATGCAATATACAAAAAAAATCCAGCTATCATTTTAATCATATAATTGAAGTAAAACTTCCATATATAAGAAAATAGCTCATTCTAGAAAACCAAAATCCAAACCACTATTATCCAATCTAACCATGATTAATATCCCAATCTTTGGAATCAAAATATGATCTGTGAAGGTTTAAGAATAATTTACAACCATCTCACCTTAGATTAAACTTTTCAATTGGTGCCAAATTCCAAGCCAAGGCATCATTGGACAAGAGAGGGGCTTGCAACAAAAAAGGCCAGTTGGCAAGTAGGATAACTTACCTTTATGTTAAAAAAAAAGCAAATTAAGCACATGCGAACAAAATCAAATGCCCATGGCACTTGTCCCTGAACCCTTCATCAAAAAATCGCTTAACAACAAAAAAAAAAAACATTTTTTTAAAAAAATAGCAACTTAGAACAATCTAAAAATGGTGCAATTTACAAAAAGTTGGCTAGCTTATCCTGACCAAAGTAGATTTAATATTTTTAGCTAATTACAGATTTCAATAACGTTGCAGTAAAAGGTTAGCAGGATGCTGTCATTTTGTAATCTGAGTCAGCCAAAGTTGCCCCAAATAGATACTTAACTTCACACTTGCCTGTGAAATGTGAATATATTCACAGAATTGCTTCCTACCCCATCCAAATAAAACGTAAACACTAAATTTTCTAATTCTTGAATTTTTTAAAAGAATTTAATATATTAAATAAGAGAACAACCAAAATAGAGTATATCATTCAAATTATCACTTGTATTTGATTGATTTAATGTGATTGGAATGAACTAATCCCTCCTCTTACAACCCCTTTACTTCTAATTGTGCTGAAGTCATGCAGTTTTTGGATGAAAATTTGCCTAGTGAATCTTACTCATACTGAGAGTTAGTACCACCATTACTTTGTAGGGGATGTAGGAGAGATTTAATAGAAGAACTTCGGAAGGTTGCTGAGAGAGGTTGAGCTGTTTGAAAGAAAATGTTAAATGGACAGATGTAGAGAAGGAATTAGTGTTTTATCAACTTTTAAGTTGGCCATCTTACTTGCATAGGCTCAAGGAATGGCCATGACTTAGGTTTTTAAAACAGATCTTTCTTTTGTTTGGGCCCTGATCCATCTTTTGTTACCATCTGTAACATTTCTATTAAATTGTTTAATTCAGTTTGTTCAGGCCTAAACCAACTAAAGTACAATGGGAGAATGGCATGCAATGTGTATGATTTTTGATAGCTTTCACATTTGCAGTTAATTTTTCATGGAATATGTTTAACCCAAACCAAAGATATTACAATATTGTTTAAAGATGGAAGAAAATAAGTCATTGAGGCGAAAAGATCATTTTACTCAAAAGAGCATTATTTTGACCAACAGCAGTCCATAAATGTTTCGGCTTCAGTTTTAACACAAAATAACATTGAAAGTTGAAAGCATATCCATTTATCAATTTTGTCTTTGGTAAGGCTTCTTTCACTTCAGGCACACATGAAGCTAGCATGTGTATATGTACTTAGTTCTTCAGTTCCTTGTAGATGCAATTGGAGATAAAAAAATTTCTTGTTTGGTTGGATGTGACTTGATAACATGTGAAACTTTATTAGAGCATTGCAGTTCAACTCATGGTTGCTCTATATGTATGTCAGGTTACAAGAAGTGGGGTTGGAATATGCAGCATTAATTTACATCTCTAGACTTGCAACCACTCCTGTTACACACAAACCGTATAAGTAACTAGAGTATCCATTCTCCATTGTCTCAAAACCCATTATATTTATTTGTAAACTCATTAAACTTAAGGTTTGCAATGATTATACATATTTATAAAGTCTCATCAAATAAGGTATAGGAAAGAACAAAGATAAATAGCAGAAATTTGTTTTTGAACAAATTGGCACTCAAACTCCATAACTTTTGGGGGTCATGAAATAGAGCTGAATCGTAACATCAATCCTTTACCAAACTGAAAGTTGACCTAAATCCAAGAGTGAGATCATTAAGATTGAGAAAATGAGCAAAATATCTTACAAGAGCTTCACAAATCTGCTAATACAATTGCAAACTTTTTTTGAACTCTTTGCTGATAAACTTTCACCTGATGCTTTCTGCAAGCCTAGTTTTTTTTTTGATAAACTTTCCTTTCTCCCTTTTCTTTAAGGACTACATTTTTTCTTATTACCAGTAGCACTATCGATGTATGCTGACCTAAGAGATAAAGTTGTAATACCAAAACAACTGAGATACAAAAGGAAAAAAATGATCTAATGTGTGACAAGATTATGATAATAAGCAAGAATTAAAGAACTATTGGTTGATTGCAAACCTCATTCATAAAAAGTTTTAGCAAAAGACTAAGTGAATCTTTTTTTTTTTTTTTTTTTTTTTTGCTAATACGGGTGGATCATACCTGGCGGGTACGAATACACCCAATAAAGTCAAAAAATAGGATACCTCGGAGTGCCAAAGGCAACTCCCCATCTCCAGTCCACAAAGTGTCTCCGGAATGGCGAGCTACAAATGCAGCCACCCAATCCGCAGCCCCATTGGCTTCATGGTAAATATGCTTGGCCTGAAAGGCCCCTCCATCCCTCGCCATAGTCCATATATCGCGAAGCAAAGGGTGGTCACTGCCGTCACCCCTAGGACCCTCTCGGATCCAACTGATAACGGTGGCTGAATCACCCTCTAGGGTGATAGACCTAGCCTGTAACACGCACCGGGCATGTCGAAGGCCTGCCCAGGCAGCACTCAGCTCCGCGCTCGGAACCGAGGTATCAAATAAGTGACTGCCACCAGCGGCTACAACCCTAGCGAAAGGGTCCCGAATGACGAAACCCGCGCCTCCCCTCGTACCACCATCCAGGACTGACCCGTCAAAGTTGACCTTGAGGAAACTCGGGGGTGGGGGCTCCCAGGTGAAAAACACCGTGTGGGATACTGCCGAAGCAGGGTGGGGGGCCCAGATGTCCCGACTAAGTGAATCTTGATTTCATAAAAATTGCAACAGAACCGCAACTTGGATTTGTGTGAATTAAAACATTTACAAGAAGATGAAAAGAAATGCATGACACAACTTCATAGCAGGATCATATTTAGGTAATAAGAAGTTTGAAGATGTTGATGAGATTTAAGGGCTTTAAATTTCATAACAAGGTATAGAGGGATGGAGAGAGATCAAGATGAGGCAATAGAAAGAAGAATGGAATATGTAAAATCAAAAACACGTCACCAACCACTTAGTAATCACACTTTTAATCATGGGGTTTAGATTTTACAAGCACAGGTCACATTAAGATGAAAAGGAATAAGCCACTACGCTTATTGAAATAAAACCGAAGTATACTCAATAAGAGATATCTTATGTAAGACCTTGTGGGTTCCTTATAGCCTGGGTGCAGACAATACAAAATGAAAGCACACCCTCCTGCAAGAGGATAAACGCTGGTATATTCACTCAATAATGGTTGACTACACATTTCGAAAGGACTACTTAGAACAAGAAAGAGAGAAACTGGAAAAGAACTTACAAATCATAAACCCATATAAAACCATATCTATATAGTTGTTTTTTTTTTCCCGGAGCAAAATGGTACCATATATAAAGTCATCTTAACACTTAAAACATATGGACTTTAGGGCGATACTCAACCTGAATTTTAGATAAGACTTTGGCACGTCCTACTCAAAAATGAGACCAAAATCTACCCTAAAGATAGCTTAATAATCTATCCAATAATTACATGGGAAAAAGGATAATAGATGGGCTTGCAAAACTGATTTTCAACAGTCAAAGAAATCCTTTAATCTCCTGATTTATCAAGAAATCAAATTTTAGTATGAATCTTATTTTATGCAGGAAACCTTTTGAGTTGGCTCATTAAATGAATAGATACACTAATTGTAAGACAACAGGTTCCAATTTGCCTCAACATAACTTGATGGATCAATTCCTATTAATTGATCTGCAATGTTTTTGAATTAAACATGTGTATGTTGTGGCAAAGATGTAGCACTCCTTATGTAACAAATTAAAATAGAGCTTAGTTCCTTGAGTATTTGAACTTGGAGGTTCCTTGCAATTAAAATATCAGAGCACCAACCTGTGAATCAATATACTTCAATGAACAAGCCAATGCTTCAATATCACCATCCAGCTGGGCCGAATCTGCAAAGAGAGACATGCTAAGGTTATGTCAAGCACAACAACAGAAAAAAAAAAAACACGAACGACCCACCTCCTGCAACTGTTCTTGTCAGAGTTTCAATTTCACCAGAGATCCGCGAGTTTTCCTCCTCTGCTGAGAATAGTTCTTTTTTCAATAGTTCCATGAAAGCCTCTGGAACAATGAATCAGGAAAATGGAAATAACTCAAAGTAGGTAACCAGAATTGCAAACTACCAAGCTATTTTCCACCTTTCAAGTTAATTCACTGAGATTCAATCTACTGGTATAAATAATAAGTAGTAAGTAAGCAAACAGTTTGCATAACCATCAAAAATAAAAAATAAAGAAGTTCCAGATAAAGGATAAAAATTAAAAGGAACAAGTCGAATCAAAGTTGCACAAATGTAAATTCGGGAATAATACAAGTGATAGCTGCGAGATATATTAGGAAAAAAAAAGGGACTGCACCGTGAATAAGTTAGTCTAACAACATAAAGACTTCCATTAATAATGTACAATCCAAAATTATAAAACAAAAAGAAAAATAGAGATCATGGTCAGCTTGCCTAAATCCTCAAGCCCTAGGGAAGCAACATCTGGATCCTCAGATTCTATCTGCTTGACTTTCCCCTAAAAGATTTTTTAAAAAAATGAGATCATTAAAACAACAAAGCATGCGCCCGATAGTACTAGAGAAAAAACTAGAAGAAATGAAAACGAGATCAGAAAGGAAAAGAAGAAATAGTTTACCAGGAAATCGGAGGTGCAGTCTTCTAATAATTTCTTGGGATCGGAAGGCAAGTCATCGGACGCATTTACGGCATTAATTCGCAGTTCTGAGAGCTCTCTTAATCGACTGAAAAATTCAGAGATGAGAAAAATGGAAACAAAATTGTGGATCAGGAAACAGCAAAATTGGAAAGAAAATTGAATCAGGGTAACAGAGACTCCAATTCCAGACCTCCGAAAAGTCTCCAAGTTGATCGGTTCGATCTCCGAACCCTCGGACGAGACTAGGGTTTCCCCCATGGCCCCTCTCTCTCTCTCTCCCGCCCCGATTTCAAAAATATACAACTAAGGAACAAGAGAGAGATGAGAAGGTGATCGGATCCGGGTTATTCGACCCGAATTGGATTCGGATCTACGGGTTAGTACCAGATCCGACTTTCAAACTTATACAGCTTAGAAACACGAGAGGGAGGAGACGGTGGTCGGGTCCGGGTCCAACACGAGTTGGTTTCGGGTCTACGGGCTAGCCCCAGATCCGACTTTCAACAAATACACAGCTTAGAGGCACGAGATGGAGAGGAAAAGGTGATCGGATCCGGGTCATTCGACCCGAATTGGCTAGATCCGACCCAATCACTTAGCCAAAGGAGGTTGGGTTGAGACCGGTCCATCTGCAAGTCGGGTTCAGGTGGGTCTACCTTAAAAAGGGTCGGATCTGGATTTTGTAACTCACTTTTGATGGATTTAGATGGCATGGTTAATATATGAAAAGGACGGATCTAATTTTTGTAAGGTTACGCTGATGTTAGAGATTTAGGTCTTGCAGATTGAGTTTTTCATGAGAATTAATCTTTATCTACCTCACCTCATTACACCTTTATTTTTTTTTTTTTCGATGTAATCCAATAGGTACACCAAAAGAAAACAACAAGAAAGGAACAAAGCAGCTGATTTGGCGGCGTCTTACATTGCCTAACATTCTGGTGGCTTTTTGTAGGCTAATTTGGCAGCGTCCTACATTGCTTTTATGTCTTCAACAATATCGTAATGCTGGAAGCCTGAAAGAAGACCTATATCACTCTGATTCCAGCAAGACAAGATGCCTCAAAGCCTAGTCACTACAAGCTGATCAGCCTTTACACTGCCTTTTATAAGGTTCTTGCCAAGATCATGGTGAGCAAGATGAAGCTGCTTCTCCTTAGGCTCATTAGTCCAAAGCAGGGAGCTTTTGTTAGTGGTCGAAGTATTACGAGCAATGTTTTCATTGTCCAGAAGTTTATGTGTGACCTCTAGAGATCCTCTTGCTGCCGAAGTCTCATAGCTATCAAGCTCGATATAGAGAGAGCTTACCGACCGCAAATGCTGGGAGTTTCTTCAGTACTCTTTAGAGAGTTTTGGCTTTTATGAGGTGCAGATCAGTTGGATTCTGAGTTGTATACGGATCCCATCCTTCTCCATCTTGATCAATGGCATACCGATACCTTTCTTCCGATCCTCGGTTGGTCGCTGCCAAGATTGCCCTCTATCCCCTAACCTCTTTATTATTTGTGTTGATGCTTTATCTCAAGCTCTACATGCAGCATGTCGCCACCAGGATTTAGGTGCCTATATGATAGCCCCAAGGGCTCACCTGATCTCGAATTTGTTCTTTGCAAATGATCGTCTCCTGCTGGCCAGGCCTCCATGAGGAACGTGGTGGCCTTCAGAAGAATATTGGAGGATTGCTTTTCTACCTTATGCCAGAAAGTAAATCTGCTCAAATCTGTTGTATGCTTCAACTCGAAGACAAAGTTGCAAATAAAATGTGTCGTCGAGGAGTTCCTTGGGATCTAGGAGTAGGAGGGGTCTTGGAAATACCTGGGTATGCCTATCATCGGGTGGAGGTTCCAGAGGGTCGAGTGCGCTAGTATAGTGCAAAGCATTCAGGAGTGGCTTGACGGTTGGCAGGCCACGTTCCTATCTATGATGGGTAGGCCAACCTTAGTAAGATTGTCCTCGGCTCTATGCCAGTCTATCTTATGTCCAATGCCATCATGCTAAGATCCTTGCTCATGAAGCATGAGGAGATGTTCCGTAACTTTCTATGGGGCTCGCATGATGGTGGACATGGGGTGCATCTTGTTGCTTGGGACTTGATTTGCCGTGGAAGGTGGACTAGGCATTCAATTATTGCTACTCGAGAGAGAATTTGATTGCTAGGCATACTACGAGGTATTTGCTTGAGCTTGAGAGCATCTAGAATTCTGTGATGAGGGCTAAGTACAGCTTATGGACATCAGCTACGAAGATTTAGGCAAGCCAAAGTAGCTCCTTTATCTAAAGGGAGATATGCACACATGCCTCAATGGTGAAAGCCAACACAAGTTAGCTGATTGGGGTTGGTTAGAGGGTGAATGTTATGAGGGATACTTGGGTGGATGACCTTCCTTTGAGGCACAGTGCCCGACCATGATCAGGACCAAGATGGCAGATAGCATGCGGGTTTGTGACCAGCTTGGAGAGAGGAGGTGGGACATTGGCTTGGTGGCACAACTATTTAGGGAGCAGTTGGCAGAAAAGGTACAATTTCCCATGATCCCTAAGCACAGTGTTCCTGATGCGAGGGTCTAGAAACTACCTCCATACTGAGGGCCAGAGCTAGGAACCTCTATGATCTCTTCGAAAGAGAGCCTGCATAGAGGTAAGATTGTGCCCAGATATGGAGGTTGGATGTCAACTCGAGGGTAGCTCTATTTATCTGAAAAGTCACGTAGGGATGCCTTCCCATTAGGGGGCGTTTGGTAACCCCAACAGGATCACCACGGTGATCTAAGATCCCCAATGATCTGAATGCTAGGATGATTTGATCCCCGGTGATCTAAGATCAATGTGTTTGATAGGCCATGGTTCAGTGATTAAAAATCTCCGGATATCCATGAGTAACTTGTTTGGTATGGTACGAAGATCCAAGATCACTGACCACATAATACCACAAAAACCTTTGATATATCTTAGATGGATTTTTTTATGTATTTTTAATTCTCATGAATTAAAAATGTAAGTCAATATACTAATTCCTATAATAACTCCATAATATTGTCACATATTCTACTTTTAGTAGCCCTTATCATATATTTACTAATCATATAAAATATATTATAATAAAATATTAATATATTTATCAATATATTAATTATTAATATATTCTATAAAAATATTTTATTACTCCTATAAATTATTAATCTTATAAAAATATGTTATTTTTCATTATAGAATTAATATTTTTATTTATACTTATAATAGATTTTTTTAATACTAATAATTATTTTTATTAAAAAATAAGGTAAATAGAAGTAATATAGTAATATATTAAATATTTTTATTATATAAATATAAAAAATAATAATATATTTCTACTAGAATTTAAAATTATCCTTCAATAATAATAGGATAATAATATGATTAGTAATATATTATAATATAATATATATTATTAATATAATATATAATATCAACATAATATATATATATAATATTGACATAATATATTGATATATCAATTTTTCTGCTAATTTGAGGGGTATTTTTGTCTTTAACTTTCAACCTAGGATCACTGCCCTGGGGTGATCTTGAATTTCCGACCTCAAGAACGGGTATCCCATCACCGAATTGGGTGGTGATTTGAGGAGTGGAGGTGATTTAAGATCACCGCCACGTAGGATCACCACGGTGCAACCAAACGCGGTGATCTCATCACCACCACCAATATCATCCTTGATCCTAGGACGATCATCCCATACCAAACACCCCTTAGGGGCATACTTAAGAGACGAGGACTGAGCATCCCGCTGATCTGCCCCTCTACAAGGTGGAGTCTATTGATCATATCCTTTTCCAATATCGAAAAGCGATGTGAGTGTAGAGATTAGCCAGCTTCTCTCAAGAGGTGCTCCAATCAGCAACCCAATCGATATCTTCCTTGAGTACTTAAGGAGTAGCTCTAGCAAGCCGCACTCTAGATCCGTAGCGACTGCCTATATTGCCTATCACATTTGGCTGGCCAAAAATACCTAATTTTTGGAAAGAGCAGTCAACCCCCAAGGTTTACCTTGGAGATGGTGCAGGTATATAGGCTGCTTCTAGAGAATCTTTGATAGCTCGGAGCACTTAAGACTCTACCTCAGCTCTTGCAGCATCTCAAATGGTGTTCATTACTTAGAAGCCCCCATCCTAAGTTTCCTCAATCTCAACTTCAATGGCTGTGTAATGGATAGTGACAATAGAGATAAAGCAAGATTTGTGAATAAGAGCTTGGACTTCAAACTCATAGCAGCCGGCGGCAGCCTAACCTTCAACACCTCAATTACATGCCATCACAGATACCTAAGATTAGTTAATTAAATGATAGAATCCCTCCAACATGCAACACAGATCTCTACAGGCATCACAGATGACCAAAGCTAGTTCAATATACTACTTTGCACTTGCAACAGTCCAAGCCAGACTAAATAGAAAAACTAATTCGCAATTCGCACAGATATTTAGAGAACTATACAAAATGTTAAATAAAAAATGGTGACTTTGGAACTGCAACATAAAAATTTGAAGGAAGAAAATCTCCAAATCTGGCATGCAGTAAATCTAGTTGGTGGTTGGAAGGTACACCCTATGGAAATTGTTGATGGTAAGTTTCCTCCTACACGCGGGGCATTTTTTTTGCGCTTGAATAGAAGCTTTGATGCATCTTTGACAGAAAACATGGCCGCAAATTGTCGAGCACGCCTCAGTCAATGTGCTCAAGCAAACAGGACAAGTGAAGGTTGGTTCTTTTGGTACCGCCTTTTCGGGCTCTGCATGAGGATTTGCCACTCTCTTTCTCTACATTCACAAATCATCGAATTTTTATTAGAGATTAAATGTTTGAAGTGATTAGCAAAATGAATTTCAATGTAAGTTATGCGAGCAAAGCTCACTGCATAATTAAGAATATCAATAAGAAAACCAAGACATGGAATTCATAACTATAACAATCATCATTTGCATGAAATTTCAACACATCTGTGTGTGTGTGTGTGTGTATATATATATATATAGATAGATAGATAGATAGATAGATAGATAGATAGAGATAGAGAGAGAGAGAGAGAGAGAGGAGACTCAGCATGGCACGTAGAATAAGATATCTAAACTCTAGATGCAGTAGCATTTCCATTGACTTGCCCTGATTTATATATCAAAGAAAAAAGACTTGAATTTTAGGAATACCGTATGGATATTCCACATCTTGAACTCTCTTTCTCTCTAGTATTTCTGTGACGTTTGCCCCTACCTCCCCACTTTCTTTGAATAGACTCTCTAATCCCACTCCCTCACATTCCTAATAATCTTAATTCTATCCTCGAATCTACCACCTCTCCCTCAATAACAGTTCACATCTGTCTTCCTATTTCATTTCGAGTCTTTCTTAAATCCCACTCACGCACCTTTACCAATGATCTCCAACTCTCTCCCTTCAACTAAAAGTTCCACCTAAAATATCTATGTTTGTCTTCAATCAGCAAAAACAAACCAATCCCACCAATTATCGATTTTGCATTTACTACATTAAATTTAAACAATGTCAAGTAATATATGCTCCTTTTTTTGTACCAGCAAACAAGACCATGCGATGCATGTACAAAATAATGTAAAGATATAAATATAAAACAGTAAATTATTACTTTACTGTTTCAGAAGACAACAAATTAACCACCAAAAGTAATAGGAACCCAAGTAATGATTACTTTGATAAAACGTGAAAAATACAAAACCAAACCAGCCATGCAAATGATTTTTTTCCTCAAGAATTAAAAACTCCAAAGAACAGGCACTTGGTGGTAGCAGCATGCATCAATTATAATGACCAAGTAATGTAGAATATAAATCAAAAATAATTTGTGACATTTAAAAAAAATTATAAAAGGATAATGTCCAGCAAGCAATCTTCAAAAAGAAAGAAGATTTGATTTGTAAAAATCTGAAAAAGCTAATTGTAAATATAAGATACTAATAACTAACAAAGGCCTCTGGAGATCAACTAAGCAGTTTAAACTGTAAAATATTCACCAAGAGCATTATATAGGCAACTGTTACCTTAACATTGTGATTGTCTTCAACTGCTGAATAAACATCGCAATTGATAATCATGGTGTTTGGTGGAATCCTTACCCGCTTGTTGTGGCTATTGAGAGAGAGGGTTGTAACGGAATCCTCTATAGCGACACCTTTGAGAACATATTTAACATCAGTTAGACCATTGACAAAACAGAATTGTAATAAAAAACAACAAAAGAAAGCATACATGCAATGAATACAAAACATGGTGGCACTTGATTTCCTATTACTAAATACATTTTTCTAACAAAGCAAGCATACCAAAAAAAAAAACCTAAAATAGAATACTAATGTTGGGAAAATAAGTGACAAAAATAAAGGAATAGGGACCTTTTTAAGCATAAGAAAGGAAAAAGATGACAAATTTAAGTTCCCCCTGAGACTACAGAATTTTTTTTTATTCTTCTTTTCTTTCAATTTCATCCCCAGACAGTTTAAAAAAAAAAAAACAGTAGTTGACCTTTTTATTTTTTTAAGAATTTAAATTTACTTCTCAAACTTGAGGCTAACCTGATTGCAGCAATCTAATTCAAGCAAATATGACCACTTTCAAAACTACACCTATTAATGTCCAGACTCACTGTGGCAACATCTATTTGCAGGGATATTGATGCAAACATGTATGTATGTACATAAATAAGTATTTTGTGGCCTAATTAGTATTTCGAGTGCTCAGTTTGTGATCAGGGGTAGTTTTGATATTCTGGGTTTTGGGACTTGGTTAGGGTTCAGTGGCCCATACCTCAGGCATTTTCGAATCACTAGTCCACCTCTTGGGAACCAGCATTGGGTGTTCTGAAATTATCTGTTGTTGGTGGCGTAGTTAAGTGAAAAGTTTGACTTTGTCTTAGCCTCTCCTCGAAGCTGCCTTTCCACTAAAAGGGAGCTGATCTCTCTCTTTTGGGTGATTTTTGCTGCTGCATTTTTTCAAGAAGGCCCCCAGAGTGCTGGAGCTTCACCTAGCTGCAGGGTTTCAAACATTGGGAGCTCGGGTTTCAAGGAGTTGACCCCGTGGCAGCTACCAGTTGCTCTGTTGCTGTATTTCTGCGCATGAGGCCAGCCTATGCCGCTATTCTATCTGCTGGACAGGCCTGGGAAGCTACAGATCTCAGGTATTATCCTTGATTATATGGGAAATCTTGATTCTTGGGCTAAATCTGGCTATGCCCACTTGTTTTAGCAGAATATTTTTGCTGCTCTGCTGTATTAGTTTGAGTAGTGTTATTGTCACAAAATATTGTTATTTCTCCCTATGTTTGTTCACATCAGATATTCTACCTATTTGACAAGCTTCTATCAAATAATTATTACTACATGCTCAATGAAAGTTCAGGTTGAGAGCATTGGCTGCTTTTCCAAACATGCAATCTCAAGGAGGAAGGAGTTTAGGACTAAAGAGAATAAAATATCACATCTTGGACCACCATCTTTAAGTCTTCAGTATTTTTCATTATTTTTTCCTTTTAATAGGACAAAGGAGGTGAAATTTTCCTTTCTTTTGTTGATTGATTTGCATTACTTCAAATCTAGACATTTACTGAATAGGAAAGCAACATAAAGCATTATTAGGAAAAAAAATCATACTGCTTATTCACCTGACTATAATTACCCAAGTTCAAATACTTGGGGATAAACAACGTAGCTCAAGAGAGGAGTAATTTGATACATGCAGAAAGAGGAGTAGAGGTAGACCGTAAATTAAATCGAATGAAATAATAAGGACGGACTTGATAGATCAACACCTCTCAGAAACTATGGCCCTAAATTGAGTATATTGGAGGACAAGGATTCATGTAGCCAACCACAACTAATTTGGAATTAACCATTGGGGCAAGCCCCAGTTCACCTTAACTGTTTAATTATAATGAAGTAATTAGGTAACTATAAGAAAATAAGTAGAAGATAGGAGGAGATAAAAAGGATCAATGGAAACCAAGGTCGGCCGGACCGGTACCGGTCGGCGTACCGGTGGCCGGCCGGACCGGTACGGTACCGGTCCGGTACGTACCGGCTGGTACCGGTCCCGTACCGGCTGGTACGCGGTGGTTTCAAAAACCACAGCGCGCGGCGCTGTGGTTCTAAAAAAAAAAAAAAAACGTACCGGTGCGAACCGGCCGGTTCGCACCGGTACGAGGCCGGTACCGGCCGGTTCGGATAAAAAACCGGAAAATACCGGTTTTTTATCCGTTCCGGTACCGGTCCACGGCCGGACCGGTACGTACCGGCCCGTACCGGCCGGTACGGCATTCCATGATGGAAACATTGTTGGACACTATAAGGATACACGACTAAGTTGAGGCCCATCACTTTCCAAGAAGAGAGTTGTGAAATGCAAATTTGACATTACATACACAAACATGAAATAAAGGAAATTGTGTGAATTCTCCATTGGATGTTCAACGTGGTGGGAATAAGAAAGACACATGTAAATGCAAGAAGAACGGTAGTAGAAGGAAGACACAATTTGAAAAATAATCTTCCTAAAATATTTCCTTTTGCTTATTTCCTTTTGAAAAAAAACTGACCATGTAGACCAGTAAGAACCTGTTGCTGCTGCTACATGCCAACTCAGTGGGCTCAGCAGCTTCCACGTATATGTTGAAGCTCTCAATCACAAAAATAAGACATGTAATAAGTAGAACATATAAAAAAATGATATTCAAACCTTGCTTCTCCAAACAAAATAACATGCAGGCATACCTAAACCCAATAACATCATCTTTTCCAACATTACATCATCTGCTTTACTTGGTAAAGAAAGCAAGATTTAGATTCTTTTATTTTCTCTAGAGAATTGTTCTTTAACTATTCTATAACTTTTTTACCAAAAAAATATATTCTATTAACTTGAATTCTTGACTTTTCTGACCACTACTATGACAACTATGTAAAAGTGTGGACTAAAAAGTAGCACCAGTAATGACCAAAAAAATTGAGCACCAAGAAATGTCTAGTTATAAAATAAAGAAACTATATGAGAAACTCAACTTCAAAAATGTATTCAAAAACCAAATAGTAAACAATGATCTTAGCAAAAAGATTGAGTTTTAGGCACTTTTTAGCCAAACACATGAGCGCAAAGTATTTTTCACCCCATATGGATAGCATAAGTAATGGTGTGATTGAAATTATAATCATCGCATGCAAGTTTTAGTTCCTATTCAGAATACAAGTAATATATTTCACAAAATTCTGCTCACATAAAATGGATGCCTGATATCTAACAAGAGTCTGTTGAAAGTAAAACTAATAAAACTATCAAACCTCTAAATCTGTGTCAGTGAATGTTTACATGCTGACCATTAAGGTGGGTATTGAAGTTTTTCAAATGAGGAATTAAACTAGGAGATAGCTCACTATTCGAAACACAAAATGCTTCTTCCAACAAAAGTAACCAATGATTCATTTGAAACATGAAGAACAAGCATATGATAAGGACCAAGTAAAGTTAAAAAGTTTTCTCCCCAAAACTACGATCATTATTCAAAGAGTAAACAACTATTCCAGTGAACAAAACCATGAACTCAATTGCTTCAACATTTTCGGCTTGTATGACATATAATATTTGATTTGTTTTAAGGCCCCCTCGACTAGCTTCATAAAAACCTAATCTTTAGTCACTAATGGAAATTAATCTGATTTCTACAAATAACAGCAAGAAATGTAGAACAACCTGCTTGTGCTGGATGAACCTCATGGTCTTCATCAAGTACTACTGTCACAGGATGACTCGTTCTAGACCGCATTGTCTAAACCATTCAAAAAACATGGTCAGAATATCAATTAACACAATAACATAAAAACTTACAGTTCCAGATAGTTTACTTGCAACAAGAGTGAAACTGCATGATGACAAACTTAAAACGATCTAAAGAACAATGTGATAATGCATTTCAATTTGCACATTAAGGAAAGGGGGTTGCTTAAGTATGCAACTGTCATCAAATACAGATCTAAAGAAACAAAGAGAACCTCAACTTTCGAATTAATTTGAAGTTTTGAACAATGTGACAGTTTTCTTGCATGCCTATGATTCAAGCACAATGGAAAGTGAACAGCAGCGGAACTTCATGAGTGAATTAATGCAAGTCCAAACACCTTACATCTCATACTTATACAAATTAGAATAAGAATAGAGCCACAAGCAAACCTGAGGAAACCTGCTTGAAGAGGAAATGATCAGGACATCATCATCAATTGCCTCAACATCAATAGGCAAACTGTGTGAACCATCATTAGCAGGCAGCTGGGATCCTCGTCGAGAGTTCATGGGAGCAGAGGCACCCTGAGACGCTCGCGAGCTTACGGGATTAGACGTTCCCTCATGCATCTGAGTCTCCATAGAAGGCGCATTAAGGTCCATATTCTTCCTTTGACTTGAATCCCTTGCATACCTCTTCATAGGTCGCCTAGTTGATGTATATGTGTTCATTCTACATACAGAACCACTACATCAGCTTGCCATGGAAGCAGAGAAAAGAAAACAAAATGCCTCGAAACACCTTAAAATTTATCAACATTGTATTTTTTAAACACCAACATAAATTCCAAACCAATATCTTGGGCAAGAAGAAGAACATACAGAACCTTGTGAAATAACATATCTTTCAAACGCCAATTCAAAATCATGTACAGTACCAATATCACCCAAAAAAAAAACTTAAACTCAACAAAAGTATGCCAAATGCCAAAGTTAAATCTTGAATTAGATGAAGGAAAAAGTTTCAATGTCACTGGCTTCGCAGAGGCCGAACCCTGATATGCCAAAGAATCTCAGCAAAAGTCCTTTTTTTAAACACAGACAGAAATTCCAAATCCAAACAACAGCAAGATTTAAAAAGGGTCCAAACAACAGCAAGATTTAAAAAGGGGGAAAAAAGGAAACTTCACAACACCACCTCAAATGCAGGGGAATAAATTTAATTTTGCCAGAATAAAAACTTATGAAAAACCTTTTCCCTATCACACAGACAGAAATTCCAATCCCATACTTCTAAAAGCTCGAGAAAACCGGAAATATATTGGACGATACCAGCTACACCACTGAAGAAAAACCCAATAGTATCAAACATTATCATTAAGTGTCCAACTTCTGACCATGAATTCCAGATCGCTCGATAAAAGATTTAGAAACAAAATTCGAACCCCAGAAAAGCAGCAATCGATCCAGAATCTACTCGAACTACAAAATTAGGCAAAAGATACACAGTAATTGATTCCTCTATCCAAAAAAAGACCAAATTTCAACAAAAAAGGGGTAAATAAGAGAAAGAAAAAGAGAGATCGAGAAAAGCGTACTTAGAACAAAATCAAGGCTATGATGCCGAGGAAACTGAAGAAAACCCCTGCCTTTCCCTCAACTCACCCTTCCTTTCCCTCAACTCGGATTTGATTTCTAGGGTTTTTAACCAGAAGGGAAAAGAAGGTGAGAGAAGTGGAACGGAAGGAGGAAAGCGGAAGGACCCCTCGGACATGCCGTCTTCACCGACCGTTCCGCTTTTATAGGAATAGGTCACGTGATCTCGGCGTGAGGGTGATGCGAGCGCTTGCGCATCCGTGCGCATGGTCGGGTTGGAGCAGATCCGACCCGGACTCTAAAGTAGATCCGATCCGCTCTGGGATTGTTTTTTTTCTCATGGTTGCAATCCCAGTCAAAGTTTGAACGCTTTAAATGGCAGCATTGTGACCACATTGGAACGGCCTTTACCATACCTTCAGTATATAACAATAATAACAATAACAATAATAATAATATTAAAAAAAATAAATATGATTATAACTAGGGCTGCAAATAGATCGGGCCGGGCCGGTTCTGAGTGATCCAAATCCGACCCGATTTCTTGTTCGAGTCCTAATTTTGGACCCGGACGGGTCGGATCGGGTCCATGCCCACAAATTGTAACGCGACGGGTCATTTGGATCGGGTCAGATCCAGCTCTATGTATTTTTATATTCAAAGTTCCAGTATATAATAGTAAAAAATTGATCCAAAAAAATGGGTCGGATCGGGTCCGGGTCCGGATCCGGGTCAAAATTGGGTAGACCTGATCCGACCCGAAAAATAGAACGGGTCCAAATTTAGGACCTGATCCGGCCCTGCGGGTCCTAAAATTTAGGTTGGATCAGATCTTATGTAGGTCGGGTCGGGTCGGGTCACGGGTCGACCCGACCCATTTGCAGCCCTAACTATAACACTTTATTTAGCATTAAATGATCAATTATAACATGAATAATAATTGTTATCCCTTGTATCTTTCTCTCAATAAAAAATAGTTTTCCAGAATTCAAATTTTTTGCATCAAATTTCTCTCATTGTAAATTTGGGAAAAGAATATTTTAGGTAGTGAAGTGAATCAAAAAATAATGCTACTATTTTTTTTTTATTATAGCATGGTATGTTTTGTTATAATGTCATTACAGTGATGGTTATAATATTGATATTTTTAATATTAATTTTTTTTGAAACTATTTTTTGAGATAAATAGTGGATCTTAATAATTATTTTAATGGTCAATTATGATTTGGGTAGGGTCCTTTATAATTTTGTTATTGTAACAAATTTCTTTGCATAATTGAAAAAGTTTTTTTGGATTATTCTCAATATTTTTTCCCTAAGCAAATGATTCTATAAATTATTTTTTTATAAAGAAAACAATTAAACTTAATGGTAAATTATGCACTACTGTTATGACTTGATTTAAGATTTTCTTTTTGGTGTAACAAATTAATAATACTATGTATTATTATTATTGCTTTCAAAAGGGCACCTAACACTCGCATTAAGGATGTGACTACATGCATGACATGTTAGATCAAATTCCTTTTTTTTTTCTGGCTAGAGGACACCTGCAACCACCTCATTTATCAGAGGATCACATGACAGAGGCTCTATTGCCTTATTATGTTAATAATTAAAAAGGATTTTACAATTTATAGTAGAAGCATAATGATTCTTTATATATAACAATAAATGTATGCCCAAGACAAGGAGCACAATTTTTGTTTTTCCAATACTTATATTAAAAAAAATTAAGACACAATGATAAAACTTCATTTTATGGAGTGCTTCAAAACTATTTTTGTCAATGAGGATAACTCATTGTTTGTTAGCAGTCTCACAAGGTGTGCTACAAAACTTGTTAGCCTGGCATCCAATGGGATGTGCCAAAAGCTTATTTGTCTGGCATCTCTCCAAGCATCTCTCCAAAGAAACTTATTTCCTGACTGGCTTACCAGAGAAGTTGAAAGACAAGTCTATCAATAAGGGGGTAGATAGGTGCACAGAAGTGCCATCGGCGTTAGAGCAGTCAGAAAAAATATGATTAAAGGGAGGATGTGAGAGTAGAATGGGTTCAGATACTTTGATCTTTAATGATTTTGCCATCGTCATATCGCTATTCAAAAGAGATGGATCTGGATAGAAATAGAGTGTAGCTTAGGCTACGGTAGGAAAGATGGTGCCTGATAAGCTTAAGTAATCCGCTTCAAAAAAAAATGAGGTCATTTGATTCATCAGCTCTTTTCAAATGAAAGTGCACTAGCAGCACAAGTGGTAAGACACCTTCTGATTCTTTGGTAATCTGAAAGGATGAAGGTTTAGAAAGAGCTCCTGTTGCAAATGTCCCTATCGCCACCGATCCTGTCTACATTGCCTCTCCCATGTTAGTTGATTTTCCTCCTCGAGATGAACTTAAGGAGAAGTGATAGAACTTCACAAGGTTTTGGCTGAACTATTGGAAGGAAGCATCATAAGCCATGAAGGTTTTTCCTAATCATCCTACTCATGATCTTGTTGGTTAGTCTGCTCAGCCTTTATCCAAGCTTTTTGGCCCAACCAGTCAACCAACGCAAATCGAGTCTCTGTATGAAATTCGATTGATCTGGAGCCAACTTGTTTCGATCCAAAGATGATGAGCAAAAGCCATAATGTTGGTTTGGTAGAGCCTCCACAATTAGTTTCTTACACCGATCCAACCTCGAAATTCTTTCATCCAAGCTCTTCCTTCCACAACCAAGAGTTAAAGGTGCATAATCCCTTCTATACCTTATACTCGACCTTGATTTAACGAGCAGCTTCCTTCTTGTAGACTGATAGCAATCATGGCTGTTCAATTATCAGTTTGCTAGCACAGGCGAAAGCCAAGCTAGCTTCGCATATTGTCATACCTCTGTCGGCCTCCACCCTATTAAGTCCCTGAATCAATATTATGAAAGCAAAATGGGCCATTTGTGATATCATTGGCTTAGATATTGATAACTTAACTGATCTCAAAAAAATGGCATAAATTTGAGGTGTGATCAACATTCTACTATAAGTCGACCTGCCTGTTGGTCAGGCAGCAAATTTGACCAACTTGAAAAGCCAACTTTCTACCTGAATACATCACACTATTGCTACAGCAGACGAAGAGGTGAATAGGTTGGACACATGATATCCTATAAGGAAGACTTTGGGCTCGACATGGCAGCATTAGAGGACGAAGTTACTTTACGCCAGAGTTATTATGACAACCTTCAGGGCTGGAGTTGCTTTAGCCGAATAGTTGATGACTTTTTTAGAGGCTCAATTAGTGGATGTTCGTATGAGACTGATGAGGTTGAAGGTAAATCTCGTCGGGAAAAAGAGCATATGAAGTAAAGCTACAGGCTTTGATCGAAACACATGCTAGACGTCAAGATTGTGTATCTCGGTTCTTTGCACTCTTGCCAATATGGCCAAAGTCGGCGAGCTAACCAAGCATTTGCAACATGAGTGGGAGCATATTAAAGATATTGCTAGAAATTTGTAGATCTCTTTCATATGGTAACTTATTGCACAATGATGCACTCGGCTTTGAAAGAAATAGATGAGCAACTACCATGCAGGCCTTATTTTATTTTTCTTATAACTTTTGCTTATGGATCAGGTGATTTATCCACGGATATTGATTCCTAGTAAAAAACTATCTCATCCATGATTCACTTGTGGGTTCTCAGTTACACATATCTTCAGGTACCAAGCCGAATTGACTCTTCCATTGTTATGTTGCCTCCCGATATATAATTCATCATATAGAAAAACTCTGGAAGCACCTTTTGAATAGGTTGCCCTCTAGTTCTCATGACACTTACAGTCAATACTACTAGGCCATAATAATTTTGCCCTATACTCTTGAACAAAAGATTAGGAATTAATGCAGCCATGGATTTGCTGACTTTACCAGAAATCTTCTACAACTTATTATGATCGTCAATCTCAAATATCAGCTAAGTATTGACCAAAGTATCCATCAGTAATTTGGTCTGTCGTAACCTTGCTGGCATATTTTCTACGCTATCTTAGTCAATAGATTCTAAAGGCTTTATTAAATAGTCTTTGGTCATTACCTCTTGTTAAGTCAAAGTCTCTAATTTGGATTCTTCATAAATCATAGCACATCCATGTAAATCCAATTCATCTTCCACAAGGACAAGATCAATTGCCTCCTTCACAGGGTATGCTGGAATATGCTATGGCTGAATATATCAACTTTGAACCACATAAATATGTTTTTTAATGTATTCCACTACTAAAGCTGAAGATGCAGCATATTGCTCTAAGAGTAGCCCTAGCACAGTGGCCACTTTCTCTGTAGCTACCTCCTTGATTTTCTTCTATAAGAGGCATAATGGTAGCTACATAGTGTTCTTCCAAACATGCCAAAGAACATGTTTCCTGCAAAGTTGCTCTTGTGCACCATCTAAGGAAACAAGCATGCTAGAGAACTTGCTGACACAAACCAGATGTCATAAGGTAGATGTGCGGGTAGGCATGCCACCAATATTAGATTGGCCAGAAAGATGGCGACCGAAGGGCATATATGAGAGTAGCATTAGTCCATGTGCTTTGATTTTCAAGAATTTTCACCATTATCGCACTGTCGTTCAAAGAAAATGGATAGGAATAAGGGTCTTGGACTATAGTAGTAGAAATCTAAGTTAAATTAACACTACTCATAGGAAAGCTATTGATAAACTGAGATAAGATAAAGATGCATTGATTTGGATTGTCGAAAGATCTATTATAGAGTACAATTCTACTTATTTATACTAGATAATAATAATTGCCAACTCTGATGGATACTTTCTATATTTGGCCTCCACTTCAGGTAATTTTGATAAATGATGCCAACTATTCTCCCACTTTGATATGTTTATCAAACCGACAATCACACTTAGCCAATCGAAACCCTTGTTGTATATTCATTCAGCCTACTTTATGTCGGCGCCCTATTCGGCCGCCCTTTTTTCTATATGTTCGACCTTTGGCATATTCCTTGGTTAGCTTCCATATAGTGCCCATTCAGCCTCAACTCTTAGGATATTCTTTTGAAATCTATTGTACCTATTCTTACTCCATCATGCAGCTAATTAGGCACATGTCTTCCACTAGTCGGTTAATGATTGCTGGTCAAGGTCCGGTGCACTTGACCAATCTGACCCTTGGCCTAGCTAAGTAGAACTAGACGGCTTTCCACATGAAGGTGGAAGACTTCCATCAGGAGTCTTCCCTTTCTTCTTCTACCTCACGACTCCGGCTAGAAGTTGAACTTCTAGGGCTGTCAAGATCGGATGGAATCCTAGGAACCCATATATAAAAGGAGAGGACACCCTTAGAAGCCAACCATCCAACATCGGCAACCACCGCCCTCTTTCCTCCTTTTTCTCATTTTGGAATCCATTTATTAGGCTTACTATGCTTGCCAAAAATCATCACCGAGCCCTCATCGGAACTTTAGGTAAGTAAACTAGTTAGTTTTTCTTCCCTTTCTTGCATAAATCCTCCACCAATGGTCGAAATTTTTCTAGAATAAGCCAACAGGAGGGATCCCTATTTATTAGCTATTTTAGAGTTGACTTTCAACTATATTTTCATATTGTTTGACTGTCCTTATCGCCAGCACTTGTTGACGGTCTTCTGCTACGACCACCAGCCATTAGCCATCATCCTTCCTCTTCTTCCTCTGTTCTGCAATCAAAAAGAAAGCAAAGGAGAAGAAGAATGAAGAAGAAGAAAGAGAGAAAAAGAGAGAGGAAGAATTGTTCCCTCTCATTCTCTCTAGTTTCTCTCTCTTTACCATCTTTCTCTCTCTATTTGTCCCTTTCTCTCTCTTGTGATTGGCAAATCCAGTAGATACATCTTCCATGATCAGTATGATCCTAGCCAGATTTTCATCTCGGGGGATCTAATTTCCATGAGGAAATTCTAATTACTGGTTCAATCCTATGTCGGGTAGAACTTAGGGTCTTTATTTTAAAATTAGTCATGGCTCAAAATTGATAAAAATATAATTTTGAATATTATGTTCTGAAGAAGGCTCTCAGGATTGATTGGATCTATCTTCTCATTGATTCTTTCTCACCAAATCACTGTCAGTATAATATTTTTCAAGACTTTTAAGATCATTAATAATATCAATAAAATGAATAAACATTTCAGTGATTGACTCATTTGATTTTATATTAAACAGTTCATATTTATGTACAAACATGTTAATTTTAGACTCTTTGACTTGCTTAGTACCTTTATTAATTACTTCCAGCCTATCCCAAATCTCTTTAGTAGAATTATAGTTTGAAATATGATTGAATTCATTAACATTTAGAGAGCAATAAAGAATATTTATGGCTTTAGCATTTAGTTATGCCCTTTTTTTTATCAAACTCATCCCATTCCCATTCGGATTTGGAAAAAGACACACCATTAATGACATTTGTGGGTGTGCGAGAACTATTAACTATGACACTTCATATGTCATAATCCAATGCCTGAACAAAGATGCTTATGCATGCTTTCCAATAAGTATAATTTGTGCCATTGAAAAGTAAAGGTTTGTTTGTGGATTCTCTCAGCAAGAGAGGTTCCAATTGGGGTTGCCATAGATCTTTAACTGTTTAACTGTTAGGTCAACGAGAGGTTTGAGTACCAAGGCTATGATACATCTTGTTGCCTAGCTATACAACCCAAGAAGGGGGGTGAATTAGGCTTTTCAAAACCTTTAAGTAAAATACAACGGAATAAAATTTGATAAATGTGTGTGAGTTGCAATGAGTAATTAACAAAAGTAAATATGCAAGAGATCAAAGCACACAATTCATGCACCACAAATTCAACAAATTTATAGTGGTTCGGTGCTAACTCTGTACTTACATTCACTCTCCAAGATACCTTTCTTAAATATTTTTACTATAATCTTTTCAAGATTACAATCCGATTGTTTTAATCAGGCTCATAATCAACCCAGTTATTTTTTACTGGCAATCAATCAAAACCACACCCGAGCCTTTTTCTAGACACAATACACTCCAATTCAAGGTGTGGATGAACCTTTTTCTCAAGTTTCAAATCCTGAAACTTGTCACAACAAATTATAAAGAAAATATAAAGCAACAAAATTATAGCTCCTTAAAGTAAATTACACAAAATAAATAGAGCCCTAAATTAGTTGGTTGGCTTTGATTGAACTTGAATGCACTTCACTAACTTTTTTATTTATAATGGATATGATCTTTCAGCTCTTAGTGAATGCACTTGAATATTTTTTTTGAAGCTCTCTTTGTTTTTTTGGCTATTCCATTCATCCTATTTTCCATCTCTTGTCTTTCTTTGGACATTTTTATGCATTTATACCACTTACCACTTAGAAATGGTTGGAAGACTCTCTTAGCCATTGGACAGATCGAAAGAGCCGTTGCAAGACAAAAATGACCATTCTAATATACAGAAAAACTAGCCATTAATGTTGCTAGGTGCAGACAAGTCGACTCGGCATTTTCAATGGTTGACTCATAATCTCCAGGAGTTGACTTGTGATCTTCAGGGGTCAAGTCGAACTAGCTGTTGTTTTTGCTACACTCTGTCTTTCTCTTGTGATCATTGTGGGGTCAATTCTTTTAGTTTAGGAGTCGACTCATCCATCAACAGAGGTTGACTCATTATCTTCATGGGTCAACTCTCCAACAAACTGAATTTTACCGCTCTTTGTCTTTTGTCTGTGGCCATTTGAGGTCAACTATTGTTTGACTGGAGTTAGCTCGTGTTCTTCATGGGTTGATTCGCTAATATGGTGAATTTTATAATTTTTTGTCTGTCTTTCGAGACTGTTCAGGGTTGACTCGTGATATGCAAAAGTCGACTCGTAAAGGCATATCAGTCTGTATCAGTATGTCGGGGTCGACTCATTGTAATCTAAGGGTTGACTCTTGAGATAGTCGAAGTCGAAATTTTCTGTATTTGTATGTGAACATTCAAGGGTAACGTCAAGACCTTTTTGGAGTCTAATTTTTTTGTGTAGAGCTTTGAATAACTAATCTTCATTTGAGAGTAACTAAAGACTTTCTTCTTGATTTTTTGTAAATATTCAACCATACTCAAGGCAACTAATTAGTGAACTTTTTACTAGGGTGAAAATAGATTGGATAATATCTGTCCAAATTTATTTTTATATCCGAATCTATACATATATGGATAGAAATTTGAGCACCTGACTACTATCCATATCCGTATCCATATCCATCAAAGCAAAATAGAAATGAATATGGATAGATAACTATCCAATGCATATCCAAATATTCAATTCCATTTGTAACCTTATTTAATTTTATATGGCACTTATGAATATTTTTTAAAAAATAAATGACCATATTAACATGCTATTAACTTGATTCATTATCTACTTAGTAATATCTTTGATATTGTGGTCATAAAGTTTAGTTATCTAATTTATATCCGAATTGATATTCATACTTTTGGTATTCGATTTGTATCCATATCTATTTAAAATAAATATGGATAAGAGTTTTTGCATTAAACTAGCGTCCATATCTGTATCTGTATTCGTCCAATGAAACAAATTTGGATATGGATATGCTAGCATCCAATCCGTATCCAATCCAATTTCAGCCCTACTTTGTACTTAAATATCTCGCATTATCAAATTCAAACCTTCTGAGTCAATATTTATGAAATATTTTTTTTGAATAGAAAGTAAACTTGCAATTTTGAGATTTTTTAGAATATTGTTGTTTATTGATTTAATACGGAATATGTATATTTTAACTGGACTATGATATACATGTTGCTTTATAAAAATAGCTTGATATGTATCAATTTTAACCTCTAGCTTGACTATGTTATGAATCCTACGCACGAGGAGTTACGTATTGGCAGTGCAACTATTATTGAGCTTATTATTATGTTTTTGACCCGCAAACAAGGTATAAATATGATATTCTGGTTTACGCCATTAGGTATAAGTATGGTATTTTGATCCATTCCGTAGAAAATAAGTGCGGTTCTATTTCTGTTTCTGATCTAACCAAAGGGTATAAGTGTGGCCATAATTAAATGTTACTGAGTTGAATATGATTTGTTTCGAATCAAATTATTGGTTATATATATATATATATATATCCGAAAGAATTTGATTTGTTGAATTTATATTTTGGAAATAAATTGATTATATTATTATTGTAAATCATGGTATTTGTATTTGAATATTATATTTTGTGATATTACTTGAATTATCTAATTAAGATATTTATTATTTACTGGGCTGACGAGATTATTATTCCTCTTTCCTCGTAGATTCAGAGAATTAATTGCAGATACGGGTATTACTTGGGAGTGAGAATAGAAGTGAGATTCAACAATGTTGATGTAGTTTATATTTAGTATTGCTAATAGAATCTTTTTATAGATTTTGAAGTAAATTGATGCCAAACCCTAGAATTCTATTTGTTAGTTGGTTTTGTTAATTAATTAATTTTTATACTTTATTATTTTTTTTTGCAGTGATGCATTTGATATCTTGTTGGAATACTTTGCATGCTTGTGGTTTTTCAGAAAAATGCAGCAGTCGCCATGACCCTGGCTCGCGATTTTAGGTTAGAAGCATAACACGGTCTGGACACGAATGTGGTGTAAACAATGTGTATGCTGATTCTATAGTCTTTTGTACATAGCATCAAATGCTAAACTGAATTGTCTATGATTGTCTAAAAATCTTTCCAAACATTGGTAGACTTAGAGAGCATTTGAGGACCCCTTTGCAATCTAGCGATAATCAAACTATTTGTAGTACTACTCTTGCCATCAGTCAAGCATATAAGGCTAACAACCAACTCATGTTAATTAACTAATTGAATAACAGATATCCTCTATTAAGACTATTAACTTGCAATAGAAATCTCAACTAAGAGTGGTGCTAAAACTTGAAAACAAATGTATAAGAAATTTTTGCTACTAATCATCAAAAATCAAAAAAGATCTCCAAAGGAAAAAAAACCAAAATGTTTAAAAAGATTCATATAAAATTTCTCTCCAAAAAAAATCTAGATCCTTATGAAAATTCATTAAGAGAATCTCTAGAAAAAGTTATCAGAATGCCTAAAAACCCAAACATCTAGCTACAAAATCTGAACTTTGATAATTTTCATAAAGGAATGACACAAAAAATATCTAAAATCATAGATCTACCATAATTCCATCCAAAAAACATACAAATTCTCCAAAATTCTACTAAAGACCAACCAAAAACTCAAAAATTATAAATAAATTGCTAAAAGTATGAGAGAAATCAATGTTTACCTCTCAAATCGAAGTGGAAAAGCCGAACAAGGGCTCAAAGATAAATGCTTAGAATCTCAGACTACGGTGAGAGTGCAAGAAAGGCATCAAATCTGATAATACCAATCTTGCTCGTGCGTAGATCGGCTCGATCCCTTCTTACCGAGTCGCCAACACTACCTTCGTTTGTGTTCGTCACCCTCTCTCTCTCTCTCCCTCTCAAATGATAGGTTAATCGTGATTGAAAATCTCATGGTGAGAAGAAGATGACATCCACATGCCTCGACGAGTTTAGAGGCGACATTGCGGATTTCTCAAACATTTGAATATATAATTATCTCAAACTTTGAGGATGGTTTGTGTAATTTCCTCTAAAATTATTTTTTTTAAGTACAATATCCGCTTGCACAACTCTTGCATAAGTATATCCAACAATACCGAGATGGAGAAGAGGAGAGATAGATATATAACTTTCCTAAAAAAACTTCTTCTGAATGATGAGTAGCAAAGAAGACAACCCAATTTATGGCCCTGTTCACCTTTCAGTACACATAAATAGTTTGAAAAAAGCCATAATTTTTACCAACCTGCTCACTAAGCAATAGATGCCTATTTCCATATTTGCGCTCATCCTGTGCCAACTCGGTCACCTCACCTGTGCTCTAAAATCATTTACCATCAGCCTTTTCTGTCTACGCCCGGCACAGGATTATTATCCAAATATAATATCGAAGGATTAATTTGCAATCTAACAGCAAACTGTCAACAAGACAAAGGGCCCGTCAGACAATTCAAACTATGCCAAGGAGTTTCATGCAAAGATATTCCTCCTCGATTCTAAAACTAACCTCTTCTCTCCGAATTTCCCACAAAATCCCGTCAACTGGTACTCGGTCGCTTTCACTGCGGGCGAGCGTCTCCAAGCTCTCCTCCAATCTCATCTTTTTCTCTATAGATTTCTCTCGCTTCCGGTCGGTTCTTCGAAGAAGAGAGGAGCCGAGAGCCGAAGGATAGATGTTAGGGTTTCGAAGCGGCCAGGGGCTCTTCGCCGTCGCGGTGGCGGTACAGCTGGCGGTGGTCTCCGCCGCGTTCTTCGAGCCCTTCAACGTGAGCTACGATCACCGCGCTCTCCTCATCAGTGGCAAGCGCCGGATGCTCATCTCCGCCGGAATTCACTATCCTCGAGCCACACCTGAGGTATCATCTCCATTGCTTCCATCCCAATGTCCAGAATTTTTACCGATCGTTTAGGACATCTTGTTCATGATCGAAAATTGAATACGTTGATGGAGTTAGACATACTCTAGTGAATCTTTAGATTTTTTGTTTGTGTTTTTATGTGGTAGTTATTAGAATTGATTGTAATGTGTTGTGTTGTTGCTAATTTCTCAGAAAGGTCCAAGCTTTAATGTCTGAATTCTCCTTGTACATTTTCGGAGGTTAATATAAAAAAGAGTAAAGATTGGTAAGGTAGAAATGGAACCAGAGCTAGCACTGTACTTATCTGCACACCTTGCATTTATCACAGGAAAAGGTCAACGAGGATAGTCGCCCTCTAGTTGTCCAAAATTGGATGTTGTTCACTGCAGCTGCTTTAGGATGCATGTCCAAGCAGCGTAGTATGGAAGCTGGAAAATCTATTTCCCACTATTTCAAAAGTCTTCATTAACTTGGATCCGTGGAATTCTTTTTCTTCATCCTCCATAACTGAAATTTTATGTATCTTTTAATGAAAACATGTATGTGGGCCTGTGAGGGACTAAGGCTTAAAGTCCCTTCAGGTTGCTCAAAGTCACTTCTTTTTGGGGAATACAGCGGGAGTGCCAGCATTTCGAGTTGAACTTGGGATCTTTCAGCTTAGAAGAGAGGTGCCAACCGGCTAAGATAAGCCAGTTGGTAATGTGGTGCCCATATTGAGCGTTCTTTTTGGCTCTCATCCAACTTAAATTACTTCTGACTTCCATCTCCTATCTTGAAGAAGAGGGAACCATCCTTATACCAGTATATAGTTGAATCATCAACCTATCCAAGTAAAAAAAAAAGGGAAAGGCAAGAAAGAAAAAAGTAACTCATGATTCTGTGAAGTTTGCTTCGTCAGACCATCTTTTGGCACTGATCATGTCAGACTTCCATCATTTGCCTGGCCTGCTGTCATGTTTGATAAATAATGTTATTTTTTGTTTCTTTCATCTTTGCTCTTCTGGTTTCATGTCATATAATATTAGCTACAGGTTAGTAAAATACTTGCATTTTCGACTTGCTAGAATCATTTTGAGTTTCTGTAAGTCTTGTACATTGTGGATGGTATCAGATGTGGCCTGGTCTGATTGCTAAGAGCAAGGAGGGTGGGGCAGATGTCATACAAACTTATGTATTTTGGAATGGGCATGAGCCAACTAGAGGTCAGGTACTGTTCACTTTTTGGATTGCCATAAATTGCATTTTTGCACGATGATCTTGGGCTAGCTTATTCTTACCTTTGATATTTTCTTCCAGTATGACTTCAAAGGAAGATATGATATTGTGAAGTTTGCGAAGTTGATTGGATCCCAAGGGCTATATCTTCATCTTCGTATTGGTCCTTATGCCTGTGCTGAATGGAATTTTGGGTCTCTCCTTTTCCTCTCTAACACCACAACATTTTGTAACATTTTGCTCAAGCTTAAATTTCATCTTAAAGCTAACAAGCATGTATGCATTAAACTGGCACATATTTAAAGTAGTTCTACCTATTTCCTCTGCTCTGTTGACATGGAAGATTCTTCAAAAGCTCTGGTTGTTGGTTTGAAAGATTCAGCTTTATTTTAAGCTTTAAGTATGAATATTTGGTTTCATTATATTATTGCAGTAATGTACTTCTTCTGCAGTGGTTACTGGCTACTGAATTTATCTGTTGCAAAAATGTTGAACATACAAAGTCTGTGGGAAAGATAAGTCATAATTTATCAGAAGAATTTTGCTAAACATGGAATATTAGGAAGCAGAGCAATATCATAACATCAGCAACACTTGTTCTTGCACTCTTCTTAATAATATCGTGCAAATTCTTTCTATAGATTCTTTTTTCATATCCATGTTATATGTTCTTCGATAAATTTCAATATGAGACAAGTTGCATTGTAATTCTTATTTCTTATCTCAAACTATTATTTAAATATTATTTGTTAACACTTATCTCCAGTTGGTCTTGTGTTCAGATATTATAGTATAAATTAACTTGGTTGCATGCATGCGTGTGTAATGTTGTTAATGATGACGTTTTTTCTGTCTAGCTTTGTTGGAAAACATATTTTTGACATCATACAGAAGTTAATCTTGCACATAATCATGAAAACTTAGTAAATAATCCTTCATATATAGCATTTGTTTATTATCATACTCATTTTGGTATCTAACTTATGTGGCATTTGTTATAAAGCTCGAAACTATGAAACAATACTCTAATAGAGGGCGATCATCTAACATGTTCAATTGCAATAGATTATCATTTCTCACTTTTAACATGTTATAATACATGAATTTGTATTATATTTACATAATACTATATATGAGCCTTTTCACAACAATAGTATTGGCACCCCTTGAGGTGGATTTTAGATTGAGATTTTGCTCAAGAGATACCGAAAGTAAGTGATGGTAAAAACCCTTATGCAATAATTCGTAGAAAATAAGTCCTTGTAGTAAAAGAGCATGGGTTGAGCTAGAAATTTAGGGTTTGACCTTTGATGAGTCTTTAGATTTAGAGTTTTAAGTTTTATTATACTGCTATTCTTTTATTTATTGCACATGTATCTCTCTAGGGTTGTCTCAAAAAAACTTTAGACATATTTGAGGGAATTTTTGAGGATGCTTAGCGAGATAACAACCTTTTTGTCAGTTTTGTTGGTGATGAAGGATCCATAACAAGCATATGACTGATGAAGCTAAAGATCCCATGGTCAACAACTCAACAGTTTGCAAATTGAGGATCCTATGTTCAAGGACTTATTTGGCAACGAGAACATGGAAATCAGGCTTTCATAGATCTATCAAATGAGCACCTAACAAGGAACCAACTATCGTTTTTCTTGCAAGAGTGAATCTAGAAATTCAACTATTTTGTGAATCTAGTGGTTGTTATTGAACATTCTATTTAGTCATGTTTTCAAAGTCCCTATGTTCAACCTTGTCAGATGATGAACTGAATGATTCATTAATCATGACTAAAGAACTGGAGATGCCAAATCAGCCATCAATCATTCAATCATGAGGATGGCCCATCTTGGTTGTTAACGTAAAATTTTGGGGATCCAATGGCCAAATACGTGTCTGGACATCATTGAGAATGTTGCCCTAGGTGACAAGCCAAGAGGGGGGGGGGAGTGAATTGGGTTTTCTAAATTTTTAATCCCTTAATCAAATTGATAGATGAATGGATAGTTTAGCTAATATTAATTGAGTGTGTGTGGTGAAATTAGAAAGGCACACAATACAAACACATAAGAAATATAGTGATTCGGTGCTCTCCTAAGCACCTACGTCCACTCCCCAAGCGTCCCCTTGGGAATTCACTATAATCCCGCGGATTACAGTTGAATTGTTTTCCGGGCTCACAATCCAAAAACCTTTATACTTTAGTTTTCTGGGATCAGCAATAACCTACGTTGGTTTTGCGGGCTCATCAACAACCTACAATGTTGGTTTTACGGACTTACCAACTAATTTTACAACAAGATTAATAAGTAACAAAAGAGAGCTCCTAAGAGAGCAAATAAAACAATTATAAACTATAAAGAAGAGTTTAGAGAATGTTTATACTTTATAGCTTTGGATGAGCTATTCTCTTCTTTGTCAAGCTTGCTTCACTTCACAAGGATTGGTGGAGCTATGGATGACTCTTTGAAACTGCTCAATAACTTTCTTTTGGCCTTTTTTTGATGAAGCAATTGAATGAGGCTTTCTTTTCTAGGGTTTGCTCTTGAATATTCTTTTTTAATGTCAAAAGATATTTTTCTTTGATGAATAGTGTTTCTTAAATACCTCTCCAACCTCTATTGGTCACTCCCTAACTGTTTGAATTGAAAAATTAGCCGTTGGGAGCTCAAAAAGGACTTCTGTAGAACTAGCCGTTGGGCTGTCACTCGTGCTGGGGTCGACCCAAGCTTTTCTGGGGTCAGCTCAAGTTACTGTTCATCAGCTTTGGGGTCGACTCGAACTTCTCTGGGGTCGGCCCCTGCTACAGTGGGGTCGACCTTTTCATGAACCATAGAGTCTTGTTTTTCTGACTGTTTTCACTGGGGTCGATTCATGCTTTCTTTGGGTCGACCCATGCTACAGTGGGGTCGACCCAAGCTCCATTGGGGTCGGCCCTCTCAGGAATTTCAGAGATACTTTTTTTTTTTTTTGAACGCTCATCCTGAGGTCGGCTCATGTTCTCTTGGGGTCGGCTCAAGTCTTCCTGGGGTTGGCTCCACCTGGGGTCGGCTCAAGGAAACTTGAGGTCGGTCCTCTCAGTAAATTCCAGAGAATTGTTTTCTTTGAGGTTGCAAGTTGGGGTCGGCTCCTCTCTTGGGGTCGGCCTCAGTTACTGTTCATCTGTGCCATTTTTGCAAGGATGTGCCAGATCGTCCCAAAACGTGCCAGGGTCACAATTTTCTGCATCTTAAGGTTAGAATAGTTCATAGGATCAATAGAACATATTTCAAATAATTTTGAGTGTATGGCACGATAGAGCTTCATACCCTTAACAATGAAAACTACAATTTTGCCCTGAAGAGTATACTTGACTTGAAACTTTGCCGAAATAGATTTAAAAGCTTTCTATCATTTTCTACTACATATTTTATCTCGTTGTTAATCATTGAGAGTCGTCTTGATCTCATTTTCTCAATGTATCGTGAATGTATCGAGGGTGTGGCATTCCTTAGTGATGTATCAAGTTAAACTGTGTTGTTAATTTGATATTCCCTCAATTGTTGTGTTAATCATCGAAATAACATTATCATCCTCAATCTTCCCCTTTTTGATGATTACAAAATATTGAGTATCCTTAAGTTGGCATTAATATATGAATTACGGTTTAAAGTTTAGAAAATGCTTTAAAGGCTGAAAATTCAGAATTTTCTAAGTTACAGGATGTGCCAACCAAAAGCTCTCCCTTTCTAATCCAAATTTATGCCAATTGAAGTTTAGTTTTGCTCCCCCTTACTCTTGTATTTTATTAAAGATAAGACTTCAAGAATTTGTACCAATGCAAGAGTTTCAAGCTATGTATCGAAGCAAGTGTCGTATGTGCCATTAATTTAGAATTTTTGATTAAACTTCAAATCTTCTTATTTAGAGATTTTAGAGTGCAGTTTTTTTTTTTATTGTTATATATATATCTCTCCCCCTTTAAGTAAATATATTTTTTTATTATTATTTTTATTTTTTTTAAATTTAGCTTTGGTTAAGGATGCATATATTCCAACTTCTCTTGCTTCTCCCCTATGCTGCAATTTCTCTCTTCTCTTAGTTCTCCCCTTTTTGTCATCATTAAAAGAATATGTAATATATGGATGAAAAGTATTTCAATGACAAAGATCATAAAACATAATTAGACATTGCATTTCATAAGAGTCAAAATTACAATGTTCTAATGAGCCAAATAAGATAACATCATTTTCAAACAATAGAAAGCAAGATACATAGATATCTAGAGTGTCTCTAGGCACTAATCTAGATGAGTCCCTGCAGTGCTATCAGTAGGCCTAGAGGCATCCAAGGGCTGGGATCTGGCTCTAGATCTCCTAGCATATGTGGCGAGAGGAGGTCTGGGCTGATATGATTGTGAGGGTCTGTGAGCCCTATGAGCTGGCTGGCTCTGTGCCGAGACCTCTGACTCAGCTACTCGAGCTCCCGAAGGACCATGAAACTCTCTCTCTCTGTAAAGCTGTCATCCAGTCCGTGTGACCTATCAGCTGAGCAGATAATCCTCTAATCTTAGCCGTCATACTGTCCATCCTACCCAACATGCTATCGGAGAGACCCCTCACTTGAGTTGATACAAGTTTAGTCATCCTACTCCAATATTCCTCTATATATCATGTAGGTGTGGATGATGAGGGTCCTGCCTCTGCATGTGCCTTTGCATGTGTCGAAGGGTGGTCAAGAGGTACCTCAGGCTCAGAAATGGAGTCTCCAGGCTCTGGTGCATGTGCCCCTGCACCTCTACGCACCCACTGACCATTCACCTTCTCATAACCCATGCGCACAAGGGAATGTGCAGTATAGGTGTTGGTAAATAACAAGTTCCTGGATATCTCTCGCTCTACACAAATGTCATGATGACTGAATATCAAGGTGAGTACCATACTGTATGGCAAGGAGGCTCTCGATCTGAATACGACCTCACGCATCTGCCTGATCATCATGGTTGGAAGATTCAGGAAAATACCCTGAATAACATGCTCCATAATAGCTAGATCATGCTCAGACACATGGTCGAATCTCCCGCTCTTCGGAAACAATATCCGACCTATGAAGTTATGCAACAACCTCATTTCAGCTGATAAAGAGCTTGCTATCAAATTGTTTGAGTAATCAATGTCATCTCTTTCTAAAATCAGCTGTAGAGCTCTAATCTTGTGCTCTGGTTTGTCTGGTGTGGCATCCTCACAGGGAAGATGAAGCAGCTATCCTAGGCTTTCCTCAGAAACATGAACTCGAGCTCCACGAACCTCGGACACAAGCCCCCTTGGACCGACCCGTAGAAAGGCATAAAACTCACGAACTAAACCCGGATAGGTCTTTAAATCTAGGGAGCAAAGATACTCCTACTCTTGTTGTTGGATCCAACCACCCAATCGAAATCCTTCTTGATCCAAAAACTCGAAGTGAATCCTTCTACCCGTAGTAACCGGTCTCCCCGCATACTTAGCAAGTTGAACTGAAGGGGAAGGAGGTGGAGGAGGCTCCGCACGTGGCTCAGATCGTGGAGGCACTGTAGAGACTCTCTAGGATGCTCCCCTACAATGGTTGGGCGTGATACTCTTCCGGCGCGCTTGGCCACCGCTCATTTGGGTCCCATTTTCACCAAATCCTTCCTTAGAACTTGATCTAACGACTTGGGAGAACGATCAACCACTGTTTGGAAGTGATTGGGGGGTATTGGAGAGCAAAAAAATTAGTTTATGGGAGGGTACAAAGAACAGTGATGCCCTAATGTAGCTCACGGCTCTCTTTTAAAAACGGGGGTCTCGCCGTTGGGTCGACCCCAAGTTTTGCTTGGGTCGACTCAAGGAGGGGTCGACCCCACTTTAGGCTCGGGTCGGCCCCGGTTCAGGCTCCAATTTTTTTTTTTTATATTCTTCCTTCTTTCTGATCCTTAACAAATCTTTATGAGACATTGATATATGTGTAAGGAATCTATAAATTAATAATCTTATCAATATTTCATGGAATTTACAAAATGGGAGGAGCGTATCATGAAACAACTTTTTTCTCCCCCCCTTTTTTTTAATCAAAGGGATCACATATGCCTAATTCTCTTCTAAGCATGCAGAATCTATATTCACTTAGAAGTTTTGTAAATATATCAGCTAATTGTTTCTCGGTACACACATGCTCAATACATACATTCTCATTTTGCACATGATTTCTGATGAAGTGATACCTAATTTCAATATGCTTTGCCTTAGAGTGCTGAACCGGATTTTTAGTGAGATTGATGACACTAGTGTTATCACATTTTATAGGAATTTTGTCAAGTTTGATTCCATAGTCCTCTAGTTGTTGCTTGAGCCATAGTACTTGGGCACAACAACTCCCGGTAGCGATGTATTCGGCCTCAGCCGTCGACAATACTACTGAATTCTGCTTTTTACTAAACCATAATACTAAATTGTTTTCTAAGAATTGACATGTCCCACTAGTGCTCTTCCTATCTAATTTGCATCCAGTAAAATCTGCATCAGAGTATGCAAGCAAATTAAGACAAAAATCTCTAGAGTACCATAACCCTATGTTTGTGGTTCCTCTTAGATATCTAAGAATTCTTTTGACAGCACTTAGATGGGATTCCTTAGGGTCTGACTGGTATATAGCACATATTCCTACACTAAACACTATGTCAGGCCTACTAGCAGTAAGGTAAAGCAAAGATCCAATTAAGCCTCTATAGAGTTTCATATCTATACTTTTTCTTTTCTCATCTTTGTCTAGCTTACTGGTGGGGTTCATTGGAGTACCTATTTCCTTGTGATTTTCATTTCCAAACTTCTTTAGTATTTCTTTTGTATACTTAGTTTGATGAATAAAAATTTCTTCCTTAGTTTGCTTGATTTCTAATCCGAGAAAGAAATTAAGTTCTCCCATCATACTCATCTTGAACTCTCCTTGCATTAATTCAGCAAACTCTTTACAAAGACTATCATTAGTGGCACCGAATATGATGTCATCTACATATATTTGTAGTTTTGTACCACTAGCAGATTTTTGTCTTTTTTCTTAAGGAAAAGTGTTTTATCTACGTTTTCTCTACTAAAATCATTATTTAACAGAAATTTACTTAGTCGGTCATACCATGCCCTAGGTGCTTGTTTTAATTCGTATAGTGCCTTGTGCAATCTAAACACATGATTAGGAAATTCATGACTTTCAAAACTAGGGGGTTACTCTACATACACTTCCTCTTCTATATAACCATTTAAGAAGACACTTTTTACATCCATTTGATATAGTTTGAAATCCATAAAGCATGCAAATACTAGAAGTAGTCTAATAGCTTCTAATCTAGCTACGGGAGCAAATGTTTCTTCAAAATCTATCCCTTCTTCTTGAATGTATCCCTTAGCTACAAGTCTAGCTTTATTTCTTGTAACTACTCCATTTTTATCTAACTTATTTCTAAAGACCCATTTTATTCCAATTACAGAATTATGCTTTGGTCTTTTAGTTAATGTCCATACATTACTCTTTCTAAATTGATTTAATTCTTCTTGCATGACATTAATCCAATTTATGTCATGCTCAGCTTCTTCATAATTTTTAGGTTCTATTTGTGAAACAAAAGCAAGATAATCATTCAAATTTCTTAGAGAGGATCGAGTTCTTACCTCTAAAATATTTAGCAGTTGGTTTCTTATTCTTCCAAAGTTCATAGAGAGTTTTCTTTGTAATCGGACGAATTAAAACGCGATTTAAAATATGGCAAGCTGTATTTATAGCTTCAGCCCAAAAGTACTTTGGAAGATTTGACTCACATATAGTGCGAGCCATTCTGCCAAAGTCCTATTTTTTCTTTCAACAACCCCATTTTGTTGAGGCGTTCTAGGTTCTGAAAATTGATGAGAAATATCGTTTTCATTACAGAATTCTTCAAAATGTTGATTTTCAAATTCAGTTCCATGATCACTTCGAATAGCAACTAAGGTGAAATTTTTTTCAGTTATAACATTTTTATAATATTTCAAAAATGCTGGAAATGCTTCATTCTTATGTGCAAGAAACGAAACCCATGTTTATCTTGAGAAATCATTCACTATTACTTGTCCATACTTTTTTCCTCCTGGACTTGTTGTTCTAGTAGGTCCAAATAGATCCATGGGAATGAGTTCAAAAGACCTAGTGGTTGACACTACATTCTTTGATTTGAAAGATAATCTTGTTTGTTTTTCTAATTGACATGGTCCACAGATTTTGTCTTTTTCAAAAATTAATTTTGGCACATCTCTTATCAAATCCTTTTTGACTAGTTTTGATATTAAGTTCATACTAGCATGTCCTAGTCTATGATGCCATAGCCAACTTGTTTCATTTTTTTTCTTTTCATTTGTGATTAAGCATAACCCATTTTTTTTGGCTAAGTCATCAAGATCTATCATATAAATGTTTCCATGCCTATGTCCAATGAATACTATGCTATTATCTTTAGGATTTGTGATTATGCATACTGAAGCTTCAAATGAAACTTTAAGACTTTTATCACAAAATTGACTTATGCTAAGTAAGTTATGTTTCAAACTATTAACCAATAAAATATTTTCTATAAAAGTAGATGGAGTGATACGAATTTTATCCTTTCCAATGATATGTCCTTTTCCATTGTCTCCATAGGTTACCACTCCACCATCCTTAGATTCCAAGGTGACAAATTGCTCTATGTCATCTGTCATGTGTTTTGAACAGCCGCTATCTAGATACCAACGTCTATTCTTGTCATTGGCTGTAAGACACACCTGCAATCAAAATCAAGGATGTACTTTAGGTATCCAAACTATGTTGGGTCCTTTAGGGTTAGTGTTTGATGTTCCTTTTGGAACCCAAGTTTTTTTGTATTTTAGTTTGCTCTTTTCACTCAATTTGTTATAGTTGAATTTTCTAAAATTACATTCGTATGCTTTGTGTCCTACTATATTGCAATAATGACAAGTTATATTTTTATTTTTGACTTTTATAAATATATTCTTAAGTATTTTTACTTTCTATTTGTTTTATATCCTAATCCTGCTTTATCATACGCAGCTTTTTAACTATCAAAAATCATATTTAATTTAATTGAGCTAAGTGTAAACTTGTCTACTAAGGATTTATATTTTTCTGCATCTTTTTTTAGTTTAAAATTTTCAGTAATTAGATTTTTAGTTTTATTAGTGAACTTCTTACTTAATGTTTTAAAGTCATTAGATAGTTTCAGCTTTTCTTTTATAAGAGATTGATTTTCATCTTTTAAAACTTTATTTTTATTAATTAGCTTCTTGTGCTCTTCCATAAGATCTAAAAATGCATCATGTAATTCTTCTACTGTAAAATCACACTCAAGTTCAGAATCTACCTCATCTTCGTTGGCCATGTAGCAGATTTGAGCCGTGTCTTGCTGATCTTTCTTTTCCGAACTTGACTTCTCACTTTCACTCTATTCAGCTATGAGAATCTTCTTTTTGAGTTTTCTTGCCATCCATTTCAATTTTGGGCAATCTATCTTGAAATGCCCGGGCTTGTTACACTCATAGCAAATTGGCACTTCTTTTTCTTTCTCTTTGTCCTTTTTCTTTTCCTTGCTTGAGCTGCCTTTGAGGAAAGGCTTCCTTTTGTGAAATTTTTTCTTCCCTCTCATGAATTTTCTGAATTTCTTCGCGAGCATAGCCATTCCTTCTTCGTCATATTCCTCCTCTTCATGAGACTCTTTTGATTCAATATTTTGTTTTGGAGTCGTGGACTTCAGGGCAATGGTTTTCTTTTTCTTGACATCTTCTTCTGAATTTTGCTTCATGGTCAACTCATGGGTCATGAGTGATCTTAGAAGCTCTTCCAATTGTAGTGTGTTGAGGTCCTTTGCCTCTTGAATTGCGGTTACCTTGGCCTCCCAAACTCTTGGTAGAGACCTGAGAATTTTTCGCACCAATTCAGAGTTAGTATAAGATTTGCCTAAACTCTTTAGTCCATTTATGATATCCGTGAATCTAGTGAACATTTCAGTTATGGACTCAGTGGACTCTATTTTAAACAATTCATATCTATATACTAACATATTTATTTTTGACTCTTTAACTTGATTAGTTCCTTCATGTGTGACTTCTAGTCTATCCCAAATTTCTTTGGCTGAGGTGCATATAGATATTCTATTGAATTCATTTACATCTAGAAAGCAGTAAAGTACATTAATGGCTTTAGCGTTTAGTTGCGCTAGTCTCTTATCACTGTCATCCCAATCTATTTCAGGTTTAGGAATGATTGTGCCCTCTATGCTAATTATGGGTGTGTGTGATCCTCTAGTTATAATATTCCATAAATTATAATCTAGAGCTTGAATAAATATCCTCATCCTAACTTTTCAATATGTGTAGTTTGTGCCATTTAACAAGGAAGGTCTATTTGTGGATTACCCCTCGCTTATAGAACATCCTACTTGGATTGCCATGATTTTTGGCTCTTGATCGTGAGATCAATAAATACTATGAGAGCACCTGCTTTGATACCACTTGTTGCCCTAGGTGACAAGCCAAGAGGGGGGTGAATTGGGTTTTCTAAATTTTCAATCCCTTAATCAAATTGATAGATGAATGGATAGTTTAGCTAATAGTAATTGAGTGTGTGTGGTGAAATTAGAAAGGCACACAATACAAACACATAAGAAATATAGTGGTTCGGTGCTCTCTTAAGCACCTACGTCCACTCCCCAAGCGTCCCTTTGGGAATTCACTATAATTCCGTGGATTACAGTTAGATTGTTTTCCGGGCTTACAATCCAAAAACCTTTACACTTTGGTTTTTCGGGATCACCAATAATCTATGTTGGTTTTGCGGGCTCACTAACAACCTACAATGTTGGTTTTACGGGCTTACCAACTAACCTTACAACAAGATTAATAAGTAACAAAAGAGAGCTCCCAAGAGAGCAAATAAAACAATTATAAACTACAAAGAAGAGTTTGGAGGAGCTATTCTCTTCTTTGTCAAGCTTGCTTCACTTCACAAGGATTGGTGGAGCTATTGATGACTCTTTGAAACTGCTCAACAACTTTTTTTTGGCCCTTTTTTGATGAAGCAATTGAATGAGGCTTTCTTTTCTAGGGTTTGCTCTTGAATATTCTTTTTGAATGTCAAAAGATGTTTTTCTCTAATCAATAGTATCTCTTAAATACCTCCCCAACCTCTATTGGTCACTCTCTAATTGTTTGAATTGAAAAACTAGCCGTTTCTGGCTGTTGGAAGCTCAAAAAGTACTTCTGCAGAACTAGCCGGTGGGCTGTCATCCGTGCTGGGGTCGACCCAAGCTTTTCTGGAGTCGGCTCAAGTTACTGTTCATTAGCTTTGGGGTCGACTCGAACTTCTCTGGGGTCGGCCCCTGCTACAGTGGGGTTGGCCTTCTCAGGAACCACAGAACCTTGTTTTTTTGACTGTTTCTCTGGGGTCGACTCATGCTTTCTTGGGGTCGACCCATGCTACAGTGGGGTCGACCCAAGCTCCATGGGGTAGGCCCTCTCAGGGATTTCAGAGACATGCTTTTTTTTTTTTTTGAACACTCATCCTGGGGTCGGCTCCACTAGGGTCGGCTCCACCTGGAGTCGGCTCAAGAAAACTTGGGGTCGGCCCTCTCAGTAAATTCCAGAGAGTTATTTTTTTTGAGGTTGCAAGTTGGGGTCGGCTCAAGAATTTTTGAGGTCGGCCCCAGTTACTGTTCATCTGTGCCATTTTTGCAAGGATGTGCCTGATCGTCCCAAAACGTGCCAGTGTTGACTCCACCTCTTCTAGGGTCGACTCCTACTCTGTGCCAAGTGTGTCACTCCGTGCCAGTGCGTGCCATATGTATCAGGGTCGATTCCAAACCTCTTTGGGGTCAACTTAACTCACAATTTTCTGCATCTTAAGGTTAGACTAGTTCATAGGATCAATAGAACATATTTCAAATAATTTTGAGTGTATGGCATGATAGAGCTTCATACCCTTAACAATGAAAATTACAGTTTTGCCCTTAAGAGTATACTTGACTTGAAACTTTGCCGAAATAGATTTGAAAGCTCTCTATCATTTTCTACTACATATTTTATCTCGTTGTTAATCATTGAGAGTCGTCTTGATCTCATTTTCTCAATGTATCGTGAATGTATCGAGGGTGTAGCATTCTTTAGTGATGTATCAAGTTAAACTGTGTTGTTAATTTGATATTTCCTCAATTGTTGTGTTAATTATCGAAATAACATTATCATCCTCAGAGAAGATCTTTGGGGTATCATTAAATTTTGATGTTATTCTCATCATTTTCTTATTTTTGATTTATTTACAACAATAGCCTTTTGGGGCTGTATGTTGATTGCAGGGCTTCCACTTCAGTTATATTGGATATCAAGGTACACCATCTTGGCCCGAATCGGGCAATACAGAGCATATCATGCCGTACCAGTTCAATACCGATTTTTGGTATGGGTGGCGTGCTGAGTATCGATACGCCAAAAAAACTCCATATTGTACCGTACCGACACTGTGCTAGTGTAGCACCGGTACAGGGTCCGGTATCGAGACGGCAAACCTTGTTGGATATGACTTTAGGTTGCCAGGATGAGATACAACTTCTTGGTGTCTTAGAAGTGCCAAACTGGCTCATTTTTGCCAAGCTGAATGTCCTTTTATCAGGATTAGGGATTGTTTATTTGGTCATAATATTATTTACTATGGCTTGAAAGTTCTATGCTATTAGTATTTCACTTGTTATGGCCTTAGGGTTTTTATCTTGATGTTGTCATTTATATGCCAGTATTCTCCAGGCCAAGATGCATTATAAAACAAACATTTATATGCAGACTAAACATTTTTCAAGTGCTGGCTGGGTTGCTTTCCATGTTTTACTAGTAGTAACTGCTACTTGTTGGAGGTAATATGGATAATGAAAAATAAAAAATAGATTTTGGTGCTTGGTCTGGTATGAAAAGTGTATGTTATTCTACAACCCAAATTTCTTGCGACCTTGTGTCTAAAAACTCACCGACAGAGATTGACAACCATTAAAACTATATTGCGATCTAGTTTATTATGGAAGAACGTAGCACCGAGGAGGTTGAGCATGATCGCTTTCAGTTAGATGCACATCAATGATTCAGGTCGATTTGGAACTCCTGCTAGAGAGGAGAGTTTTTACTGCAAGGGAGGCAGGAGCAGATCCTCATCTTCTTCTGGCTCAAATCTCACATCCAGGGCACGGGTCTCCTTTGAAGGGCGCCTATTAACTAACCTATTTTATTGGGCTTGCTTGGCTTTCTCTTAGCTTCCCTTCACTTGTCCCATATATGAAGAGCAAGAGGAATCGGGTTCGGGTGAGCTTTTCTTTCACCGGCATGAGCCACCTCTTCTTTTGTCCGGAGAGCGGGCATATTACCCTAGTTGCAGGATTTGGTTCTTTGTTTTCCACCTGTTGGGAAGTCCAACGTTTGGCGTGAACTGAGGAGCTTCCTGCCTTTAAAGAATAGAAATGACTGACTAGACGGGTTTATCCTTTTCCTCCTGCCTGCAGTTTTTTTTCTCTGTTGTGGCGTGGCTGAATGTTGAATTCCCTCAAATCCGCATAGCTGACCATAACCTTAATTCACAGGATAATTCCGCAAATTCATTATTCCTAGCAAATTCTGGGGCTGTGTTTACGGGGGCTGACTATTCAGCTGCTTATTCCGATGGTGCATCTCCAGCAATCCGAAGAAGGTATTCCAAGGCTAGCCGACCTTATAGGAAAAGGTATGCTGCTTATTCCTCGAAGGGGGCGGCTTTGCTCATGCACGAAGAGCGGGAGAGGGGAAGAGCGGAGCTCCAACCAGGAAATGGAAACAACTAAGTATTAGTTAGGTTTAGGTTGCGGAAATGGTAACAGCGGCTTAAGCCATTAATTGGTTGAGGAAGAGGCCTTTCCCTTGACCGCTTCCAGCTCTTGTTCTCTTTCCCTTTCTTTGATCGAGCGCAGCGAGAAGCAGTCTGGCGAACCTTGTGCTCAAAAGCCTTCCTTTTTTTCTTTCGAAGCCCGAAGCCTCATTGGTTGATCCAGCTATTTAGGTCCATCTTATGCATGGGAAAGTTGCACACAAGTGACACATTTTATATCAGATTTCTAGAAAGGCAGGCTGGTACGTCTGCAAGGCAGTATAGGTGTCAAGTTGTCAAGTTATTAATTACTCACTGCAAGATAGGTCTTCTGTGACATTGTTCCAGCTTGATGGAAATTATTGGTGGATTTGATGGTTTGTTTTTGCTATTTATCCTGTAGACTGTAGTGCATATTCAAGTTGATTAATGGTTCTTCGGTGTTCTATTGGTTCACTACATTATATTCATTAATTACCAATGTGAAAGCATTTGTCATTTTTGCTTCCCCTCACTGGTTTATGTAATGCTCAAACTGGAAATTGGCGCCATGTAACTTTCATCATATATTCATATCGCATTCTCTCATTGTTTCTCCTTTCTTTACCTTCTTTCACATGATTTTATGACATCCCATGTTGCAAATCAGGTCATCACAGTGCATAACAAAATTAGCATGTAGAAAAATTATTTATAGATTGCAGTTATTTTTCATGGTGGTAATAGAAGTAGAAAAAGAATAATTTGGACCTGTTTATTACTCTCATCAAATTTTGTTTGACCAAGCAATGAAAGAAAGCTTGCATTAATGATGTGGGTGTAATTATCATCTGATACACTTAAGATTTGTGAAAATATGTTAAGTCTTTTTGAGCACTTAAATATCACTAAAATAAACCAGCAAAAGACTATACCCTTAGACATACAAAAGTCTATACCCTTAGACATACTTCTATCATACCAGTCAAATATTAAATACATCTCCAAGGGCATCATATGAAAATTAAATATATTTTACTTGTGGCACTTTTGGTCCTTATTTCTTGGTACTAATTTGTGATCTATTTTCTTCTAAAATCCTGCAATAGTTATATGTAACTTTGGCAGAAACCATGGAAGCTTGAGTATTTTCCTCTGCTTATTCCCTAATCTTCTGCTTCTATTTACATCTGTCCTTTTCTTGTGGATGATGTAATTGTGCGGACAGTCTTAGCATAACATTTTCTTCTCTGACCTTGTTTGTGTTTATGCATTTTCATAGGGGTTTCCCAGTTTGGTTACGTGATATCCCTGGTATAGAGTTCCGAACTAACAATGAACCATTCAAGGTATCGTGGTTTGATGGCTTAACATTGTTGCAGATGCATCTTATATTTATATCTGCTTTAAATCTTTCACATGCTTCATTACACTATCCTCTTTTAGATCTGTTGTTTGCATATGCTAACATATGCTTAGTAATACTATCATTAATAAGCCATTCACAACTCTTAACTGATTAATACAATTCGGTTTTAGCCAAAAAAAAAGTTCACAGGAATAGTTTCTATTAGTTTAAAAATATCATATGTTCAAGGTAAAAAATGGAAATGTAGGTCACATGTTGGTATCATCCATTACTAGTCCTTCTAATATTTTGACTAATGATTTCTTTTCTGTTCAATAAATCAAACTATCACTCTCTGCTGTGTTTGTTGATACTAAATCTCACCATAGTTCAGGCAGTGCAATGAAAAACCATGAATCAATCAAGAGTTAAATTGATATGTGATAATTGAATGTATGCATTCTTTGTTTTTAGTGATTGTCTAGAGTTAAAATTTCATCCCGGAACTTCTGAAATTTTCTAAGTGCCCGATATAGGGTATACCAAATATTTTTTCTTTGACATTTATTCTTATCTGGGTTCATTTTGATCCAAGCCTTGTATCAACAGAAAGTTGTAATTTGATCGTACATGAGATATCATACTTCTTTCTGCCTTGAGTGGCATGTAATATGGCCTTTTCTTTCTTGCTAGAACTGTTATTGTGCACTTTATATTCTTTCATGTTGTTTTTATTATAATGAATCGACTGCATAAGCTATCATTTCGAGGCCCCAAGGACATGCCTGCACATGTGTGTCGGGTTAAATACAGGTTGGGATGAAAAACTATAAATCTATATCTGATCCATTTAATAAACTAGTTTTATATTAAGATCTAAACCCGATCTGCTTATTAGGTGGGTAACATGACCCAACATGCATGACCTGTTTAATAAACAGATTGGGTTGGGTTGGGTTGCCCTAATATGTTCCCCAATCTATTGCCTCCCTTCCCCCTTCATCTCACTCTAAATTCCCTTCCCCCAAACCCTAACCCTAGAATCTATGGGGTTTGAGTGGCAATGTAACTCAAGTTGATTTTGATTTTGAGAAAGTCCTAAACCTTGCTCTGGATTCTGGACTCGAAGGGCCAGGTGGTGCGGCTAGAGGGGAAGGTGGCTGCAGGGGAACCAAAGGGCATGAACCATGTAGAAAAGCAATTAGCATTTAGCGAGGTCATTGTGGGTGGCTCTATTGTGGAGATTCTCATCAGTGGGGTGATGACTCTTGGAGAGTTGGGAATTGGGATCTTATGTCTCAACGCCCTTCCTGGAATCGGGATTTTGGGTCTCAACATCTGACAGGAAGGGAGCGGCAAGGAAATAGGATTGTGGGAGGGAAAAGTGGAAGGGATGTGCTGCCCCAAAACCATGTTCTCCAACGTTGGAATGAGTCGGGTGCTGAACATATTAAACAGGGCTGAATCAACTTAGATGGTAAACAGATCTAGCTTGGTTAGATGGGGTAGGACTCTTAACCTGAACCTGACCTTTTCTGGTAAAACAAGTAAAATGGGTCTGACTTGTTTAAGAAGTAAGAACATACCTATTTATACCGAACTTAAACATATTTATCTCGGGTCAATTGCATGTCGAGGTGGCGAGTTAGGTCATGGATTGCCACCCCTATGGGTACATCAATGAGAAGATCATGTAGTTGATTCTTGTAGCACCGGTTTGCATGAGGTCCATTAATGACTTGCTTGTCAACCTTTAGAACAGGGTTTTAACACTTGCTTTTTTGGTTTTGGTTTTTGTCTCCCCTCAGTAGAGTTTTAGTTTCAACAATCTCAATGGTTTTAGTTGTTTTGAGCTTTGGTCAACAAAGTCAGATTAAAAAAAGAAAGAAAAATAAAAGAAAACAAGGCAAGCCATCTAACATCATTTTGTTGTATTTAACTAGGATCATAGCTTTTGTAATTTGGATGGCTTTTGCAAAACTAAATTATATTGATTTTTGAAGTTAAATGCACTAATTATATAAAATCTAATTTTACTAGATCCAAAACTCCAATTTATATCCATATCAATTATGCTATAAGAAAAATGATGATCAGATCTAAAATGAAGAAATATGCATTGCCAAGGATAGGCTAATTTAGATTGAGAATTTCAAAATTCAAATGTATGCGCATAATTGAGTCAATATACATAATCAAACTAAGGCAAATAAAGCCTATGCATCAAACTAGGCTACTTAGATCAAGAGGTGCAACTTATATAATCAAATTACACTAATAGTGTCACAAATACTTTTTGAAAAAGGGAAGATTACATAAAAATTCATTGAAGATGGCTTCCTTTCAGGGAGGACTTTTATGGATGTTTGTTTTGGATTTGGTCTTTGTACAGATAAGATGACGTTTTAGCCCTTTGACCGCATGCCTGTATAGTTTTTACTGATTTGGGAATATGTTGGGTGCTAAAAAGAGTTTCGTGGTAGGTCACTTTCATGCATCAAGGAACTCAACTTTCATAGGAAAGCTAGGAAGAAGCAAGGAGACAACACGTCTTGAAATAATTAAAAACTATAAAAAACTCTTCCAAGAGTCTTCATTCTGGCTCCTTTTCCTTCTCGGCCTCCTCCCTCCCACCCATCGCCTCCAAGGCCAGCCAAGGATCCACCACCTCCCTCCCAAGAGGTTGCCAGGTGCAGAGGCCGGTTGCACAGCCAGAGCGACTGCAGCAAAGAGAGGGTGGGTGGGAGAAAGCCAGAATGGAGACTATAGGGGTTTTTAGTTATTTTGGGACACACATAGTCTCCTCTCTTGTTCCCGGGACAAATCTTTGGTTGTGGGCTTTGCTCAACACCGGAAACTGTTTCTTTTTATCCAGACCTGAGGGCTGACCATCTCATCAAGTAAAAGTTGGGATCGAGTTTCTTGGTCCACAAGTGACCCACCACCCCACTCTTTTTACTGCCTTATGTATTCCTGGACTAATAGGTATTATACAGGCTTTTGGTCCAAGGGAAAAAATGACATCATATCGGTACGAAGACTGAATTCGAAACAAACATCCAAAAGGATCCATCCCTAAAAGAAAGCCACCTTCATTGAATTTTATGTAATTTTTACAAAGAGTAACTTGGACCTAGATACTAAAACCTTATTGATTATCAGAAAGCTCTTCATTCAGAAATAGATCATCAAACAACATAAGGAAAGAATAATCAAACTAAAATTACCAAGACTAAACCTATATAGACAAAGTGACTGTAAAAATCAAATCAGTTCAAAATTTTCATCATGGTAAGAAAGGCAGTGGCCAATTAGGTCAACAGAAAATCAGATCAATATTCAAATAAAACTAAAATCTGTATTACGAAAGCAGGAAATAATTGCCAATTTCCACTAATATATGATCCACTTATCTACACAAAAAGCTACTTTCTAATTAGACAAGCACACAGATCTCTAGATGGCGGTGTATAGTTTTTTTTTAATTTTTTTACTTTCAGAGGCATGCATACCCATGATGAAATAATAATTAAAGACGACTGCTTGGATGTGTTAATGGATTAAATTGCATCTTACCCACCACAATAACAAAGATGCCATCTGGCAAAATACAGTCATCTCAAGAAAATTTCCAAGTACTTTATTGATCTTGCACATATTGACAAAAAAACACAACTTAGTGTCATTGAATAATATCTTTCAGAAAAATTAAATTTATGTACTTGTGAATGAAAAGTTTGCATGAAACAATTGAAACCAACCAAAATGGCCATAACCGAAATCTGAAAATCTCAGTCAGTTTGGGACTAGTCTTGATTGAAATTTGAAACCAATCAGTTTTGTCCCGAAACTTAAAGCCTTGCTTTTGAACCTTCATGCCTACCGAAAAAAGTTATGACTTGGAAATTAAATTTGTGGTTAGCATTTTTTTTCTTTTCTAGAATTGGAAACTATAGTAATCAAGGTACGTTGTCTCGGTACCGGCCCCATATTGGTGCCACACTATCACTATATCGGTACACTATGGTACGGGGTTGGTTCGACATACGGAGTGTCGGTACATCTCTATACCATGTACTGGTACTCAACTGGTATGATACACCTTGTACCACCCGGTTTGGTGTGGTACGACGTACCATGATAGTAATCAGGTCTTTGCTAATCGTTTCTTTGGTCTTGTTGAAGGTCTTCAAATCCCTTAAATATTAGGGGTCAAGAGGCAGGTTTTTTGAGCCCTCTCTCTATATGATTACATTGCTTTTGTAATTGAAAAATCATGCCTTTCCTCTTCTAGAAAGGACTTAAAGTCCTTCAAAGATCAGGGGTTGAGAGGCTGGTGCTTTTGAGCCCTCTAGAAGATATTGAAGATATTATGTTAATTTCAAATCCTAAACATATACTTGTTCTGGTATTGAGGACTTAGGACTAAAATACTTATCTTGACATGCAAATATACTTGTTATCTGCAGTTTCGGTTGAGATGTTGTCTGCATTCTCATTTTCTGCAGGATGAGATGCAAAGATTTGTAAAAATGATCGTGGACCTGATGAAACAGGAAATGCTTTTTTCTTGGCAAGGTGGTCCAATCATACTACTGCAGGTTAATAGTGTATTTATGATTACTAATAGTTAATGTTTTATTCCCCTGGAAGGCTTTCAAATTTATTCTTTTTTCTCCATAGTGGTTTCATCTGTTTCATTGACATGGATATATGCTTTTTAGGATTATAGTTTGGAAACCAGCTTAACCTTTAAAATTAGTGAAAAGGCTGGATATCATACATTTTTCCATTCTGGTTCCCATAATCATTTTGTAAGGTTGATTCATGGCATGCAGGCTGAGCCAGTTAATAGGGAGGATTTTGTCTAGGCTTCTGAAATCAAGAAGCTAAGTTAAATTTGTAGACCCTAAAAGACAAATATCTGCAGAATTGGATTGTATAATTTGCTAATGCGTACTTGAGTTTTTACAGAAATCTCTATTCTATTTATATTTAGATTCATAAAAATGAGAAATGAAATACAGAACCTGACCGAGCCAGTTTATTTGGTACTTGAGTTTTTACAGGAATCTCTATTCTATTTATATTTAGATTCATAAGAAAGAGAAATGAAATACAGAACCTGACTGAGCCAGTTTATTTGGACTATGCAGGGTTTATTTAATTTTCCAACTTATTTGTATTGTTATTTTAGTTAGGCACCCCCCCTCCTGTAGGAGGTTTACCGATCTTGAAATTAGTACATGAAGACTGATGTTCGCCCCTGACATGTGTATCTTGTGCACCCTGATTGTGAACATCCATCTGGCAGTGAATCAGGGCCTGCGATGTACCTACCTATCTTCCTTGATAGAGGAGTTTCTTGTTGACTTTTTTGGATACATCACGGGCAAGGTCTTGGCTGTTCAGCAATGTTGTCATGCTTTTGCGGGAAGCAAGGGACTTCGCTTCTTACAGTTTGCATAAAACAGATCTTTCTTATGCATTGGATTTATCAGATGTGCTTAACAATGTGTAACCAGTTTTAACGGTACTTCTAGAATATTATTTTTTTTGTGAGTAATTGGTAAATAAGTTGCATACGTAGTATTGCAGGTGCCTTTCTAAATGACCTTTTTTGCAAACAATCTTCCAAACATATTTTGATTTGAAGCAAATTCAACAGATTGAAAATGAATATGGAAATATTGAAGGTCAATATGGTCAAGGTGGGAAAGAGTATGTTCGATGGGCTGCCAAGATGGCACTTGGTCTTGGTGCTGGAGTTCCCTGGGTCATGTGCAAGCAAACTGATGCTCCAGAAACCATTGTAAGTGCCCTAGTGGTAACTTGTAAGCTTTTGTTCCTTTTTTTGCTCATGAATATCCTGTATCATAGTTGACAACAAGGTCTACTGTGCTGGAACCGGGGCCCAAACTGGTTGTCCGGCGGCATGGGTCGGTTTGCCCTTGTACCTTTTCGTGTCAAGCCTGTACCGACATAGTAGAGGAGGTTGGGGAGAGGGAGAACAAGAGAGAGAAAAAGGAGAGAGGGGGAAGGGGGAGAGAGGGAGGGAGAGAGGAGGCCGGCGGAGGTTGGTAGAGGGCTGACGAGCTCGCAAAGGAGGCTCCACCTCCTCCGTGCGTCCTCTGCACGGCAGAGGAAAGGCTCTGCCTCCCCCGTACGTCCTCCGCACGGTTCGCCGGCCTTTGCAACCCTCTCTCTTCCTTCCTCTCCTTCTCCCTCTCTCCCTCGCTCTCTCTCTCTTTTCCTCTATTTCCTTCTCCCCCTTTGATGGCTTTTCGTTTTGGTTGCCGGAACTATCTCGGTCCACCGCCAGTATGGCTCGGTACTCTCCGAACCGCCCGGTTCAGGACAGTTCCGCCGACCATGGTTGACACTTGACAGTGTTTGAATTAAATTTGATTGTTAATTTGTTGGTTATTAGTATTGTGCATTTTTTCCCCCTACCAGGTCCTTCAATTTTTTGTTCCCGTCTTGCCTTTTAATTTTGACAGATAGATTCCTGCAATGCATTTTATTGTGATGGTTTTCGACCGAATTCTTATAAGAAGCCAGCATTTTGGACAGAGGACTGGAATGGATGGTATGTCGATGCTTTCATAATTGGTTTCTTGGCATCTACAACTAATAACTTGGCTGTCATATTGACATTACATGAAATTTTCTTGCTTATGATATTGCGGATGATTGTCAGGCCCTTTTTTAGGCGCATTCCCATGTTTTTTCTCCCTTAGCTAGTTAGCATTAGATAACATGCCCTTTAAGTACACTGCTTTCTTAACAAGAAGAGTAGATACAAGAATGGTTTCTGAAAGAAAAAGATCATGTTATTTCCTTTGTTGTAGAGGACTTTCTGGAAATTGATATTGTTAAATTCAAATTTGACTACATATTGTGAACAGTGGGCGTTGGCCCTCCTTCTAACTCAAAAGAAAAGACTAGATATTGTTGTTAAATTTTGCCTTGTGGACATGAAAGCAGAAAACATAATTTGGCAGGGCAAGCTATTGGTGAATAAAGGTTCGCCGTACCGGTACCGAACCCCGTACCGGTGCCGCACTAGCATAAGCGTACCGAATGTCGGTACGGTACGGTATGCGGTACGTCAGGCGTACCGACACTGGCGTACCGATACCGGTATCCATCGGTACGGGTACGGTACGCCCGGTACCGACCTGTACCGATCGGTACAGCATACCATGGGCGTGATTCCAAGCTTCTGTTATTTATAATTAAATGTGTAGTAGCAATATTTCTTCATGTACTGCATGATCATCATAAACTAAAAAATGGCAGCAATAACATTCAAATCCTTCCCTTTACTATAATTACATGCCAAACACAACGATACTCTGAAAATTTTGTCTAATTTGATGCACACAATGCTTCTGTTTCTGTTTAATCATCTGTTATTTACTGGTTGTCAAACATAACATGGTTTATCAGAGCAAGCTTGACATGCATGAACTTTATTTTGAAGGTATGCTTCTTGGGGTGGAAGGCTGCCTCATAGACCTGTCAGAGATAATGCATTTGCTGTTGCTCGTTTCTTCCAACGTGGCGGAAGCTTTCAAAATTATTACATGGTAATATGATCTCTAGTTAAGAATGGTTTGCTATAATTTTAGGAGCAGATATAATTATATCACGTGGAAGTTATGGCTCAAAGGGCAAATCATTATTAACTGGATTAGTTCAGTCTTTATGCTTCAGTGATCCATCAAATTGTTTCTTCCCCAGCTGGACTTAAGCATCCTTTTGGTCAGACATCTTGTCTTGTTGACAGAATGCAAAGCTTAATAGCTCCGTGTCTGCTTGTTTTGAAAGAATCCATGATCCATAAAATTTGGCAAGACTGAAAAGAAAATCTCTTGCAATTTGAAAGTGAATATTTTCTTAATAAACCATATTCAATCCAATGACTATAATTATTTTTCCAATATAATGCACTAAGCTATATTTTACCAGACCTTAAAATCTATAAGAATAGAAGTAGAAAATCATTGGCTAAACTATATTGGAATCGTACATACTAAATAGTATATACATTCAAGCACACACATATAAGAGCATTATACATAACTTAAATAAGCTTTTGGCATCTTATTATAAGATAAAGTTCTGAACCTTCTGATAGTAGTCTTATGTAATGCATCATTCTCTTAGCACCCACCTTACCCTCCCCCCGCCTCCACAAGAGAGAGAGAGAGAGATTCCTGGTTCTACCCATGTTTGGATGGCTTAACATGTGTGAGGGTTCTATTTTGCTTCCCTACACAACTCATCTTTTTTCATGCCCTTATCAAACTAGGAGCCTACTTTAAGGCTGCATTGACCTTCAATCACCGGACTGCACCTAGGCTACCATTGGACCCTAATTGACAATTGAACATCTACCTTTTGACTAGCTGAACTGACATTAGGTTGGTATTTCTATTATAGTTGGTTTCCTTTTACTTATTTCCCTAATTTTGTTCACATTCCACTAGACCAATGGATTCCTATCAATTTAAGGGCCCTAGAAGCTTCCAATTGCACAATGGTTTTCTCCTTTGCATTTACATTAGCTCTGGTGGATAATGGAGCAACCTTGGTAGCATTTAGGAAAGTTCAATGGCAAGCTGGTGGATTCTGGGGCGCTACAAGCAATCTTTGAAGACCATGGTGGATTCCAAGCATTGGCAATGACCTTTAATAGTGAGATCTAACTACTAGTTTTCCTAATCTTCTAGTTCTAGTTTTAAATTCAGTATACGTACTGCAATATTAAGCAATTATAATCTTGTATGGTTCAAACTAAGGACTAGAAGGGTCTTTCTGGTGCATGAGCGCTACAATTAAGTCCTTGGCTTATCTTCTATTTGTAGGCAACCATTATTCCGCATGAACACCATAACCTTGAGCAATAACCTGCTTCCACGACATATTTAAATGAAAAAGCATGTGAGGATCCGTGTGGGGGAGTGTTTAGTCCCACATCGGTTATGAACTAGGTAGATCTTGGATACTTATGCAAGGCCAACTGGCCTAGGAACCCAAAAAATACCTATTGTCTAGTCTTTTGGATGAGGTTTTAGGCTGTTACACTTGCGGACTTCTATCAGTGACTTTACTCATGACCTGATAGCTGACTTATATGACCCCAATTTTTCTCTCTTGCATAAAGTAGGATATGATCCTACGACTTTGAGAGACTTTTTCGCTCACCCTACTCGACTAGGAAATTCCAAAACTCAGCTAAACTATAACTCAACACTTAAGCAACCCAGAAACACCTGTTTCTCATCTTGCTAGGTAAAACATTCACTTGCTTATCTCCTCTGGTGTCTGTGTAAGTAGTCAGTGTCTCAGTGATGACTTAAAATGTTAGTGTTAAGAGGAACAGGGCATGCTGTGCAGTCCTAAAACAATAGACCTTTTTTAACTAAAAATATCTGGAAAAAATTCAATAGCTGCTAGATGCTAACCTGTTCAGGATTGTGGTACTGGACTGAAATGGTATGCGCCAGCTGACACTTGAAACCCTGTATCAATTGAACCTTAGCAATATATATTTTAATTTCTTTGTTGAAAATGTTTAGCTGGTCATGTCTCTTGGATCTTTTTGTTAAGCAACTTAAACAAAAAACTCAAAACTGTCATGAGCAATCGAATAAGAGGTGTAACCTAAATCCATCTTGTAATGGTTGCAGTTTTTTGGTGGAACAAATTTTGGACGGACAGCCGGAGGTCCCTTCCAAATAACTAGCTATGATTATGATGCTCCAATTGATGAATATGGTATGTGAAATTCATGCTTTAGACAATTTTGTGGATTTACTAATTACCAACTGATCAAAATTCAGTTCTCATTAATTTTGTATTGGAATTTTATTAATCTGAGACTTGCTTAATATTCATGTAGCAATTTTTGATAATACGCTGAGATGCATCGAATGGCACCGATGTTTTCAGGTCTGCTAACCCAACCCAAGTGGGGACATTTAAAGGATCTGCATGCTGCTATAAAGCTTTGTGAACCAGCTCTTGTTGTTGTTAATGACTCACCCCAATATGTAAAACTAGGACCGATGCAAGAGGTTCGCATAGCCATTTCTACATATTGTTTACAAGGAGTGATATTGTTACTAATTACTTTTATTAAATTATTCTTTGCAGTTTGGATTTTGGTTACTTCTGTATGCCTGAAAATTGAAAATTTGAAATTTTCTTGGGCTATCAACTTTATCTCCATTGGTTTGAGAACTAAATTTATGTTTAGCTTTATTCTCTGCTGCTAATTCCTAGAGGTTTAATTAAGATCCTTGTTTGGCAAGTTTGCTTCAATTACGATTGTGATCCTTGCTATCCTATTGCCTAAAATTTACAGTCAGTGAGGAAAACTGGATCAAACAATTAAATTCCTTGCATTCAAATGACCAAAGTATCTTTTATAGACCCCTACCAATTCTCTTGACTTATGTAAACATCAGTTTTCACTTTTCTATATGCCCTTAAAAGTTACCTATTTCACATTAGTTTTTGCTGCCTCAGGACCGTAACCACGTACATCCTACTGTATTTTTCTTAAAAGTTGATTTACCGGTCAAATAAATCTTTATCCAAATCCATTGTCACTTTCATCTTGATCTTTTTAATTCCCTTTATACATTATAGCAGTCGCATTCATATTGTGACCTTTAAATCTTCACAACATCACAATCTTGACCAAGAACAATTATTCTTTCTTCCTAACCTTAATAAAATACCAGCAGACTTCTATTTGCAATAATGGAAGTGACAAGAGAAAGAGAACTGTTTGCAGAATTTTATTTTATCAATAAGAAAAATTTAATAGCAGTTCCCAATGAAATTGTTTCTTCCCATTGGAGGCAAAAAAAAACCTGTTGCTTACGTTGGAATCTGTTGGTATTGGTCCATTCAGGCACATATATATTCCAGTGAACGCGTGGATACAAATAGAAGTCTCTCAGAAAGCACAAGCATTTGCTCAGCATTCCTTGCAAATATTGATGAACACAAATCAGTTACTGTGAAAATCTTTGGTGAAGTTTATTCGCTACCACCCTGGTCTGTGAGCATATTACCAAATTGTAAAAATGTGGCTTTCAACACTGCCAAGGTGAGGTTCTTATCTAGAACTGCCGATTGGCATTTCATTTAATGCACTATTTGTTGTTGAATTAGATTTTAATTCATATTATCCAGTTAATTAATAA